>NW_025335317.1:26156786-26193517 GCF_004798865.1 Varanus komodoensis
AAACTCATGATAACTTCATTTCTAAATACCAGTATATTGAATTATTTGACATTTTTGATAAAATCTTGGCTCCTTTGTAACTGATAGAGTAAGCTAAAATTTGTGGAATACACAGGCCTTATATATAGAAAACATTTAAAAATTAATACATTAATAGATAAGAGAGCTATTGGTATATGATAAAAGGCCTCTTATGACTAAGACATTAAAGTGCATAACAAAGAGATGCTGTTCTATAAGAAAATTGATCTGTAGTTGCATCCATTAATACCTTTCTGCATTGCTTATCATTTCAAAAACATTTGGTACTTCCATGTGATCTGCCAATCAAAAGCAAAACACTGGGGAGTACCAAAAGCCATTACAGCTTCAAAATATCATCCTGGCAGCAAAAAACCCAACACATATTGCACTAACTGAAATATTCTGTTGCATTCATTAAGCATTACTTTGGAGGGAGCAATATAAATATTTTTGTGTGTTTTACCACACTCCTTTGCCTAAAGCAGTCAGTGATGATTTTGTGGAAACATATGGTTCTTTGTCCATAAGGAATAGAGAAATCATTATTTTTCTCAAAGGCAAGATCGAAAGCTGCCTATTCAACCTTTTTTCTCCTGCACTATAAAGATAGCTCACCTATCATGAATTCTGTGCTAAAAATATCCCTTTCCGTAGATAGCTCAGTGGAAAGCTATCTCTGCATGGTGTCTTCTGAATTCAGGATATACATAGAAGTCTTTTACTAATCCATAGAAGTTCAGTTGAGTTCTGCAGTTTTTGGAGACTGCTGGAATGTCTCAGCTATAAAACAACACTCTCACCAGTTATTAGCTTGTAAGTAAAACTCTTTTGGAGGTACAATTTTATATCCAAAGTATTATTTACATTCAGAAACTGACCCAATGGGTTCCATGATCTGATTAGTGACATCTCAAGGAAGAGCAAATGTCCCCAAAAATGGAAGAAGGAGCTGTCTCATCCTGTTGTTACTGCAGTCACCATATGTTTCCATCCAGGCCTAAATATCTGCATAAGTGGAATCATTATGAAATCTTAGCATCCTGCTGGGAAATAATCTTGCATTTTCCCAGAACTAACTAATGTACAATCTAGAACATGGGTGCAGTGCAGAATCCCAGATCTGGGGGCCATTTCTGCCTCTACTGGGCTCCCCAATCCATGCTTCTTTTCCTCCAATCACCAATCCCTGGTGCTTTCATGATGGTCCCCATTCTAAAAAATTGACATGCGTCTCCTATGGCTTAGTGGCAGTAAGTGCCCCAAGCTACACTAGCATGAGCAGTATTATAAGCATACCCAACCTGGGCATGGGGTCAGATTTTCTGAGCTCTGACCTGGATCTGTAGCTTTGCCCCTGTTTGCATAATGTGCCTTAATACAAACCTTGCTTCTGAACTCAGTAGCCTTGCAGTTATTAGTCGACATTGAAAGTTGCTCTCAGCAGAATAAAAGGAAGCACAGCATGAAGGAACCAGTCTTGAAACTTGCTACTGGGCAATTTCACTTGCACCTTGGGCTATTGTAGACAGTTAGGCTCTGACAAGAGGAAGAACAGGCACACCGGCTGCTCACATATCAGAAAGTGCGCCAGAAGCCTTCCTTGTCTGTTACTTCCTCCAGCCTCGGCCAGGCCCCTCACCTTTGGGAAGAGCAGAAATATGTTTGCTTGCAAAAAGAGTTTGAATGAGCAACACTGTCTTAGTCTGGGGCATGGTAATGTATGAGTGAATGACTTACCCTGACTTGTTGACATGCCTGAATGTGTCTGAAGCTTCTTTCTGGAGTGCATCTGCTTTTTGCATGGTTCTGGTAGATACATAGTTCTTGTTATCAGAGGTTTGCACTAGGTTGGAGAAAGGTGATTGAATGTTCAAAAGGAACAGTGCCTTGTGTGTCTCCCTAAAATCTCACACATTTGTAGAGGAATAATAAGCTTTCATGGACTGGAATCCTTTTTATACTGAAGTTATTTTCAAAGATAGATAGATAGATAGATAGATAGATATAGAAATAGATATATATTAGAGTATTTGTATGCTGTCCCATTGCATAGCCTTAGGACAACTTACATAAAATAAAATAAAACGTAATACCATAAGATGTTACTTGTTGTACAACTGAAGTAAAATCACATTTGCTGAAAGAGGTACAGTTGCCTTTTAGCTGTATTTTTACCTACATATGCTTTCTCTCTTATTGCTTCTCTTGGATCTTTCTGCTTGAAGTTTGGGATGGGGGGTATTAATCAAACGCCCTCCTCTTCCTGTCCTTGCTCTTTACAAATAAGAGCATCCTTAGGAGAAAGAGTCCTTTAAAAAGATGCATAGAGAAACCTTAGAGCCTGAGGCAGCTAATTTTTGATGCCATAAATAGGCTGCAACTTATTCATTATTTAATTGTGATAACATTTCATGGCCAGGGAAGGGGAGGTACATGTAGGATTTTCTGCCTGAGGGGCCAAAATCTCTTGACTGGCTTTGAGTACTACTAGGTACCTTGACGGGTAAGGGTGAGGAATGAAGCATCATTTGCTGCTCTGCCTCAGGCAGCTAAATTTCTTGAGTCAGCCCCTGACCATGGCTATAGAAGAGAAGGTGGAAAAACATAGCTGAGATTATGTGGGGTAGCAGAACGTTTGGTGACATAGAAAAAAAATCTGTGAATGGACAAATATGGAATGGACATGTTCATGATTGCATCAAAACTGCTGTTCAATCCTAAAAAATGTTTACTCAGAAATTAGTCATAATGGCTTCAATGGGACTGTCTCATGGGTTATTTATTTATTACATTTTTATACCACCCAGTTGTTGAAGCTGTCCAGGTGGTTTACAGTGATTTAAAAACATAAAATAAATCATAAATTTTAAATGGTTAACATTTAAAGAATGTAGGATTGGAATGTCATCCGTAGTAAATGTGGTAAGAGCTGCAACCTGCCTTATCCACCTTAAATGTTGTTCCAGTATCTAGATCTAGAAAGGAATCTGGGGATTGATTACTTCAGTCATTTAAAAAGCAGACAACCAAACACAAAGGTAGACAAGCTGGCCCATGAGAAATATAAGCCCAGATTCTACAGTTGGGCAATACCTTTATTATGAATGCTGCTTGGTCCTGGACAAGGTGATAGAGTGGATGATCGAGTAGGCAGCTTCAGGCACTTTTGGAGGAATCTGATTATCTAGACCCCTTTCAATCAGGTTTTCAGCCTAGGTTCAGAACAGACACTGCCTTGGTCACCTTGCAGGATGAACTTTGTCAGGAGAGAAGACGGGAGTGCGACCCTTTTGATTCTCTGGGACCTTTCTGTGGCTTTCGATATCATCAACCATTAAATCCACCCAGTAGGGGGCAACACCTTGTGGTGGTTCCACTCCTACTTGGCTGACCAGTTCCAGATGATGGTGCTTGGGAGCGGTTACTCTGCTGTGGCAATTACGCATTGGGGTTCTGCAGGGTTCCATTTTGTCTGAATTGCTTTTTAACATCTACATAAAACCACTGAGTGAAGTCATCCAGAGGTGTGGGCTAAGGTGTCATTAGTATGCTGATGACACCCAGCCCTACCTCACTTTTTCATATGACCCAGGTGAGGTGGTGGGTGACCTAGCCTGGTGCCTGAACTCAGTAATGGGGTGGATGAGAGCCAATAAACTGAAGCTGAAACCAGACAATACAGATGCTCTGTTGGTGGACACTTCCACACTCGAACTAGGACATTTTCAACCTACCCTGGATGGGGTTGCACTCCCCTTAAAGGATAAGGTTCATAGCTTAGGGGTGCTCCTGGACCCTGAGCTCTCCCAGTGGCCAGGAGCACCTTTCTTTAGCTTTGGCTAATCTTTCAGCAATGTTCCTACTTGGATGAATGGATCCATGTGCTGGTAACCTCTTGCCTGGATTACTGTAATGTGCTCTATGTGGGGCTACCTTTGAAAATGGTCTGGACACTACAACTAATACAGAGCAGAATGGTGCAGCTGCTTATGAGGAGTGGCCAGCAAGTACACTTTATGCCAGTCCTTCATCAGCTGCATTGGTTCCCTATTCCAGTCTGGACCCAATTCAAAGTGTTGTCTTTGACATATATAACCTGAAAACTGCTGGGACCAGGTTACCTGAGGGAGTGCCTCTCTTCATATATTCCTACCCACACTCTTAGATCCTTCTCTGAACTCCTCCCCTGAATGCTCTCCCACTAGTGAGATCAAGGGGGAAAGGGCTAGGAGGCGGGCATTTTCTGCAGTAGTGCCCAGATTTTGGAATTCACTTCCAGGGACATACAGCTGGCTTCAACTCTTTCCTTTAGATGCCAGGTGAAACCCCTTTTGTTCAAACAACCGTTTGGTTAATTTAATGTATTTAATTTATAATTTATATTTTGTTGTCAATTATTTAATCTTTTATTTAACCATCATTTTAATAATCAAGACTTTTAGATGTTTTAAGATTTTATTTTATTTTTATTTTTATTTTTCCTCTCTCCACAGTCACATTTTCTATTCTTTTTCTCTTTTTTCTTTTAAGTTCATGATGTGTTGTTTTACACTGTTTAAATAATTGAGGTTTTACATTGTAATTTTATATTGTGTAAGCTCTCCTGAGCGCTTGGTGGAAGGACGGGATATAAATGCTTGTAATAAAATGAATGAATGAATATTTAATTTTTGGTTGTTAATTTATTGGTTGCATTTATCGTGTAGTATGTGGTTTTATCATATTATCATGAGATGGTTGTAATCTATTATTTTACTGCTTTTATCTATTTTTTCTGTTTTAGTTATTGTACTGTATGCTGTTTTCCGCATTTGTAAGCCACCAAGAGAACCTTTTGGTTATGGAGCAGAATAGAAGTGGAATGAAATACATACATACACGCAAATTTGTGCTTGCTTTTCTTTTGAGATTCCCTGCTATTGAAAGAGAGACAATACTGAGATGGGACATTTTTCATGCAGATTTGATAAATTTATGAAATTCTTTATAATTTTAGTAGTAACTAATCACCTGCATGCTACATTCCAGAAAATAAAGTTTGGCCCAATCCTGCAAGAAGCTTGATAAAAATTGCTGTTCAAATCCTTCTCAGCTAAGGTGAATAGATGTGTGACACAACTGCATATTGATAAAATTAGAGAAAGTATGGGGAAAGATGATTGCTTCACATTGATATTCTGGAATGGGCAGCCTATTCTGTTGAGGGCAAAAGCCACATGTTGGCAGGATTTGGGGCTAAAGTTAGTGCTGGGTTGGAACAGAGCCAAAAGAGAGTGGGTTCCCCCATTTTCTTTTTTAGTAACTCCCTTTTTCATTCTCCATTAGCCAGCACTTTCCTCATTCTTCCTGCCACCCCACCCCACCCCACCCCACCCCTGCTTCTTGCTTTCTCTTCTACTGCAGCCTTGGGGATGCAGGTTGCCCATACTTGTTGTAAAAGATACATTAAGGAACAAGCAAAAATACTATATTTAACTTCTTACCAATTTTTAGTATGTCTCTGGGTATGCCTTCATCTTTGAAATCAGAGCAATTCAACAGTGAGATATTTCTCTATTGACACCGAACCTACCCACACCCAAATCATTTTATGATTCAGATTTATTGTTGTGCATCCTCCTGTATCCAGTTTTAAATCTTCTTATGACATAAAACACAGTGGTGAGAAGGAATCCTGGGAGGCCCTGCAATGCCTGCAATGTTATGCTAGGAATACTCACTTTGGAATATGTTTGCATTGATTCTGTATCAGAAACTGAGCAGATCGCCTCTGAAGTGTAATTCCCTGAAAAGTTTTGTCACAGTGAAAGTGCTTTGGGACAACACATCTGGTAAGCATTAGCAGGTGGCTAATGCGACCTTTCTAGTAATTAGCATAGATTCTTTTGTATATCAGTGCTTTAATTCAGAATGCATCAGACATTCCAGTGGTGGTTGGCATTTAGTTTTAGTATCTTCATCTTTAGCGCTATGCTCTACACAGTCTGCAACAGTTCATAGCATTCTATATTTATTATTTTTGCATTTATCATTTTCATCAGCATCTTGATTTAAAAATGTGCTTACCAGCAAGGTAAATAGAGAGATACAAATTATGTCCCAATATCTTCCACAATAGTAATTCATTATATTTTAAAATAGCTCCCTGCTATTTTGCCATTTAAAAGATTGTGTCTTGTCGATGTACTACACTAGAGAGTAAAATGAACATTACATCATTTACCATATCTGAATGTGCCTTTTTGAGGTGATAGAACTTACAATAATAAGTTATATTATGTTACATTATTATTGTATCTTATAATAGAAACGTATTATATTGACAAAGGTAAATCACCAAAGCCATCTTTAACCTTGCATAAAGTATTACTTAACATGGCTTGAGAGGACCAATGATAAATGTTTAACTAGTTTTATACCAAGCTGATATTTCTGAATTGATTCCATGTGGATGTTTTCTAATGAGGACAGTCACTTTGAACTTACTTTCCCACCCCGCATGGATATGAAAGGAATTGTTTTAAGCAAAACATCATAAATGCTACTGGATTGTGCTCTGCTGATATGCAAGTCTTGGCTATAATTGGAAGCTACCTAAGGAAATTCCCTCAATTTCCATGGATCCATGAATAAGACTTTCTTGCTCTATTGTACCTCAAAAGTATGCCATGCACATTATGAGCAGGAAGGTAAATGTTTATGCCCCAAGTACAATGTTATGTTCACGGCACTCTACTTCTGAGCCTTCATACTGTTTAGAAAAAGAAGTAGAACAAAAATATACACAAATGATTCATTTAAATAATACTATTTGGAATATGAAAGAAAATGTAAACATTTTATTTGGCTGTTTCCAGATAGGTGCATAATGGAAAATTACATCTTATCAGCTTCCCCCCACTCCCCACCCTAAGACAGATGGAGTTCAACTACATATTTACATAATGATTTCAAATAATAGTTAAATATTTTAATTTGTCTTTCTTTTTAAAAGATGAAATTTCCAACAGTACTAGACTTGACATTTATGGATGAAAATACTTGTACTTGATTCTAGCAATCTCAACTGTTAAAGGCATTCCGCAGAACTGCAAGTAAAGAAAATCATTGTCATGCATTTAGTTCATTATGTCCTAGTTACGGACAGAGGAAGTCTCACAACAGACTCCACACTCTGTGTGTGTGTGTGCATGTGTGTGTGTGTGTGTGTGTGTGTGTGTCACACACTTAAGTCAACTATGATATGTTTATAAATCACTGTATTCCCTTTAAAACTTGATGCAAAGAGAAAATCTTGTTTGTCAACAAAAACATGTGTGAAAGATCTTGGAGCTTGTATATTTAATTCTTGAAATTTCACAAACTTGCCCTTGCCTGCCTCCCAGAAATAGACTTGAGTAAAAGAATAATCACTTCCAAGAATAGCATACTGATAATTCTTTATCCGAAGAGGCTGGAATACCATTGATCCCCTTGATGGCATCCTTTGTAAATCCAAAAATTTTGTTCCTCCCCATTTCATTACTTTGGAATCACCAATGAATCTTGTTAGGCAAATATAAGTATCCTCTTTCACTGTAAAGTGCTTTACAGCATAAACATCTTCCATATCTGGAATATCAGTTGGATTGATGAAGTTGTTCCCTTGTTTCCATTGATATATGACAGGCTGCTGAGAACTACTGGCCAGGATCAGGTGAGGTTTGCCAGCTATTTCTAGGTATTCCACATCAGTATCTCTGTACCACTCATGCAAAGACTGATCTGAGTAAAATCCATTCCCATTCCATTTGTAAACAGTGGTGATGCCAGCTTTGGAACTGTCGGCAATTGCAAAATATGATTCCTTTGCAATTGTGAATGTTTCTATGTCATTAGGTTTTCTGATTTTGAGAATCTCAATATCCTGAATTTTTATAAATTTATTTGCATGGATGTCTCTCTTGTATATATGGGAGCCACCAAAGAGTTGGGCAACAATGATGTACAGATGATTTTCAACAATGACGGGCTTGCATACAACCACTGATGCCCCTGCACAAAGAAAGATGGAACAGACAGACCATCAATTGGCATTTAAATCATGTAGAATAATGTTCATAGAAATGAATTATTCATACCTGTAATGTTGTCAAAATTCCTAAAAGTCCCTTCAACATGGTCCCACTGAAGAAAGATACATTTTCCAGTAAAAGGCTGGGAAATGACCACATATTCATCATCCATGTAGGAGAAACTGTCCACTGACAGAGACTGATACGGTAGCTTGCGAAATACAACAAATTCTGAAAGATCAGATACCAACAGATGAGATCTTTGCTATGTTTTAAAAAAACTCAGATTTTTTACAGACAGTGCTGCCTTAAGTCCATTTCTGCTGCTAATTAGACAATAAATAAAAACAGTAGTTGACTTTTTATTAAAAACCAAATAGCACAGATGTTTCGTGTGGTTGCATAAACTTTAAGCTGTTTTTAATTGCAATTTTTCACCACCACTGCCCTGGCAAGTCTTCTCTCCCTCTCTCCAAACAGATCAGGACAAAGGCTTTCTAAATTAAAGTCTTTATTATGCTAAAGCTGATCAGCCTAAAGCTGGATTGACTTTGTGATACAAAACAAGAATATTGCAGGAATCAGTCACAAAACACACAGTGGAAGTTAGAATATTGACCATTAGGAAAATGTGGCTTAATGATACAAAATGGATTCTAAACTGAATACTTTCCTCCCAAACCAAAAAGATCTTACTCCAAGGTGTATCATGCTTCTTAAGGGCCTGTTGCCTTGAGTGTCTGACACTTCTCTGTTGGTCTGCCCTCTTAATCTGAACCTGTATGATCAGATCAGACTACTACTGTTGCCCCCCTCCCCAATCAGCTAGTTCACTAAACTTCTAACAGAACATTTAAGAACTGCTTGGCTCATTTCTAGGTCTGCAGGCCTTGGCAATTAGCTGTGAATTCTAGTCTCTCCTCCACTTCAGGATTTGATTCAATATCTTTGGAAGTAGTGAGCCCAATCCCTGTGACCATGATCTTTGAAACAGAACTACATTACTCCAAGATTGCCAATTGCCACAGTCTGTCTGATAGCTGGTAAAATGTGATTATGTTTGGTCTCAGGTCATCTGCCAAAGAAGGGGGAAGTTTGTCTCATTGGGAAATATTACTGAAAAGGATTCCCCATATCACTTTTCTGTTCTGTTGCTGTTGTTGTTGTTGTTGTTGTTGTTGTTGTTGTTGTTGTGTGCTTGTACGTAATCTCCAACTTATGGCGACCCTATGAATAGAAGCACCCCAAAATTTTCTATCCATGACATGCCTGCTTAGCTCTTCTAAATTCAAGACTGTGGCTTACTTTATGGAGTCAATCCTTCCCTTATTTGGAACTTCCTTTTCTTCTGCCTTTGACTTTGCCTAGCTGTTTTGTTCTAACTTGGGCAAATAATCCAGCACACCCTTCTCCAAACTAGGAACCTCCAAAATATTTTGGACAGCAGCTCCCATTAGTCCCAGCCAGTATGGCCAGTGGCCATGGTAGAAATTGTGGTCCAGAACATCAGGATGGCACCATGCTGTGAAAGGCTTATCTAGCACAAGAAATCTGAACTATGAACCTCTGAGTCTTGCCTAGCTGAAGTCCACACTGGAATGAATGGATGTTGACTAAACCAACATTTTGTGTGCTATTTCTGTTACAGTTGTTAAAATTCTCCACAAGATCTAAGTAAAGATTGAAAGATCAACTCTGAAAAATGAACTTAAATGTGAAAATCCTTTTTTTGGTGGGGGGAATGGAGCTGGGGAGAAACCATAGGTCCGAGTCAGAACTCAGGTAGCATCTCTAGCATATAGTGGGTGAATAGAAAAACTTTTGCCTAAGACTCTAGAAAGCTGCTGCCAGACAAGTTAGACAAGGCTTGGCTACACAGACACATAGTTTGACCTGGGATAGGGCACCTTCTTGGGTCCAACCACCTTACAAAATTCTACTTGAAGAAATATGTAAATACAACAAATATGCCGATGCAACAAACATAAAGTATTTAGAAGACTTACCTGTAATAATGCAATCAAATTCATTAGGAGAGAGGCTGTTGATCTTGCGTTTCTTATATTCAGGTGGACTTTCACAATAAATGTCTTCTACAGTTGCATTTGTTCTGCTCAACCACACCACTAACCATTTCAATTTGCAGTCACATTTGAATGCATTTCCTCGAAGATCCCTAGGGGTAGGGGGAAATTGGATCATTTGTTGGTGCAGTGCACGTGCTTTTAAAATGTTTCTTGCCTAGTTCTTGTTTATTTGCAATTATTGTTGAATATGTATTTCAAATATTGTTGCCAGTCTGTCACTTTTGCAAAAATGGAGAACAGCAAACTTTCCCCATTTTATGCTCCTTAGTCTGTATACACAGCTTACTAAGCAATAGCTTATATCAGGGGTCCTCAAACTTTTTGAACAGGGGGCCAGTTGAAAGGTGGTGGTGATGGGCGCAGGTTGCCAAGGCAGAGCGGGCGAGGGATGCAGGTTGGGCAGGGCGGGTGCGCGCCTGCGTGCAGCGAGGCAGGGGCGTGCGTGCGCAGAGATCGTTTTCTCTGAGTGAGTCCAAAACGATCTCCTTGTGAGCAAGCTGCACCTTGTCACGCACGTGTGTGAGTGCATGCATGCGCGGCAAGTCCAAAACCTCAATGGCGGGCTGGATAAATGGGCATGGTGGGCCAGATCTGGCCCGTGGGCCGTAGTTTGAGGACCCATGGCTTATATTATGCAAACATAAATACGCTCCTAGATATGACTGAAAATATCCCTTCCCACAATCCAAAGCTCATTCATAGTTTCATTCCAGTAGCTCCCATCCCTGGGAAGGCAAACTACAATGGGGTTCCCTCAACTCACTGAGGGGGATGATGGCTTAGCATGTCACTTGAGCTGGGTGGTGGCTTTTAAAACCTGGGGGTGCTTCTTGGGGGTGGCTTTTAAGCTCAAGTAGCAATGGTTTGTGTGCTGTCTGAACTTGGAGAACATGCTAAGCCATAATCAAGCTGCAAGACTAGAAAGCCCTTTTATTAGAGAGACAAAAGGAGGCTCTGACCAAGAGGCTGTAGCTGATGACAGTCAGCAAAGTGCCCAAGTGTCACTCCATGCAGCTGTCACCAGTTTTCTCCACACTCCTGTGGATGCCAAGGAAAGACTCATGAACAATCCTTGTTCCCCAGCCCAGCATTGGTAGGAACACAGGGGGCAGCTGCCAGGCTCTACTATGTGCTGCCCACTCAAACCCCATTCAGGGCCTTGGGAGGCAGCACCCGATGGAGAAACCAGCCACTTAGTCTTGGTGCACAAGAGGAAGTGAGGCCAAACAGCAACATCCTGCCTGATGCCATTGTCCCATTGTGTGGTGGTGGGCAGTGTCTGAGGACCTCCTCTGTGTCCAGTCATTAGTCAGGCATAGCTGTCCCCTCTTCCCAGCAGCTTTAAGCTATATAGTCACCCTGGGCTTAAAGTACCATACAAATTACTTTTTCTCCATCCTTCCAAATTTGAAATGCTTTCCTTCTTTCCATCTATTATAATTTTAAAAATCAAGAGCCAAAATACATTGAAGTAGGAATTATTTTTGCCTGTTTGATCAAAAAGCTGCCCCTAAACACAATACCCTGTTTTGAATGGAGCCTTTGAGACTAAGAAAATGATTAGAATTAAAGAAGGACATGTGAACATCAGAAAAAACTGAGATCATAGTTGCAGTTCACTCATGTTGGGATTGCTTGACTGGGAAGTAGTTAAGCCATGGTGCATTCTAAGCAGGCATAGGCACAGGCACACACAAACCCTGCAATAGCCCATGTGTTCTGGCTTGTTTTTTTACCCATGACAACAAGCCACCCTAACCAGATTCATGTCACATAGTTATAGAAATCTACTTGGCACCTGACCAGTAAGTTCAGAGTAGTTAACAAGCTGCTGTGTCTTAATTACTGCTTGTTCTTTGTGTGAACCTGGTCTTTCTAGCTTAGCCACTGCGACTCCCACTGCTGAAGAAAGCCTACTGTTTTAAACAGCACAGTAGCTGGTCCCATGGATGGAACTTCCTTATAATCAGAGTGTTTGGGATTACAGCAGGGTGGGCAACCTATTAGGGTATGGACCCATTTTGCTGGGCATCATAACATCACGACTGTCACAGAAGGTGTGGCAAAGGACAAGTAACCTGTGCAAGCAACTGACTACAAGGCAAAGGCAGACTCTGATCTGAATCCCAACACCCCAGACAAACCTTTGAAGCTCTCTGGGATAATAAACATCTTTCAGCCAAAATGCCAAATCCAAAATTTGGGAGGAGCACGTTCCAGTGAGGGGGCAGAGTGGAAAAGGGGTGGGACCAAAGAATAAAGGGGCAGGCCTCCAAGCCCAGCATATTTTAGCTGAAAACTCTTACTGCCAGCAGTTAAACTCAGGAAAGACAGTTGAACCATACAGAATGGGAGGGGAATAGAAGCGCATGAAAGCTGGGAGACCACCAAATGAGATGAAAGGAACTGGAGCCAGAGAGAGGAGGCATAGTCAACCGGTGAATCCCAGAGTGCCATATTTGTCCCCAGGTGGGATTGAGCCCACTGGTCTAGGGTTCAGCACCTCTGCTACACGCACACAGTAGGCTTCCCTTTAAAGACTGTACTTCAAAAGTGTGATGGTGAAGGGGTAGTGGACAACAAAGCAATGTAGCGGGGGATAATGGGAACAGCCCTACTCTCCTGTAAAGCACCCAGAAAAGACGTGGGTAGGTGAGCATATCTCAAGTATGTATGCATACACATGCAGAGATAGTCAGACACACTGATACATACACACAGACAACCTCGCACCAGTGCATACATGCAGACACACAAAGCTACTTCAACAGCAGTTTGCAGTTATTCAGCCCAGTTTTGTTTCTCTACCAGCCAATTTACACTAACAAAAGCAACAAAATGAACTCAATTTCCCTGGGCCAACAGAAATGGGAAACCAAACCAAGCCACTGAGAAGCAAAAGGGGAGTATCAGCATACTCAGGAGAACCTTGAAGATTACAGAAGTACAAAACATCTTCCAAATATTCCAAAAGAGGACACTTGGTCCAAACTCCTCAAAGGAAACAGCCCAGTAAGGTCTGAGCATGTTCAGTGCTCATCAGAAGCCACAAAATGTTGAATCCATATTCAAAATGAAAACTGAGGGGACAGGGCAAATGGGCTTGCCTGAGCCCCCTACAACTCATAAGATCCCTGGAGCATGGCTGACGGGACGGTTGGAACCTGAACAGGAACGCTGCTGTTAGAGGATTAGGATACACAGGAAACTTTGATTGCCTGTCCCATTTATAAAGCACAAATGCTTTCTTCTCTGAAGGAAACCGGCCCTGGAAAGATGCTCCAAACTCCTCAGGGAAGGGTCATGGATCTGTGGTAGAGCACCTGCTTTCATGCAGAAGGTCCCAGGCTCAGTTCTCAGCAGCTCCAGGCAAAGCTGGAACTGCTCATGCCAGAAACCTTGAAGAGCTGCTCCCTTCCAGTTTTGACCATGCTGGGCTAGATGGTCCAAGGCTTAGAGTTGGTATAAGGCGGCTTCCTATGCTTCCTGTTCCACTTCTTCTTGAGGAAATAAGGAAAACAAAACATCCTATGCTTTTGCATTTTGCTCTGCAAGACAAAATGTATCTAGTGAAAATGAAATAATAAATTGATGTAATATTTTCCAGACTCATAGTTACATATTCTTAAGTTAACGAACACTGTGCAGGTCCTGGCAGAGAGGTCTCTTTAAATTGTGGGCAGTGTCTGGGATTCAGTAAGGGGACATGCAAGAAAGAACAAGCATCCCGGGCAGAGTTTTGCTTACTGAGTTGCTGTGGTTCTGAAGAGACAAATTGCTGTGCTGTATAAAATAGCAGGTTTTATCGGCAGTGGGAATTGCTGTAGCTAAAAAAGCAAGTGAAGTGCAGCTATTTTGATAAGTCCATGTTCTTTTTTTGATTCCAATCAGCTTCACAACCTAAAATGCTTAGTTCAAAATGGAGTATTTTGGGCTTTTTTTGCAGCTGACTGATAAAGTAGGCAACAGTAATTTCTACTGTTGTTTACTTTGTTTTTATCTTGTTTTTGCTGTTTGTTTAAAGATTTCAAACTTGGATGGCTGGAGAGGTATTTGGTAATAAAAACAGAACTACCTGAAGTATAGTATACACATGTATATACATGCCATCAGGAATGAACCTAAATGGAAAGTATCTAGCAGTCGGTGCCTGAATGTAAATTGACAAAGCAATTGATGGTAATAATTTCAATGGGCAAGAAAAATATCTGTCATGTTATGCTCCATAATGAGCAGCTTGATAATACTTATACTGGGGTAACTAGTTGCTGCTGAGCAATGGGCTCTTAACTTTCATATCATAGTGTAAAAAATTAAAAAGCTTCCTTACACATTTGTTAATGAATCCAATCCTTTGAATATGTCTTTGGGCAGTGTTTGGAGATTATTGTTTGCAAGACTCCTGTGAAAAGAAGTGTTATTATTAGTGCTAAATAATCTCCTTATGCATTTCTACCTGGACTGGCCTTTTACCTCCCATTCTCATCTTTCTGCTAATTTGAGCTAAACATTTCTCTCAGATGTTCCTTACTTTGTTCAGGGGATGGGGTTGGGGATGGAGACGCTTGTGGATACAATGGATCTGTCCCTTCTCCTTTTTCCCTCCCTGCCTTTCACCAAGTTTGCAACACTAAACTCCGAAGAGGCACCACCATGGAACTTTCTGCTGTGGCTGATAGGTTGTAGCTATGTCTATGGCCTCAAGTATGGTGGTGCTGGGAATCAGTTATATCCTGTGGCCCCTTGGACAACTTTCCAGGGACCACAGGATTGCTTTCTTACTGCTACATCAACAATTTGTCTGTTTAACTGCATAATCAGCTGATTAATGGCAAGCCAGATAATCAGCTCAAAAGCCTTTCATGATGTGAAAATATCATTGAATTACTTGTGTAAATATGGTAATAAGGATGACTACTTTTACTTACAGATGAATTAAAGATTTCAGTCCTCGGAAGGAAGTGTTTGAAAGGGACTTGATGTTGTTGTTCTCTATGAACCTGTAAGGGATCATAAATGCAGTCTGGTCTAACCTATGCCTGTATCTCAGATGCACTCAAGAAATCTTGAAACATAAATGTATCAACTCACAAATATTCTAGATGAGGAAGACCTATGAAGGCATCACCACTAATGACGTCAAAAGTATTTGATGTAAATAATCTGTAGAGAGAAATCATCATCATCATCATCATCATCATCATCATCATCATCATCTTACATTCCCTTAGAAGAGATCACAGATCCTTTCTGGTTGTTTAGTTAAATTTAGAGATAATAAAATGTATGTCTGAAAGGTTACATTCTGAATGATTGCTATACAAAAACAAAATAAAGATCAGCCTTGAATAAAACTTAAACTATAACAACTTTTATCAGCCTGGTGTTCTCCATATGTGTTTGACTTCAGCTCCCACCATCCCCAGCTAGAATAGTCAGCAACCCAGAATGCTAGGAGTTGCACAAAAGATCTGGATGACACTTAGTTGAGGAATTCTGCTCTGGATCCGCACTAAGTAAACTAACAAAGGCTCATTCTGAGTTTTGAAAGAGAGTTTATCAGTAATCTATACTCCGTGGCTATTTACTTACTATATTTCTACACTGAGTACATTGCTGGTTTTTGTGCAGTCAAAAATATTCTCTGGTTATTATGGCTTTCCCTCTGTGTTCAAAATTCTGTTTCTGGTACACAACATGAATCATTGCAGCTATACATAAATGGCTTCTACTTGATCATTCCAGCTGTGCTCCCAGTTTCATGTGGAGTTCTTCTGTGGAGGAACTTTTCCATCAACTTCAACAAAAGCAGCACATCTGTTCCCACCTCTGACTGAGCATACAGAAGTGACCGCTTCACTCAAGTGAATAGAGAAGCCCTTTCACATAGGGAGGCTCTGCATGTGTTTCTGAGTCCTAGCCAAGTGTAACCTCAGCTGAACTTAAAATAACAGTTAAGGAGCAATCCTATGACTTTGCTAAAGGCTAACTTTGCATTCTCCATAAGATAGTTTGACATCCTTCCTTTTGTTGTTACTTAGGAAGAAGTTACAGGACAATAATACAGAGGATTGCATGAAAAGCCATAATCTTATCTGACAGCCAGTTCTGTTGTTAGAATGTTGGAGTAGGGACCCAGAAGATCTGGTTTCTATTCCCTGCTTGATCATGAAGCTTACTGGGTGACTTTGGACCAGTTGCAGACTTTCAGCCTGAGCCATCTCACAGGTTGTTGTTATGAGAATAAAATGGAGCTATGCAAGCCATTTTGGATTTTTACAAGAAAAACAAGCTGAGATATAAATCTAATGAAATAACAAGAATAGTAATCTGGACGGACTTCCTATTATTCTTTGATTAACCATGCAGCATGCCAAAAGATCACAAGCAACAAAGAATAAAATCAGGAACTTATATTGCATCTACTACCAAAAAATGCAAAGGGTTCAGTGAGAGAGGGTATATTTCTCTTGCATTGCTTTTAAAATAGGAGTAGGCAAATTTTACAGGCCTATGGCACATGTGGCACTTAGAAAATCACCACAGTATGGCTGCAGTGGGAGGTCTGTTTCATCATACAAGACAGGCAACCTGCTTGAAAGATGGAGTATAAGGCAAAGATGGGAATCTGAGGCTGAACACACAAAGCAACTCCTTTGAAATCACCGCACCCACAGAAACCGATTGCACAGAAGGCAAACTCTTCTGCCCACCATTGGCTTGCTAACTCATTTGCCCCTACTTTTGCTTTCTTACCCTAGATCACTACCCATGGACTCTCTCTCTCTCTTTTACACACACACACACACCTCACCACACACCCATCCTACAGTGGTTCACTTCACATACCCATTTTGCTTCTAGGGGATCTCAGTGCCAGTACAAAATATATTAATTGAAAGAGGTTAGAGTGCATGTGTGGGGAGGGGGCAGAGTGTGGAAGCAACAAAGAATAACAAGCAACCATAGTGGGTGCCCAGAAAACTACACTGGTGCCTGCTGGCATTAACCACTTTCTCGTGTTCTAGTGCATCTGTTCTTATACCACGCTGTTCCGTAGAGCAGTATCCATGCTTCTAAATTTGCAGATGAGGTTTGAAATGCTTCTGTTTATCTATGTTAAAATTTGTAAGCTGCTTTTCCACCTGCAAAGGGCCCCAGAGCAAGATGTTGTCTCTTAAGGAAACATGCAGCATCACTGAGAAGCTTCCTGACTGAGATGGGCCATCTTGCATGTTCCGTGTGCTGCAGAGCTGGCTGGCAGGCAGGCAGGTGGGGTGCCACAGTTAAATGGCAAACTCAAAATGTTCCTTTCTCTTTACAGGCACACAGCCGGGCACAGAAACTGCCACTGTCTTCTTTTCCCAATGCAGAGGATGTGCAGATTTTGCCCTTTTTGTAATATGCTATTACTCTGAAAAAGCTTGTGCGGGATAATGTGTACAGGGACAACATAAAGGTTTCCATGGTAACTATATTTACTCATTTGTCCTGGATTCAAAACCTTACTCTGAGCATGCTTTCTTAGCAGCTCTCGTGACAGTAGATGAGAGGAGGAAGGGTCCCAGTATCAACTATCAGGATATGGGCATGTGAGCTAAACTGATTTAATGATCAAAGTGAGTGTAATGCTTCTTATCCTAGCCAAATTATGCACTAGATCACTTCATATTGTTTCTGCTATAAATATAAGCATGTATGTACAGATACCTTATTTTCTTTTTGAAAAAAAATGAGAGAACATATCTCTTGACAATTTCTGAACCTAATCTATCATGTTTATGTGCCATACCTTTCTATGGCCTGATTCACACATAGTGAAAACTCAGAGTCGGTATGGATTATCATTGAAACATGCATTTTTGAATGGTGGGTTTCATTACATGTGGTCTCTGCACTATGGGTTAATTGTGGGTTAAGTATGAACAACACAGCAACCCACAGTTAACCTATAGTTCAAAATTCACATACTACAACAACCTGTGACTTAACACCATTCAACAGCAACCCATATTCTGAGTCATCTTTCTGTGTGAACCGGGTCCATGTGTCTTTTTTTTTTTTTAACAGAAGTGCAAATTTCTCTTCTGAATCAAAATGTCCTCACCAGAGAAATATTTCTGGGCTATACTTATGGCACAACCCATCAACTTCCTTCCATTTTTTACAATTTGAAAAGGAGAAGAAGGGATAAATTCAGATTTTAATGCAAAGAATGCAAAGAAATGTGAAACATCTACCAATGTGAATAGTATGAGTTTTGTTTGCAGAATTGTCCCATTCAGTATTTATATGCTGTTTTCAGCATTTTTAAGCCACCCAGAGAATCTTTGGGTTATGGGGCAGCACAGAAGTAGAATGAAATAAATAAATAATTCATTCTTGATTCTGAAAGGACCCCCTCTGTTTAGTCAGCAACAATTCTAACATCTTACCAGTAGCAATTGTAAAAGTGTCAAAAATTAATTATGATGGCCCATTATGATTTTCAGGCCTTTGAAGTTCATGTGACTGAGGGATCCAGAATGAGAACATAATGTAGCACACATATCAAAATCATGTATCATAATTTAGCCAAACAAATTACTACTCCCAAGTAAATGCACTTATAATAAAGATAATGATAATAAAAACTAAAGAGGAGCAACTATACAGTTAAAATGAACTGCTTAGGGTTGAGACACCTTTAGTTACCTTTACTGGAAACACTAGGTGCATTTTGTTACATAATAGATCTGCACTAGCTGTATCTTATAAAACAAGTATCAAAGCCTGTTACTTTAGTACTTTGAGATACACGTTTCATAACAAGTAATCAGGATTTAAATCTTTCTCACAGAAGTTGCAGAGATGGTGAGAAGACAAAACTCCTTTCTGGAATTTTAGTAAAAGCAGATCTCACAAAGGATCTGGAAGAAAAAGAAAACAGACCTTACATCAACATAAGCTCATGAAATAGTCATTACTACCTCCGTGGACCATTTTTCACAGTATTCACTTGGCATTATATTTCGTTTGTTTTTTAAAGGATGTTATAAGTTTCACATCACTCAGAAAAAACACAACTGTGTAAAAAGATGCCGTAGCTACATTTAGAGAGACAACATTTAGCATTCTCCCCACCACCACCACCTCCAGCGGCTGTTTTTGAATGCTGGAGGGTTTCGCTGCTGCAGGCATCTTCCAGCCACCGCTGTAAACCCCACACAAACTGACTTTATTTTAAATACAAATTAAAGAACCAAATGCTTACAGCCCTTACAGTGAGATAACATCAGGTGGAACGCTGTGTGGAATAGCTCTGGCATTTTCACATAAAGCGTTATCTTTGGTACAAGTACACAACGCAGGACATGTTGGCTTTCCTGGTTTGCTGCCTTCAATCAGCAACAGTACAGATAAAATGCATAGGAAAGAAACAATTCTTCTAAAGCGTTTGCTGGCATTTCCCATTCTTTTAATCCACTCTGGTTGCAGCCAGTTCAAAGAATAATATCCCAGAACATGAACAGGTTTTTTTCTTTATTCAGGCGTTGAATGTCTTTCTATGAGACCAAGCAATATTTCTTTCTCCCTCTGTTTCTTGTTTCCAGCCCCTTTTCTGTCTCTCTCCCTCTGATTGTGTTTTTGTAGCTAGAAACCTGCAGCTGATCCGTATATTTCTTTCAATTCACTCAGGCAGCGTACTGCTCCGAGAGGGGACCTGCGAGGTGCTGGAAGACAGGGAGGGATATGGGGGTGCGGGGAAATCCAAGCAGCTGTAGAAGGAAAGAGGACTCGCATCACCGCAAAAAACACTGAGCATAACGCAGCCTTAGGTTGCAAAGTGACGCAACTGAGAACATACCCAGCTTTCACTTTTCCTGGGGGAGGCCTTCTTCTTGTTGCCAAAAATAGTACAGTGTTTTGCTTTGCTGGTGGGTGGGTGGGTGGGTGGGCGGTTGGGTGCGTGGGCGTGCGGTGGAGTGTTTATTTGTCAGGGCGGGGTTGGGGGAAAGCGATCGGTCATCTTTTCCCAGATCCCTCCACCCGGGTAAAACCGCCTTTAGGAACTGGGCGTTGCATATGCCAAGTGTCAGGAGGTGGTGGTGAAAGGCTCTCTTCCTTTGGAAAAGAAATCAAGTGGCAGCGTCCAAAGTATCACTGCTAAAACAACAGTGGGATTCTTCCTTTGCTTTCATTGCAAAAGCTCGTGTCACTGCAAAACAGATAGGCGCGCATGAAGCCTATTACCTAGAATGGCTAGAACTGTTATTGAAAAGAAAATCTTCCCTCGTTGTCAGACAAAAAACCGGGCTGAATGCATTTTATCTCCCTTCCATCTTTTGTGCTGTTCATGTAAAACAGCGGACATTGAAGTAAACAATGGTGCAGCCCAGTTCATTTGGAAACCTGTTTTATTCGTTACCCTTAGAAAGAGGCAAAGGAGTAAGACCTAATCTGGGTAAAGCCAAAGCCTCAGCATTTGTCTCTAAACCCAAAGCTTAACCGTGGAACACAGGAACAGATGGAAGTACTCCTGAGCATGTTCAGTGTTTCTTTCACCTAATTACTGAACTAGAAGACTTCCTATAATATCAGGGATGGAGAGGAAGGGGAAGGTTCCCAGCGCAGAGAATGTTGCATCTAAACATATTGGAGCTGGGTTTCATAGAAATTAAAGAAATTAAGGAGCTGTTTAAAACTTATGTTCACCATAGCAACTTCAGCCCAATTTTTCTTAGCAGGAATGGTTCTTCCTATCTTAACATTGCAATTATAACTAGGAGATCCTTAAAACTCCATCTGACTTTAGAAGAGATCTTCATACGAATCATACACTTGTACTTAACATTCCTGAAGTGAAGTAGCTTTGAGATGAAATTAATAGATATTTCTTCAGCAGAAAAAGGGATGGAACAACATGTAACAGTCAACATTAAAAAGAAAAGAAAGGCAGCCATGGAAGGCTTAAAATGGGAGTGTAGGACGAGTGAGGGAATGATGGGTGGTCTCACCATTTTTCTTATCCTATATTTTTCCCCTGACAAGTGAGAGGCAACAGTTTTGAGCAGACAAAAACGCATAACAGACAAGATTAAGCAATCCTTGATGTCTGCTCCTGCCTTCAGCCTTCTATGACTGCTTTTTATTTTTAAAAAAAGTCATTGTCTGGTTGGGGAAATCATGAAACTTCCCAGCAAAGGGAGTCTCATCATGTGCAGTTGGATCCAGAAGATCTGCGCTGACTGCTACTGCACATGCAACCAAGTCTAAGCACACACGATTGAAATAATCAAATTTCTCCCCTTCCTCTGTTGCTTCCTTGCATCAAACTTTATACAGCAAACTCTTCAATACAGGGGTCTAGCCTCTTGTAGGCTTTAAAGCACCATGCAAACTGTTATGGTGATAGCATAACTGTATATGCAATGGATTTTCAGTACTACTGCTGCGCCATAAAGAATTGGCAGCTTGAACTTCAGATGCATAATCATGGCCAGAGAAAATAAAAGGATCAATTCTGTCTTTAGTATAACTCCATTAATTTAGATGCAAAAGAAAGGGGTTGGTTCTTAGAACACCATAGCAACTGAACAGATTGATCACATTATTTTCCTTCATAGGAGTGAAGTCTGTAGCTGCAACGTTGACTAGAAATTTGATGGGAAGAGGGATGTTTTTTCAACAGTTCCCAACAGTTCCTGGGAATTTCCTATCTGGAGAGGCCTGCCAGGCATGCACATGTGTTTTCTGTGGCACTTTAGCCCATGGTCAGTCTCTGTTCCTCAGCAACATGTGATCAGCTTGCCTTTTCTGCTCCAAAAACTACCTCGCATCCTCCTTGCATTCACACCACACATTTAGAACACCTTCATTCCACTCTAAACAGTCACTACTTGCCGAAACAATCTTGGGGACCATAGTTTGCCAAGGGTACTGAGTGTCATTAGTGAACCCTCCTCTCGCCTCTTCCTCACACAGGCTCAGTTTCCAGAGTAATGCGAAGAGGGATTGACTGAGAAAGCATTCTGCAAATAGTAGCTCTGTGAGGCCAACAGGTGTTTTCTAGCAACTCTTAGCCCTGGAATTATAGGGGAGAAATAATGGCTAAAGTAGAATAAAAGTATCATAATTGGAGTATATTTACTGGAGTCAGTGGGAAAAAAATAGCCATGAATTCTGATAGCATTAAGTTTCTCTTGCTTCAGCTGGGCTACTTTACACATGATTCATCCTGGATCCAATGAGAGCACAATGAATGATTGTTGGCTATTTGGAGAAACTGGCTCCCCCAAACTCTGAACTAATTGATGATCTCCCACACATATGCACACAAAAGCAGAGGCTACAAAAAAATTAAAAGAAACCAAACAGTGATTATCAGTCCAGGCTGCTTCTCTGGGGAGACTATAAGTACATATGTTTCTATAAGTTTGGATAATTAGTGCCCGAGTTTCCCTTTTTCCTCTTCTCTCCATGTTCCTTTCCTCTTGTAGCGTTATGTTTTTAGATAGTAACCCTGTGGACAGTAACTGCCTTATTAATTCCACACAAACCACTCCAGGGATTTTTTTGGCTGGAGAGCGGGGCATGAATGTGATTTAAAAATCATTTATTCATACTCAGTAAGATAATAAGAAACAACTTCTAGAAGCTGTTGTTTTTTCACCTCCATCTTGCATTCATTACTCAGCAGAAATTCAAACGAAGTGACAAAGTTCATTTTTATTGTATTATAATAGGTTGCATAATCTTAGGTGTGTCTTTGGATATGAGCCTTCAATGGGGGCATTGCTTTGAGGTATGGCTCTGACTATTATGAAGGGACTCCCTGCTTTAAATTTGCCACTAAACTACTGGTTGGGAGCAGATCCAGTAAATTGTCAGATTGATGAGGTGGGAAGGGGTTTGTTCTTGGCTCACAAAGAGCAGAGATGGGATCCTTCCAAGCAAGGTGTTTACTGAGCAATTGGTCCATGACTTTCAAAGAAGTTTTGCAGGGATCCAAATAATATTGTCTTCCATTGATATTCTTCCCATGTTTTCTCACCATATCTTCTATTTTTATCTTGATGCAGAAAATATGTTAAAGGGAAAAGTTTATAGGTAACCTGCTGCCTGCTTCATCCTCCTTAGTAAATGTAATGTCAAAAACTCATGGATAAGGACAGGCTGGTTCTTTGGGACAAATAACAGGCAGATGCGACAGGAAAAGAACTCATGTAGTCTGTGGTGGAGAGAACAAACTGGAATAGAGATCATCTCCAAAATTGCCTAAATACTGAGCAGTGTCAAGGGATGGCTTTCTGGTTCCACTGTATTTGCCCAGCCAGGAAGATTCTGAGATGCTTTGTGAGTTCTTGTCTTGCTTGCATTGTCTGCAGCTAAGGACCAACAGCACCAGTGGTGACAAAGGAAACAGAGGCCTGATCTCCAGCAGTTCCTGAATTAGGGAAAAAGATTGGATGATCTTTCATGAATTTCCCAAGCATAGCCACATTAGCCAAATCATTATCTTTTCAATATAGTGTCACAAATGTAAGGGCTAGTTCCTTTGGAATTCAAACACACGTCTTGAAAGACTTCTGGATTTAGCAGTAGTATCTAACAAGTTTGTTTGTGTCTATATATAAATAGATGCATTTTAAAAAAAATTAACACTACTCAGCTCTATGTAGACTAGGCTTTTCTTTTAGCCTCTTTTGAAGAAATCTGAACATACTTCCAGACAAGATTTTAATCAGCAAGCAACCTACCTAATTTTTAGAATTTTGTAGGGCATCCAGACAAAATTCTCTTCTACTTGTAATACTCCTATCTGCTTCTACTACTTCTTTAGTCTTTTTTTCTATACCAAATAAGACCAAGGAAAGAACAATTGCATGGTGTCTTTTGATTGGTGGTCATAGATGCCCCCTCCCCCACTACACAGACACCGTATTATTCCACATCTTCACATGCACGTACATGATAAAATAAAACCTTATTTGTTCATCATTTTGCACTTTAGGATTGCAAAACTGTAAAGCTTGCTTTTCACAACCTGGTTTAACCACAAGCCTCAATGTTACAGTGGTTTGTTTTTCTTATAAAACCATAAAAAGTGAGCTTATAGTCACATTCCTGCCAATCAGGGCATCTGCTTTGTTTTCTCATCTGTTTCTTAGATTATGTGGGCTGTATGGATTTTTAATGGCTCCCTTAAGCATTAGTTGTGGAAATCTGCTTTACCTATTATCAGCTCAGTCACCATGACCTCTCTGACTCTTTGGTTGTGGGGGAAGCAAACTTTCTGTTGAGGCCAGCATCAATGTGCTTGATTGATCTCCTCCTTGGTTTTTACTTTCCCACTTCTACTGGTAAAACAGGTTTTGATTAAACTGAACATTTCTAGGCAGGTAAAATAAAAACTTGTAGCAGTTCCCCCAGGAGAATGTCTTTGAATGCTCAGGGACTGCAGCCAAGCTCTCACCGCCATCATAAGGATGCCATCAGTCCATGTATTACCTGTACAGTTTAGGAATTGAAGATGTGCCCAGTGCCTAGATTCATATGCTCAAAATCTACCATTGGCTTTGGAAAGAAGCAGAGAGGTTAGGGCCTTGACTGGCATAAGGAGTCATCATCACTGAACAGCTGTAGAGAAAGAAGGCCATGAGAGCTCTTGTATAGAGGACAGTCTTCTGTTTGCAGGATTACCAATGGATTTCTCTCTGACAATGTGCAATATTTGAAAATCTGCCCAATCCAGTCCATATTTAAAGACAAAATTATAAAGCAGTGGGAAGAGTTGGGACTTGAAGTTGTCTATAAACAGTTATGAGTATAGGAAGAGGACGTTCAAAGTTCAAAGAGAAGAGGTAGTTTCCTGCACTGACAGTTTTCCAGGCATGTTTTCATTAAACCAACAACTTCCAGGTCTAATTTCTCCTGCTTGTGAGAAAGCCCATTTTCTGGTCTGTGGGTGATTTCAGGCATAACTGGTGTCTCAAAAAGGGGCTGGTGCAGGGGTCATCTCTGGTTCTGCTATTTCATGATTTTCACCTGAAAGTTGTCTTTGGAGCTCTGCTGTGTTCCAGAATAACTTTAAGGGTGATCATGGCAATCTATTCATCATTTTGGAAAACTATTTTTGTTTAAACAAATCTGTGCCAGTCTTATCAGTCCAGTTTGATATTGCAGGTGGAGGCTAGTCAGTGCACTACTAAATAGTCTTCCTAGCAGACATACTGGACATTGTCTTCCAAGCAGACATACTATGTGAGGTGACTCTGAAGACAGCCCGTGCCATGGCAACCCTAGGTGATCTCCTAGGCCACTTCACCCAAAATGCCTCACAGTGAGGTACTGAAGCCATCATTAGGCAGGCTCTCTGGAAGGACTCACAGTCTGCTGTGGGTTGTGCTTTGGGGAGCTGAGTCCAGCACTAACCAAAAACAGAATGTCCTGTTAGTCCCCAAGGTGCCAATGCCTCACTCCGAGAACCCATGCAGCTGCAATTCCCTTTACTAGCTGGGGGACCAGGAGTGCCACTGTTTGCCCCAGCATTGCAGCTGCCCCCACACACCAGAGTGTCACTTGCCTCCCCCGGAGTTTGGTACCCAAAGCCAGGGTCCTGTTTGCCCAAGTAAAGCCCGAGTGTGTGTTTGTTCATTTTGAATTTTCCTGTACTCTTGTGCTGTCCTGTTGCTCTTATCATGACAGTTAGGTAGCGACTGTAGCCTGGCAACAAGAAGAAAACCATCATGTACTTTCTGCAAAATGTATTAAGATGGAAGTTGCCACCTCTCATCATGAATCTGAGCTTTCACCATACAACCTCTTTGAAGTATACATCTTGAGGCAGTGTTCCTTGGTTACTTTTCTCATGCAGACCAGTGGCCTGATACAAGCATTAGAAACAAAAGTAGGTGGAATGAGGCCAGGCTACTCATAAGAGTCTTACTTTGTTTAGTATTCAACCCCTTTGCCTCTACTGTGGTATTCACCCAACACAAGAGCAGTACTGCCAAACTAGTACACTCTAGACTTAGGCCAAGCTTCCAGTTTTGCACTTTTTTCCATTCCTGATCTAGCTAACCTTATACAGTGGTACCTCGGCTCATGAACTTAATCCATTCCACAACTCTGGTTGCCACCCGAATTGGTAGCGACCCATGTCAAATTCCCCCATAATGTTCAATGTAAATAAGGTTAATCCGTTCTGTAAATATTTTTTTAATCACAAAAATTTGAAACAAAGTAACAAAGAACAACAAAGTAACAAAGTACAGTACAGTAGAGAACACTAACCTAGGTGAGGGAGGAGGTTATTATTTGGAGGGAAAGTCCAAATGATAATCATGCGATAGTGATCGTGCTCAGGGTGTGGGGGAAGACCCCTGCCGGGTGTGATCGCACTCGTACAGGGAAGATGGCTGTTATTGCAATTGTGTTCATGCAGCAACATGGCTGTGGTCGTCACCCAATGCAAAGTTTGTGAACTGAGGCAAAATGTTTCTGAAATTTCTGTTCACGACCCGATTTGGTTGTGAACTGAGGCGTTCATGAGCTGAGGTACCACTTTATAGACAGGGGAGAGAGGGAGGGAGAGAATGGAAAGTATAAAACAAGAGAACTAGTGATTGTTTGGTAAAATTCAGGCTGAGTACAAAATCGTTGGATACCTGTATATAGGAACTGCTGCTGAAATTTTAAACTCTCCCAGTGCAGATAGGCTAGTCCAACATCTTGCTGCTCTGCAATGAGTCAACTGAAAAGCTTGGGACAAAAACATGAATGTTGCTACTAAACAACTGCAGTAGCTGAATAGTTGAACAGGGTTTAAGGTTGTTTTTTTTTTCTTCCTTTTTATAGCTTCTCCCCCCCCCCCCCCCCCCAAAGTAAGGACCTATTGGTTATATGCAATGAAATCAATTGACTGGCTGAAGTGGAGAGTATCACATGTCTCTAATTCATCCTTCTCAATCAGGAGAATTTGAAGGCTGAAAGTAAAGAGTAAATGAGAGGGTGCCATACTGCCAGTCCTTCTGCCTTCCCTAAGGTTCCCAGCAGGCTGACGTATGGCTTTTCATTCACAACCTTGAGTAAATGATTACTGCAAATGGAAAAGAAAACATGATATGAGGGATGGTTCTCTGTTGAAATTACTCCCATCTTATCAACATACCCTACCTGTACCTCTCTTTAGGTCAAGCACATGTGGAAAATGCCAGGTTGGGGACAACCATTGTGTTTGCACTATTTTATATAAGCTGAATTCATTCTTGTTTGTCAGACATGCATTACATTAGAAGAATCATGGCTAGTATCCAATAGATATTAAAATATTCTAATTGGTCATACTTTCATATAGTGTAGGCTGTATCTGTAATGCTGTTTGGAATTAGGTGTTTTATATTTACATAATTGCTTCTGGCAAATAACTCTGAATATCTGCCAATTGAACTATTATAGCACTTGTGGAGGAAACACACACATTAAAGCAAGAGGCCTTGCCAAACCATATCCTTAACATATAAGAGTGTTCAGGCTCACTTCTGAAGTGTTCAGACTATTCTGAAGTGTCCAATGGATTAAAGACATTTACTTGATTGTTCATCTGTCTTTTATCAAATTGACAAAATTTAAATGTATTTGCATATCACCAACACTTTGATGCAAGAGAAAGGGCTGGGGCTGGAAAAACCATTAGAAACATATGATCCTGGTACTTTTATTGCCAATTGTGCTTAATGTCCTTTTAAACTGTTTAAATTGTTGAATGTGAAGGTATTGTATTGTGTTTTGTTATGTTATGAACTGCTTAGACAGTTCAGCTTTTGGACAGAACAGAAATGCAATTAATGAATGAAAAACTACTTTCTTTATTAGAAGGAGAGACCATATTTAATATTTGATTGTTCATACTTCATGAAAAAAATAGAAGCCTAAAAAGATTTAGTATGCCCTTAATTACATCCTCATAGATTCAAATTGCCCCCCATAGATTAATCAACTAAAGCTTAAATTGATTAATCCACTGAATAAAGATTGCAAACATTAGCATTAAATTTGTAGGCAAGCTTGGGAGCTATGACACCTCTGGGTGCCATAACATTAAAAAGAAATCACATAGAGCTCTTCTACATGATGTTGTCCATCCACAGTTTCTCCATCCTTCTCAGAATCTTCCAGTGCTGCCATGACAGATTTCTTGAATTTATCTTCTGTCAGCATGATAAGCCCAGCTACAATCTAAACATTAGCATTTTGGGTAGTGCAGCTTAAGCTTTCATAGACAAATGTCAGTGGGTGCTATCTGATAACAACTCCTGCCGGTAGAAACGTGATCATCTCTAAGATGCCACAGAATTGTTTTTACCATTGCAATTGTGAGCCTCAGTCCATGTGCTGACTGCACAGAGAACAGAGGGCTCCTCTGGGACCTTAGGAGCACAGCTGGCCACAGGATTAGGAAAGCCCTGGGCAAAGTGACCTGTGCTAAATCCCTTGCCCTATCATGTCACCAGTGGGCCATGGTGGCTGTATTTGGTAATAGCAGGGCTCCAAGTAGCTCCAGTTTGCTGGCTTTAGCTGTCATTTAAATTTTCCACATCACTCCAGATGTACTTTTCCTCCTCTTGCTCCACAGAATTGTGGGAAATTAAAAAGATAGACTTTAAGGTAATGTAGTTCCAAGCTATTTAGGGCTTTATATGTCATAGTCAAAACTTGAATTCAGCCTGGACTGGAACAGGTAGCCAATGCAATTGCTGGAGAACAGGTGTAATATTAAGATTTAAATCTGAAAGAGAGAAGTGCAGATTGTGGCAAACACCACCCTGTCAGTCTGAGTCTACAGGCAATCTTCATACAAAGCAAGGCAACAGTAGACTCCTTTTCACATCATAACTCCACGAACACACGAAAGCCTGATTTTGGTGAGGAAACTATGGAAAACACTCAGTATTTAGGTGGCATTTCTTGTTTTCAAATGAATTGAGAAGCATAAAATTGCAGTTCTTCTGTTACAGAGCCTAAAAATTTAGTTACCAACTTGTAGTCCCCATTTTTGAGTTTCTTGGGTGTTTACAGGCTATGTATAAACTTAGTGACTAAAATGCAAGCCACAGAGCAATTGAAAACACATAATAGAGCAAAAGTAAAATTTATACAACCTTCCAATAAAATTCAGTGAATTGTAGATGTCACAACATCCCAGAGGACCAACTGAAAAAGCATGTTATGATTAATGCAACACTGCATTTTAGATTTATTGTTATTTACTGCACCCTTCCCTAACCTGGTGCCCTCTGGATATATTGAACTATAATTTTTCTTTTCCAGAGGGAAGATATAGAAATGTTTTAAATAAATAAATGGCACTTCCAAGTAAACATGCTTATTACTGTAAAAAAACTTTAAAGAGCTGGTATACGCACTGTTGAAATTATATTCTATATAATAATATAAAACAATAAATGGCATGCTATATAATGTGAAGTACAAAAATACTATTTATATGAGGATTGAAAATAGCCATTTGCCTATTAATTTGTAACAAGTAGGAAACTAAGATCATGGCATCAGGTCCTATTACTTCCTGGCAAATAGATGGGGAAGAAATGGAGGTAGTGACAGATTTTATTTTCTTGGGCTCCAAGATCACTGCAGACAGTGACTGCAGCTTGCTCCTGGGGAGGAAAGCTATGGCAAATCTAGACAGCATACTAAAAAGCAGAGACTTCACCCTACCAACAAAAGTATGTCTAGTCAAGGCTATGGTTTTCCCAGTTGTAATGTATGGCTGTAAAAGCTGGACCAAAAGGAAGGCTGAGCGCCAAAGAATTGAGGCCTTTGACTCCTGAGTGTCCCTTGGACTGCAAAGTGATCAAACCAGTCAATCTTAAAGGAAATCAAAAGTGACTGCTCTTTAGAACGCCAGATACTGAAGATGAAACTCAAATACTTTAGCCACCTAATGAGAAGGAACAACTCACTGGAGAAGACCCTGATGCTGGGAAAAATTGATGGCAAAAGGAGAATGGGAAAGCAGAGGCTGAGGTGGCTAGATGGGGTCACGGGGGCAGTGGGTGTGGACTTGGGTGGACTGAGAGGGATTCTGGAAGACAGGAGAGCCTGGAAGAATGTTGTCCATGGGGTCATGATGGGTCAGGCACTTCTTTGCGACTAAACAAAACAAACAACAAAAACAAAGGATCTCCTACAGGGAACTAGGTAGAGAGACTTTAGAAAAGTGAGTTTTTGTTTCTTCTGCATCACAAATAGGCAGATGGGCAGTAAAAGGAGGAGGCTTTTGTGAACCTATCAATACTTATTTTAGTGGTAGTAACAGCCATCATTTTCACAGAATTGTTCCTGCATTCTCCTCTATTCTTAGCTTCTATAGCAACAAGCACATGTACCCTAGAACCTAGAGGAGCATGGAGATTGATTGCAACTAATTTGTAATATCTGAAATAGAATAAAATTATTTTTAAGGTTTTCACTATTTAGCAATAAGGACTCCAGCATTCCTAACAGAAAATCCATTCCAGTCGGGCTGGCATATAGTATTAATAAATTATATCTTGGCACAGAACTACTTAAGACACTTATAAGTAGGTGAAAAATGGAGCTTCACTAATATATTACTGCACTGAGTGGACTCTACATTCTTCTATGAACAGGATTTGAAATCACTTTGAGCCAAATCAGCTATCGTTATGATGAGTACTATCTGTTTCGCAAATAATCACAGTGATATTATTATATAAGTAACCCTACCAGGTATTATTTAATTCCATCATATGTTTATTTTTTTCCAGAACAACGCATTTCCATACTGTTGCAGCTTGTCCTCAAGAACTCCACTGCCCTTGCTTCAATTAAATAATGATCACAGTTATATAAATAAAGGTAGGTACTAGCACACTTGCTACATTTTAAGTAGCTTCTCTGCCTTTATGAAATCTTTGAAGGTATTGAATAACCTGTAGTGGCCACTTCAGCTAGAATACTGGGGGCAAGATGGTATGCCAGCTCACTAGACTGTGCTGTCGGTCTCTCCTCCCTAAAGGTCAGTATGATGCCCTATTTTCTATTAGTGTATGGCATATGGAGGAGGAACTAAGGCTGTTCTCATTTAATGTGGTACTTCCCTCCGGTTCCACCCTCCAATGGCATGTCTTTTGTGTGGCATCTGCAAAGGAGACCCTGCATGGCATGCACAGAGCACATGGCCTCTCGATCACATGGTAGCCTACATGTGCATAACTGAACATGCACAGCTGCCCCTTCAGATGTTGCATTAAATGCATGGACACTGGGGGTTGCAGATATGCAATGTTGGGGCAGAGCCAACAGGTACAGCCCCACATTTCCTCCCCCCATTTATAGTAAAGAGTGGGGACCCTGTGAAGAGACCTATGCTGTATATTTCTATTCAGACCCCACATTTTTTGCCCTATTTAGTACTTGCCTTATCTTTACCTTCTATTCTCAAGTGCATTTTCCTGCATTTTATCTTGCTTTCCACCCAGAGCCCACTCCTGTAAAGCATGAGTCCTCAAACTAGGGCCTCAAACTGGGGTGGTAAAAAATGGAATTCCTTTATTTCAGAGGGGACTATATGGTAACACAGAAGTTCTGCAAGGGAGGTAAGAATCCTTTTAATTCAACCAAATATAATCCTTTGTAGGAAAACTGATTACAATCTGGCTAGCTTGAAATACTCTTTGAACTTTTTAGTAGCTCAGATTGTACACAGCAAGTGCATTCTGAAGTAGAAGTAACATTAGAAGACGTAAAGGCATCCTAAGCACTATTAACCCAACAGCTGATTCAACTGAAGCCTGTAATAGAGTTTCTAATCACCTTAATATCAAAATTAGGCTTTCAGCAGATAGAAAACTTATGTTGCTTAATTGTTGAGCAACCGAGTCCAGCTGTGAGGGAGTTCCTTGGACATTCTTTAGGTTGCTTAGATTCCTTCTGAAAGGGTTTCGCATTCCAGCTTTTAACTGAGGCTGCTCTTGTTATAATTTGACTATCTTCCCAGTAGTTTGTACAGCATAGCATATCTTAGACCAGAAAATTTCATACTATTTCTAGAAAAAAGTCCCTACTTTCTTTTGGTGGTCATGGTAGGCATAATGTCTTGAACCACTCTTGGCAAAGAAGAACATGGATGTTTTAAGATACAAAACCTGCAAAAAATGATAGGGTGGCTTCATGCATGAGTTTAGGGTTTTGCAGATTCTTTTCTCCCAAAAAAGTTTAAGCAAGCCCATATTTCCCCCCAGCTTTAATTTTCAAATACTATTGGCTGACCTTACAAAAAGATATGCACATCTAATTTCTACACCACCCCACAGCCAAAGCTCTCTGGCTGTTTATAAAAATCTATTATATAGTGCAGGGATGAACCACTTATAGGCCAAAAGTTCTGGTAGGCTACATCTCCCATAAGCACTAGATAGCATAAACAATGATGAGGTCTGTAGGGTGTTGTAGGGCAAAACAGCTGGAGTGCAGAAACTGCCAATTCCTGTAATACTGCAGAAGCTAAATAAACCTTCAAAGAATGGCTAATTTTCCCAAAATGAATCAATAACGTATTTTAAAAAATCTTTCCTTACAAAGAAAACTATGAGTTATTGTTAGTGCTACAAAAGATTTGAATATTAGCACTAAAGGCAGACTTATTTATTTTCAAAGGGAAAAAGACTGGTTTTGTCCTGGTATGTTCCTGGTACAGCCTATGATCCTTTCCCTGGGAAGGGCACAAACTAACCTGCAGTTAGTCTGCAGTATCCTCCTGAAGCACTATTTTAAGTTAACATATAACAGATCGGTCTGTTACCATGCTTTATCTATTTTCCTGGGAATGAAAGAGTTCCACTGACAGAAGGTGGCACCATCTCATTTCAGGACATCACCCTCCCTGAGGCACCACAGGTCACTCCATTCAGCATGAACCGAGATCCTCTGTGTAGCATTTTCAGAGGGCTCAATGGGTCACCATGGGTAAGGCAGAGCAGGAAACTGTTTCCACCAGCCTAGTTTATGTCCTAATCTGAATACAACATCTAATCTTTTTCTTATTTTGGTTTAAACTGAAAAAGAGTTCTGTAAAAATCAAAGCTTCCTCACTGTTGCAGAGTTTTAGCTGACATCAATGCACTTCTTATGATAGTTTTTCTGATTTTTTTTCTGAAACACAGCTTGTCCATTAAAAAAATAATCTACTGTCAACCTGATTTTTTTTTTTTTGCTTACTATGGTTGTTGAAAAAGATGCAATGTTTCCAAAGCTAACACAATTTGTTTTGCATGTAAACTGTGTGATATTACACTTCAGGAATTTGCTGCATATACATTTGCTGTACAAGTTATGAACTCTGAAGTCCTAAACATGTGGGAGTTACTTCTGAGTAGACATGGATTGAATTGCTGCACCAGATTTGTTGCAGCTAACACAGATTAGAATTCCTACACCAGACTGAAGTATACATTAAATAGTGGGGAAAGAACACAACTGTTATTTGCATTTATAGACGAGATGCACAACCTCCAGCTCTCCAGATGCCATTGGACTCTATCTGCCATCAGCTCCAGCCAACATTGCCAACGTCAGAACCGTTAAGAATTCAACAAGTTTTCCAGTTTTCGGGAGGGGGTAGTAAAAATAATCAAGGAAACCCTAAAACAAACAAACCCACCAAAACAAAACAAAACCCCAAAGCAAATTTAAATCCACATCAAGTTTATTGAAATAACTCCCCCCGCGCCCCACTTTTCTGACTCTTGACATAATCCTGTGGTTCTAAATGGTGTTCAAGCGGAGATGGAGAGCCCCACTGAATTCAGTGAGGCTTGCCCTCAAGTAAGGGGAAAATGGGATTGCAGCGGTTAACAGCTAATGTTAAGGAAGAGCTAGTAAGGAAGGGGGAAGCAACTAATTCACATTGTACCATCCTTTTTGCAGGACCTTAAGCCAGGAGCTCCTCTAAGGAACAGAGTCTGTCGACTTGCTGCCTCCTCTCCAAAAGGGATAAAAACGCTTCCCATCCCGCCAGTTTAAGGGGGAAGAGGTGAAACTACCAGCCCGCTCCTAAAGGTGGGAAAACGTACGACATATCCGTTCAGATGCAGACAGTGGTGGATAACGGGGAATCGCCCCGAGCCAAATACAGTGCAGTGCGGCCCTTTCGCTCTCCGGCTCCTTCGAGCTCCAGCCGTTGTTTCCGAAAGGGCTCTTCTCACTGAGGGACGCCGCTGAGAAGAGGCCCAAGCGCTCCGAGGCTTTCTCTTGAGTAGCGAATGAGGCTCCTCTACTGACAGTCGGGGGGCTCGAAGATATGGAGCTACCCAAGGTGAGCCTTTCCAAAGCTGTAAGTAGAGGCCTTTGCTGCGAAACAGAGGGAGCGCGAGCGGGGAAGGAGGGGAGGAAGTGCAGGGCTGAGACGGTATGTATAGTTCTCCGTGCTTCCGGCAGAGAAGGGCTGGGACGTTGCTGGGGGGAAGGGGGGGCTTGAGCGGATGCGCTTTTCCTATTTCTTTTAGAATAAAAATACATCCTGGAAGAATGGGGGCGGGCATCCAGCCCGTAAGGCCAGCTAACAAGTACAACCTGTGTACGTGTTTACACTTGCCTCATTCAAAGTTCGATTGAAGTGCTGTGAGCACGAAATACGAATGCATTTAAAAATTAATTCGAGTGTAAAATCTGCGATGGTTGGAGTTAGAACTGTGTGTGCTATAATGGATAGCGTGTCATACTTGGGCCATGGGGCCTTCGGGAGGTTCAAAGCCATTATGTGGATGAAACTCGCTGGAGGACTAGGTCAGACGGTATTTCTTATCGTAGTCAACTCCGTGGGATTGTTGTGTACTGCAATTTATGGTCCTGTGAAGGTCTTGCAGGAAGGGCAGGATGCACATAGAATAAATGCACTTTTGATTTTCAGATGGCACTGATGTACTTCATATTCAACCTTAGCAAAGCCCCCACCTGCATCAAAAGGCACATTTAAGGCCCCAGGTATTTGCATGTTTACACCGAAAAAAGTCAACACCCAGCGTAACTGGTTGGGGAATGCTGCTGTTAACATACAGAGGTTTGTTCCCTCAGTGTTGTGCTTCATCAGCCTTATTAGTCAGGTCAGCCTTATTAGTCAGGTGAACTAACATTGATACTGTGGGGGTTGGGACATGTATGTAAATTCTACCCCACTACCTATGGGCATGTAGATCTTTGTCAGACAACATGCAAAGGTGTGAAAAGGATTTTAATGTGCGTTCTTCTGAATGTTTTTAGAAGCCTCTGTGTGACTGGGAACCCAGTCTTACTGGAAATGCACTTAGAACATGCCTTTCAGACTCTTATGTGTAGTATGCAGAGATCTGAGGAGGAGCCTGATCCACCCAGGAGGGATATTATTATTATTATTATTATTATTATTACATTTCTATGCCGCCCCTTGCCAAAGCCTCGGGGCGGCTTACAACACAATAAAATACATTGAAATAACATAATAATTGGCAGTATGGCTTGCATGTATATGCCCTCTATACATGTATGGTCCATCCCATGTGCAGGTGAATACCTAAATCAGGCTACCAACAGTGGTATGCATGATAATTGCTGCCAATTAAATGATCAGTTTACAATTAAACATTTACACATGATCTTGTGTGTACTCCATTTTAATCCAAATACCTAATTTTCCTTCGTTCCATCTCCATAATCACCACTGCAGATTAGAATTCTAAATTCAGCCACATAAAAGGTGGAAAAATGCTCTTCTTTTGCCATAGTTGTTAACTAGTCTAGCTGCATAATAGGGCAAACTGGAGAATATTAAAGGCTAATCAGTCTGTGTGTTCTGTTGCAGAAATGTCCCAGTCTCCTAATATTTTATTAGCTTTGTATTAATATACCATAGAAAACATGCAGTGATGAGAATCTACTCGAAACTACAAGAGAAAGTACTTTATCAACAAAGCTGTGAATAACAACAGGGAAATAAACTTGTGATTGGTGGAGGCTGGAAAACTTGAGTAGAAAGAAATGTCCATGTTCTGCAGGTTGCAAGTACCCCCAGAGTTAATAAAGTGTTGTGAGAATGCTACACAAGAAAGAGTGCCTGTTCTAGTTACTCTGGTACTGCCCTTGAATTCCCTGTTCTTTCGTGTACAGTAATGTTTCCACATTGGGTTTCTGCAGTCAATCACAAATGTAGGTGAGAATTCCCTTTTCACTCATATACTTGCCTTGAAAGTTAAGGGGAAATATGTACCTGTTTACAACTGTTTGATCATTCCATAGCATTTTCTAAATCAGTTGTATCATTTACAAAATGGTGACATATTGTCAGGGGAAAATATGGTTATCTTTCTCATAAACAAACTGAGGCTTTATGCTAGACTGTGTGTAAGGAAGAAATGTTATGCAACCTTTAAAAGAACTTCCTGCTTAATAACACGCGCTGGTGACTTCCCACCTAGACTTCTGTAACGCGCTTTACGTGGGGCTTCCCCTGAAGACAGTCCGAACACTTCAATTGGTGCAAAATAGAGCTGCCAGGCTGCTGACGGGG
>NW_025335317.1:26193617-26206308 GCF_004798865.1 Varanus komodoensis
CTGGTTTTTCGGCGCCAGGTAAAGACCTTTTTATTTAAACATCATTTTAATTGTTAAAACATATGATCTGGCCAGGGCAACTTCTTCTTCCTTCTCTTTCTCCTCCTATATTTTTATTTACTTAATTTATACTGATAATTTTAATCTTATATTTGTAAATCAATGTATTTTTTGTATTTTGTATTTAATGGTAATTTATTATGTGCTATTGTATTTCATTGTATGTTATCGTGTTGTAAGCCGCCCCGAGGTTTCGGCAAGGGGCGGCATAGAAATGTTATAATAATAATAAATAATAATAATAATAAATTCCATATTTTCATGCTGAAGAATTTTTTTCCTTATGAAAAAATTTTTTTTCCTTTTTTTTATTTTTCCTTTCCTTATAATCACAGACACATGTGACTGGGAAGGAACTGTGCTTATTTGTATAAAAGGGGAAATTAGAAATAGGCTGTATAATTCAGGCTGGGTTTAATTCATGTAGGATTACTTGGTCCCATCATCTCTGACTTTTCATTTGCTAGGTTGTTATTATTATAACATTTCTATGCTGCCCCTTGCCGAAACCTCGGGGCGGCTTACAACACGATAAAATACAATGTAAAAGGCAAACATAGTTTATCATTTATTTATTTTTACTTAGTGGCTATTGCTGAACAGTTATCACCTGGATGAGGAACAGTCAGTGAAATAATTATCCCATATGTTTGTTGTGTGTTGTTAAAAGACTTGAAAATATAAATGATGTGCTAGCTACTGAAATTTACTTATTTGGGAGGAAAATAATCTACAAATTATCATAGACATGAATCTATGTCTTAAGATCCCACATGGGATCCTTCTCTGCAGTGTGAAACTTTTGGTGTATATTTATGTAGTAGGAATGGGTTATATGTAAATACCAGAAGCTTCGTGTCAGGAGTGAAAAAAAAAAAAAAACACCCAAAGAAAGTCTCCTAGGGGTGCACAATCAAGAGAACATTTAGTTTATTCAGATGTACAGGAAATACATGCTGCATGTAGGCCGTCCCCAAAGGGACTTCAAAGTGTGTACAAGACACTTTTATAACCTATCAGTTACATACACAGTTTGAAGGAGGGGTGAGGGATCAGATGGGGGATCACTTAGGCAGTTTGCTAAAGGCACCTTAAAATAAAACAAAAGGGATTAAGACAACACAACGCAAAAACCCCTTTAGGACAGGTAATCTATTAGCATATCTAAGAACGTATCTTGGAAGAACAAGCAAGCATTAGCATCTCTAAAGTGCAACATGGATTCCTAACCTGATCAGGAATCCCATCTTAACTCTAAAGCTGTTCTTACAGTGACAGGCTTTTAGCAGCAATATTGTACCAAAGCCTTTGCTCATTTTGTCCTGACAATGGTGAAATGTGGCACATTTAGTTACTGTAAATCACCATAGAGAACCAACAGTGTGTTCTAAGGTTTCCACATTTCAGCATTGCTTCTTGTGGTTTCCCCATTTCAGCCAGTGAGCTTGGGTTGTTAGTGTTAACAAATTATGGTTTGTTAGCACAGTTGTGCTCAGACAGCCTATCGTACAACCCATAGTCACCCCCTGAATGGGGGTTATGTTGTCCAAACCCAGCCAGATTCTCTTTGTACCCTCTTCACATGAATGGGAGGGTACAGTTGTTGCAGCATATTTCCCTTCAGTGAGAATAAACTTGGAAAAATGGGGGAAAGAAAGTGACCCATCTGTTCTGAGAAGAGAGGAGAATGTACAGAGATATATGGCTCCTGCTGCTGTTGCCCCCTCCAGTGTTCTCCACAGAAAACATTGATAAAGGGCTGTGGTTTTTGGATGTTTGTGTACCCTTCACTGAGGGCAGTGGCAGGCAGTAATCTGTTGACCTGCTCACACTCATCATAACGCTTTGTTTTTGAAGCCAGTGCATTGAACTCTATAGTTTGGCTGTGACAGATGTATTCATGTTTCCTTAACTTGGTGAAGACTGATAACAGTTGTCTTTTCAATGTCTTGTGATCCTTAACTGTAATGGATTCTGTATTTACCGTTTTTCCCCAGGTCCTTGGCCATGGGGGCTATGACTCTGATTTTAGTGATGATGAAACAGGAGGTAAATCTGACCAGAGGAAAAACAGGTAATACATGGCACTAGCAGCATTTTAAAGTCTGTTGCATATGTACAAATGACAGACTTCCTTGCTTCCTTTTTCTCAAGCTTGCTGTCTCTAAGGAGCAGTGGGTAGAAATGAGAGATGAAAAGAGCTGCCTTATCCATACAGTGGCTGTATGCCATCTCATTTGCTTTTTTGTGCTTCATTCTCTGGAAACAGGGCTGGCTAGCCTTTTTGCCTGTCTCCCCCTCTGCCACACCTCAGCAGGATTCACCAGCCTGCTTAACAAGTAAATTCATCAAGGCCAGGTGGCTGCAACCTGTGTGGTCATTTCCTGCTAGAAGGAAAGGAAAAGCTGGAACAACTTGATAAATTCAAATTTATTTATTTACTTAAAATTATGTTTAGACTGCATTTAAATGTGGAACCTTCTCCAAGCAGCGTAAGAGGTTAAAAAAGTGGAAGCCGTAAATCTCAGTAAGAACATATTTAATGAAAATCCATAAAAACACAGAATAAAATAATAAAGCCTGCGACCCTGTCTTTGCAGCAGCTAAAGGTGCCTTTCTATACATGCTTACATTGGAGTTGGCTCCTAAATGGGTATATTATTTGTATGTTAATTTAAATTGGTAATTTATCATTTGTTAGGGCCCAGCCCTATTGTACCCCCTTGAGATGGAAGCCTCCAAACTCGGAGGCTTTTGTGAATCCCATGCCCTGCCAGGCTGTTGCCAGCAGGGTAGGAGGAACAACAGAAATGATTTTCCCTCACTGTATTCACAAATAATGACAATCCAGAGAACAATGTCTGTGTTCTCATTTATAGGGAAATATCAATCAGTTTATTAGTCAGTCAATGATGATAAAAGGGAAATTAAAATTGGTTGCTGTGGGGAGTGGGTTGACTTTCCTTGTTGGTGAACATTTCCTTTGCATGGTTTCTATATCGATCAGTTGTCATCAGTTAGGCTGAATGTCCTAATACCCTGGTCTGTTATTGCTTGTGGAGTTTCTGGCTGGGTTCTAACAACATAGTAATCCACACTCCAGAATTGTTGTTGAACTGTGGGTTATTGTTGGATGATAGGTTAACATGTTGCCTGTATCCAGCCGTGTGAATAAACCATGGTTTGTGAACCACAAGCCACCTATGAAAAGAACCTATGGTTTGTTGTGAACTGTGTGATGTTTGCGGTTCACAGACCATGGTTTCTTAGCATGGCTAGTAACACCAGTAATGCACAGTTCAACACTAACATTTGATTCAATAAGAATCTTTTCTACCTTTGAGAGTGTGGGTTATTGTGTGGTCTGAACCCAGTCTTTGAGTCCTTCAATTCAGTCCAGCCCTATGACAAAGTAAGGTGCTTTGGATTTTTTTTTTTTTTTTGGTGTGCAAAGCCCAGAAACACAAAACATAATAAAAACCTTGTGAAAATCATAAAAACACAAATATTAACTCTGTGGTCCTTTGTGTGGGGAAGAGTTTATTGAGAATTCTCTTTTAAAGCAATGTATTCCAATAGCCAAATATGAAAATGTGCTTATTGGTTAGGGGAGGCACAAGAAACAAGTGAAAGCAATAACCTTATAGGCAAACACACAGAATTGCAAATAAAATCACAAAGTTAATTTAGCTTTGTCTATGTGCAGAACTATATTATACTGGTCAGAGAGGTGAGAAGAGGTGCAACAGTTGGTTGAGAATATAGCCATTAGAAATTAATCTAGCTCCCACTTTCATGTTAATCAGAACTGATTCCAATTCAGACAGATCTTTCTTGACTACTTATTTATTTTAAGTAATTCCTGGGAAGTAATTCATTCCATCCTGGGATGTCTATCTTTAGAGATCTGTTTCTTCACTCCATTCACAGTTCCTGTTATTCAGAGGCATTTTTTTTCACTGCTTGGTGAAAAAACTAAGTAGAGTAGATTTTGATCCTTAGTAGTATCAGCATGGGACTGCAGGTGGCGCAGTGGTTTAAACCGCTGTGCTGCTGGGCTGGTAGATTGAAAGGTCACTGGTTCGAATTTGCACAATGGGTGAGTTTCCATTGCTCCGTCCCAGCTCCTGCCAACCTTGCAGTTTGAAAGCATGCAAATGCAAGAAGATAAAAAGGTACCACTTCGGTGGGCAGGTAACAGCGTTCCGTGCACTTTGGTGTTTAGTCATGCCGGCCACATGACCACGGAGACTGTCTGCAGACTAATGCTGGCTCCCTTGGCTAGGAAACAGAGATGAGCACCGCCCCCTAGAGTCAGGCATGACTGGACTTAATGTCAAGGGGAAACCTTTACCTTTACCTTAGTATCAGCATCTGTTAGAAAGTAATGTTCATGCAGATAGTGTGAAGATATATTCTTCTTGAGTATTCAAGAGAGAGACTGTATTTACCTTATGTTATATTCATTCACCCCCTTCCCTTCTTCATCCTACTTGACAAGCACTGAAGATGCATTACTCAAAAAATCGTTCCAGAAAGAAAAGCACACCAAGGTGGCTCACAGACAGGTGGCAACAGATGAATGGGACAGGTACTTTGCCACATTTATGAAACATTTTCAGAACAACATTAAGCACACGGAATGCATTACTACAATGGTGTTTGTTTTACTAGGGAAGAAGCAAGAAATCGAAGATTCCATTTAATAGCAATGGATGCTGTATCCTTTATTATTTATTAGATTTATATCCTGTTACTTATTTATTTGTTGTATTTGTATGCCTCTCTATAGCCAAAGGCTCTCTGGGTGGTTCACAGTACAATATTAAAAATATTTTCATATTTCATTCATTAATTCATAATTAATTTTTTAAAAGAATCTTACAAAGAACTCAGAACAGCGTTCATAATTCTCCTCATGCTCTCAATCTTATCCTCACAACAGCAACTCTGTGAGGTAGGTTGAGCTGAAGTCTGTGACTGGTCCAAAGCCACTCAGTTGGTTTCATAGCTGAGCAGGGAATAGAACCCAGATTGCCTGACTCCCAGTCCTCTGCTCTTAACTGCTACACTCCTCTGGCTTTAAATATGCATTATGTTGATTTTAAAGTTCCTTTTCATTTTGAAAAGAAAATACCTTAGACATTTTTCCCTTTTCCACATTTTTTTGGAAGATTGCTTCTTTAAGGAAGGGACCCTGTCTTGAAACCCCGGGGGAGCAGTATTAGAGGGACCCAGTATAAGACAGTTTTGTATTTTCCTACGTAATAGGGTTCAAATTCTAATTATTTCTATAATGAAAGTAGAGAAAGCTATGGTGTATAATTTCCAACAATACAGATACTCTGATAAGAAGGATATTCAGTGTTGCGTGAGTAGAAGACTTTGCTGCCCTTTAGAATCATCACTAAATAACAGGTCTGTGAACCTCTGGAACCAATGGTAGGCTGCAGCATAGAGGGCTGCGGTAGGTGTGTGAAATCAACCCAAAATTGGGTGAATCCATTTAGTTTTCCTTGGGTGAGTCAGACAAACCTCAAGGATTTTTGTTGTTGTTGTTCTGGAGTCTCTAGTCCTGATACACTGTTCTTGCAGGATCATTGGTCTGGTATTATCCTTCTTTTATATTACAAGTGAATTCCTTAATTCTGTTAGTATGCAAGACATAAGAAATTTGTGAATGACTATATTTTATACTATGGTGGTAAGAAAGAAGACTTCAAACGATCAGTGTGAGTACAGAATAATTATAGTAGACTGTCTACTTCTAAGAGTTACTAAGGTTGCAATTCTGTGCACTAATAATAGAAAGCAAGACAAATTGAAATCAGTGCTTCTAAGTAATTATTTATAGGACCAGGCTGTGCATAAATAAATTGAAGGCTGCTTTCTGCATTACAGTTTATTTATATTCATTCCATGTTCAATTAGCTTACTTGCAACAAAGAGAAAGCTTTGGGGCAAGTGTTGCAAGTATGCTAACAACTTCTCTGTGCACGATATATGTATTTGGGGTGTGTGTGCATGGATGCACACACATGTGTGCACATAAATTTCAAAAGCAATCTCTTGTCTGAGAATATTACTAAACATGTGCAAGAATTTGTTCTTGCATTCTTACTAATACATTTGAAACTAAATGCCCTTCAATTAGAAAGCTTATTTTGATTTACCATGGTCATAGTCTTGAGAATCAGTTGATTATCTCCCCCTGTCCAGGATGGGAAGAAGTGTTTTTTGAATCTGCGTGGTGGAAGATGTTTCAAAATCAATTTGATATAGGGTGGGGTGCTCTTCAGTGAAAGATGCCATTACTTGTATGGAAGCCCATGGACTAAAGGAGCTCTTTGGAAATGCAGAGCATATACTTGCAAAAATATTCTGACTGGCCAGGACCTCAAGAGCCATGGATGCCCTGCTTGGCTCACACCAAATAAATGGATGAGGTCCATCTTGGTTCCAAACCCATTTGGTCCTGTAAGACTGGACAAAGGTGGGTCACTTTTTGACTCAGATATAAAGTGCCCTACTTAGTTGCTACACAAAAGCAGTGAAGAACAATATGGATTTTGTTGTTTATGTATTTTTGTGCTACTTTAGGCACAGTATTTATTTAATAATCATTTATTTAAATTTATTACATATTTGTAATACATATGTTAATAAAATTGGGAAGTGTAATGTAATTAACCAAACTGATGAAATAATGTAATTAATATATTAATGTGGTACTTACACAAACTTTTTTTAAACAGAGAAAATGATAAGACTGACCTTGATATAGTAAGAGAAAACCACAGATTCTTATGGAGAGAAGAAGATGAAATTGACATGAACTGGTAACTTGCACTGTGACAAAACACATTGATTTATCTCTTTCAGTCTCATTTTAAGACATATGTACAATTTACATTTGATTGGAACATTTAGGCAGACTAATGCTTCATTCTGATGGTGAGGTATACTCAAAATAGAAAATAATGGATGCTGTGAACTGCCCAAACAAGCAAGTTTTCTTTAGAAGCCTGCAAAACAAGGCATCTCCAATACCTTTTCTGATCTCTGTTTTATAACACAAGTATTTATGTATACTCATAAATAGGCTACAATCCTATATCCACTTACTAGGAGCAAAGCCCATTTAACTCAGACTTACTTACGTCTGAGTAACCATGTATAGGATTGTGATTTATAGGAACAGACTTTTCACTAATATTCTGTTGCAGCTTGTAATTATGGAAAACAAACTTGCCAGTATTCCTGTTTTGCCAGAACCTTAACTGAAATAACTGCCCATCATTCTACCTCCTGCTACTATAGTACCAGAATGATCCATTATTACTGTCTTCTTTCAGGGAGAAGAGACTTAGCAAGAAATACTATGATAAATTATTCAAGGAGTACTGCATAGCAGATCTAAGTAAATACAAAGAGAACAAGGTACACACTTAAATGTACGTGGGGCTGTATATGTTCACAGAACTAAATTAATTTCCCTTTGGGGTTATGTGTGTTACTGAAAAAATAGATGAACTCATAGGCAATGTCCTGAACTTTTGATGCAGTCAATAAACTATGCTCAAGTACAGGAAGTAGGGCAGTTTATAGGGTGGCTTTAGCTCTCCATTATTGTTTACTGGGAATGCCACTGCTTCAAGCACTCTTTAGTGTTGACTGATTGTTGTTAGGTTGTCTGTTAATACAGTGCACTGGAGTAGCAGAGGTAGGAGTCAGCACTGGGGTCAGTCCAAGCTTGGGCATTTCTTAAAGACAAGGCCTAATGGAGATCCAAGGGTCAGTATGTACTAAGTTCAAAGGGGAACTAAGTAACAAGGAAATACTAAGGGCTCAAGAGCAGAGATTAGTGCAGGAATCATTTGCCCAGAACTGAAGAGCTTTTAAGTCTGATGTTACTTTCTGTCCTCTGTACTTTGGTGAGTTTGGGAGTGGGCAGTGGCTTAACCACTTGCTGTCTGATGCACCCATGCTCCACTCCACCAAAGGTCTATCTGGTGCAGTGGGGCTAGTGTGTTACAAAGATTACAATATTATTTGGCATTTGGTTGATGCTGGAAACCTCATATGACCATTCCAGTATGGCTAAACATAAAAAGAGAGCATAGTTAGGTGTCCCACACGTTGGCAAACTTTATTCAATGTTCTTTGCTGTCTTTATTTCTTTTCATAAAGGGTATTGAGAAAAATACCTTTGAATGATGATATGCTTAACAGGGTTATTATTACACAGGTCTTTTTAAGCAGTATTGTGGGAAACAAGGGCAGGAAAAGGGAATGATTGATCTCTGGAATGCATGGACTCTGTGTCACTTCCCCAAGTGCTCCATTCACCTCTTCATGCCCTGAATGGACAGGCAATTCTAAACTTACCTTTGCTATTAAGCACCAGTATCTCTACTTATTCAATATATAAAAATTTGAGGTAATCTGTATTTAGTCAAAGCATGTGGCAGAAAACCTCAGTTTATCACATTAAAGGCTTTAAAGAGATGATAGGAGCAGATATTGCTTGTTGTGAGATAAGACTGCTAAAAAAAATTACAAGCCTAACATGAAAACCTTGATGGCTCCTAATGACTCAGCCTGTGCGTTTCCTTTTCCTTTTCTTCTTTGTAACATTGTTTTATTGATCATTTCCACAGTGTATTCTTGTGCCACCAGCTTTCATCATTTGCATGCTTAAATGCATTAAACCTTGCATTATGCATGCATTAAATGCATTAAACCTTGCATTCTAGGTTTACAAAATTCTGTTCATAGATGGCCAAGTCTGGTTTGATTTTCAATATAAATTGTACTGAATAAGTTGGAAACGTTTGTAATAAAATATAATGAAAGCATTGGATTTGGCTTTTGTTTTGGTCACATTTAAGAATACACATTATATTTGCACATTATTTTTATCTTTTTAATAGTTTGGGCTTAGATGGAGACATGAGAAAGAGGTTATTTCAGGAAAAGGTGAGTTTCTTTTTTTAAAAACTTACTTGACTTGGGCATAATGACTTCTATGGGCAAGGATTTGTACACAGAATGTGGCTTTCTTGCCTCCCCTCTTGATGCATTCCTCTAAACACTTGGCTTTTTAGTTTTTGTATTGACATTTAGAGAAGTCCTCCTGGGATGTAAGATGTAGTATGGAAGATGTAAAATGTAGTATGGAAGGCTGCAGCTGGATGTAGGATTAGCAAACATTAAGGGTTAGGGTTGGGCCAACATCAGGAGCCAGCTGCTAGCTGCCACTCCTCACAGCATCTGGAGGCTGTGATCCGAATTAGGAATTTTAAGAGAAAAGGAGAGGTGAGCCTTCCCAGTGCACACACTGATGTGTAGCCTCTGGCCTACTGGCAACACAGGGAAATATTGGCCCACATTGGAGAGGGTGTGCCCCAGTGGTGAAACACATATATTGCAGCAGAAGGTTCCAGGATCAGTCTCCAAGTTGTCCAGATAAGGCAAAGAAACAATCCTGCTAGAAAGCCTAAATAATTCCTGTCAGTCAAGTGATGGCTATACTGGGCTAGATGAACCAAAAGCCTGTCTCAGTGTAATGTAGCCTTTCTTCTATGTGTTGAGTTCCCTCCCGAAGATGATATTTAACAATGCTACATTTGAAGGACCAAATGATAGAATTCAGGGAAATAGAGCTATCGATTTTTTTGTTTGTAGATTAAGTTCAATTAGGCAATGTATATCTTCCCAAGCTGTACTCCTGATAACACATTGTTTTAATGATACAGTATATCACTAATATATATTATGAGTTTGATCTAATTGTCCTTAAATTATAATTTAAAAAACCAGGAACTTGTTTCTCAAAGATTGCTGTAGTCATCAGTCATCAATAGCACAGTTCAATATTGTTGTTCACCACTAAGGGGCACAAGCATTCAACATTATTATGAGGTTTTATAGCAGTAGTTGTGTAACCTGTTTTCCTGAATTTATTCTTGCAATGTATATTTTGTATATTTTTACTAGTGTTATGAAATCAGAAAGTTATAATACCTGTATGGCATATATATCAGCATTGAGTAGAAGGGAACTGTTCCAGTTTAGTCTGCTTTTTAATATAACATAAAGCATAAATTCTGAAATACTGCTGGTTTTAGCCTCTTAGCTGTATTTGCCAACATTTGATAAAATAATTATATTTTTCTTGCATTCTTTATGTACTGGTGACAGCCCCAACCCATTTAAATCAATGAGAGTTTAGTTACTGGCATAGGATTACTAGAAGTGTAATTAGAGTAACATGGGTACTGTTTATTAAAACAAATAAAAATCCTTTTGCTTCCTAATTTTTGTGTTTTTATTGATACTAAAATTCATGTTTCATACATTTTTCTTTGAATATTTATTTATGGTGTGCTTTGTGCAATGCAACACTATGCATGTCTATGAAGATGTAAGGTCCATAGAGTTCCTGCATGGCAAGTGTGCACAGGATTGCATCCTTGAATATGAAAAAGTGTATGAACAACAGTAGTTCTGTGTTTTGTGATTCAAGCTTTAGCATTGCAATTGCTTCTACACTGAAGTATCTGAGGACACTGCCAATCCATTGGTTAGCAGCTTAGGCAGAACATTCTGAGGTTAATCTTTCAAAAAGAGTACTGGAGGTGAGCCTATTAATACAGATCCTAGGCATGTGAATGTATCTGTCTTCAAAAGGCTTCATATCACTTGTACTATGCACAGCATTAGAAACAAGAGAGTATAAATGTAAGCAAGTGTGAAATGTTTGTCTTTCATTTAGGAGGAAGTTCTTTAAAAAGGATGCTGCATGTTATGCTTAATTTGGAGCTGAGTTCAAGATTTGCAAATAAAAAGTGACAAGATTTGCAAATAAAAAGAGAACTGCATTTATTGCACAGGAGGGCTTTTGACTTTTGTTTTGAACAGCAACCTTTCCTTTCCTAAATACAACACAGCAATCTGATTTTGGAAAACTGTTCAAAGAAGTTTCTAAAACAGTTTACAGTGCCGTATAATGTGGGTTTGCTGTTCAGAGATCCAGTCAGTATGTCTAAAGGAGTCATCTGGATCAGGGACAAAGTAGCAATAACTACCAAAAATAAGAAATGTAGTCAGTACATTGTATCGTTCAATACAACAATAAGAAAAGTGTATTGTACTAGCCAAAGGCCAGTACAATAGCTGCACTGTTTGCATTTTGATTTGGATCATGCAAGTATATGTCATGGCATCTCAAGACCATCCTTATTTTCTAGGGAAATAATCCTGTAGAACCTAGGGAATGCCTCATCACACTTGTTTGATCATTAACTGTATAATACATTCCTTTCTTCTTCCCTCTTGCCTTATCTTTGCAAACTACCAGAGATTAGATGGGATTTGTACTAACCTAATCTGTTAAACTGTTTTTTTTCCCTTCAGGGCAGATATTGCTCAATGATAGTGACTTAAAAACAGTTTCCATTGCTGTAACTTAATTCTGATGTATTATCAATATCTCATGTTATAAAACAAACTTCAATGAAGTACTGAATTTAGTGCTATTTTTTGTTTTTTATCTCTCGCCAGGTCAGTTTTCCTGTGGAAATAAGCACTGTGATGAAAAAGAAGGCTTGAAGAGCTGGGAGGTGAATTTTGGTTATGTTGAGCATGATGAAAAGAAAAATGCACTTGTGAAATTAAGTAAGTCCTTCATACAATTAGTTTTGACAGTTATGTAATTTTTAATGGATCTTGCTAGGCATATTTTTAATGTTTCCATGGTATAGAAAAGTAGAGCTGATATTTTAAAAGCCCTAGTTAAAAAGGAGAATTTAAACCAGAGTTCACCAGAGTGTAGTGTCGCTTCATTTAAAATCAATTAGTGTTTGGCCTGTGGTTTATGTGGAATAGGATATAGGTGCCCACATGACCTAATATAACACACTTTCCTGACTTCAAAAGCCAGAACTGGAAGAGTGCTGGTCCGCTGTGAGCCTGCTGCCAATTGTGGGGCAAAGCAGATACCCAGCAATGGTTACCATACTGACTACTGATGCCAAGAGAACCCTTGGTTTACCTTGCACAGTGGGAGTGGCAAACCTTTTTCCTGAATGAACTCTATCTGGTCCAAAATTATTGGAGGAATTTCAATTATTGCGGCCCAATGATGTGGACAAGGTGCTTGGAAGAGTACGTCCCACCACTTGCCTATTGGATCCTTGCCCGTCTTGGTTAATAAATAACTCCAAGCACAGGATTGGGACCTGGATCTTGGAAGTGGTTAACGCTTCTCTGAGGGAGGGTCAAGTGCCTGCCCCTTTAAAGGAGGAGGTAATACGACCGGTCCTGAAGAAAGCGTCACTGGATCCAGAGATGGCCACTAACTATAGACCTGTGGCCAACATCCCGTTTCTGGGCAAGGTGTTGGAGCGAGTGGTGGCGGGACAACTCCAAGCACTCTTGGATGAAACTGATTATCTGGATCCTTTTCAGTCCGGCTTCAGACCCGGGTACAGTACTGAATCTGCCTTGGTCACCCTGTACGATGACCTGTGCAGGGAGAAGGACAGGGGGAGTGCATCCCTGTTGGTTCTTCTGGACCTCTCGGCGGCTTTCGATACCATCGACCATGGTATCCTTCTGGATAGACTTG
>NW_025335317.1:26206408-26209954 GCF_004798865.1 Varanus komodoensis
AATTCTATTAATCCACTGTATCTAATTTTGATTTTATAGCAGAAATGTGATCTGAGCAGTAAGGGGAGCCTTTCCTTTCATGCATTTCTGCTACATAACCGCTAGGTGACACTGTGGTATAGAGACCAGCACAAATGCGCAGGAGAGAAAGCACTTTCAGGATTAAAAATTCTACAGAAATTCACACAAAAGTGCCTGTAAGACTTAAATACAATACTGCAGAGTCATAGTACCATCCACAGAACTCACAAACAACTATAAGTAAATAATGAAAAGTGCCCAATATATGCCTTGTGTATAAAGGCTTTCCCCTGGTAGCTATAGCATCCGTCTCCTGCCTCACTTACAATCCTTCTCAACCTCCACTGTTTCCCCCACTAACTCCACCGTAACTTATGCTTTTGCTGCCTATCACTGCTCTCACATCAGCAACAAGGAAACAGGAAGTTGACAGATCAGCAGAAGCTGAGATGAGGGTGAGTGAGGGGGTTGGAGTCTGGTGTACTTGAGGGCCAGGGTGGGTGCCAGAATGCTCACTGGCACTGAGTTGCTAATCCCTGTAATAGATTCTAGGAGGTTCTTTTAGAATCACATCTTTCTATAAAACTCCGAGCAAACAATGCATAGGATTGAGTGCTGAAGGACTTCAAAAATGTCTAAACATGCATTGGATTGTGCTTTTAGTTACTGGTAGTAAGAGCTTTGAGCAATAATATGCTAGTATCTTGGAGAGCAGGGGAAAAGAGAACATCTATGAATGGTGATCCAGAGTGAGAGCAGAAAAAAAGGAAAAAATAATCAGCTAGCAGAGGAAGTAGAAGAGATGAAAAGTCTGCCTTCTGTGAGAAAGTTTTCTGTTGGTGCAGAAAACAGTGAATTCAAAGGGATTGTTTAGTGCATTGGGGTTCAAACTCCACCACCACCTTGTGCTCAGTCTTATGACTAGCCATGGTTTCTGTGGTAAAAATGTTGGAGTGATGCCCAGAACAATTTCCCAAACTGCCAAATATGTCTACAGGCCCAAAATGTCACCCTACCCTTTCCTAGAGAGACTGGGGGGAAGGGACAGGTTTGAGGAGAGGGCTTGGAAATTTTTCTTGCATGAACTTCCTTGTAGCTGCAATCTTTATCTAAGCATTCTTCATCCTAGTACCTTCCAAGCTTGTTGGACCATAACTTTCAGCATGCCCTGGGAGTTGTAGTTCAACATACCTGAAGGGCACGAGTGTGCTGAGGACTGCTATTCCTACTCACTGGGGCTTACTTCTGAGTATATAAATTTAGGATTCAAGCTGTCAGCTTATTTTAGGCTTCAAGACACTGACATTAAACAGCTCCGTAAGTACATAACTGATCTCGTATACCCCAGACAGTAAGAAAGAACAGTTGTATCAAGCAATACAGTAACCCAATAAAACTATCCAAGACTACATATGGTTAGCAGTTCAATTGATCCCCATACAATTACACAAGTTCAGAAAAATGGCACCTGGCTGACAGTAAGTGCAAGCTGAAGAATCAAAATTTGTGAGTGGTTTTCATAACACTCTTTAGGAAGGTAGAATATCTCCTCAACTAAACAGGCTGAGCAATAGCCCTTTGTAAAACACCTCCCATATTTCTTGTGCCAGAAAGAATCATTGCTTTCATTCTGAAATTGTAGACTCGGTCAAGGTTTACAATGAAATAAATAAGTACAAGAATTATCTCCACACTGTCCTTGGGAGATTTATACCATGTATGTCTTCAAGAATCAAATAAAATTTGCTTTTTTTGCCCCTGGAAATATGTTCTTGTACTTGAATTGACAGTTTGATCCTATTGGGTCACACCATGTGCCAAGGATCCTTCTTTTTTCTTTTTCTTCTTTTCTTTGGTTTTATGAAGTGTTTGGTTTATGTTTGTTTATTATTTATTGTTTTAATCACTATATTATAGTATTATTATAGTATTATTTATGACTGTAAGCTGTCCTGAGCCTTTTGGAAAGGACAGGATAAAAATGTTTTAAATAAATATATAAAAGGATCCCATCATCTTTTTGTAACTGTCCAGAATAAACTGACTTATACTTGTTTAGTCATAAGATCTTTAAACCTTTTTGATTATTATTATTTTTTGCTATAATGAACTGGATTATCTCATTATTCTTGTGACTCAGGCACCTAGCTTTACCAAAAATCTTAGTCATAAGACCTGAACATTTTGATGTGGAGAGCTGAGCCACATAAAATTGGCATTCAGCAGAGAATAGCTACATATCTGCAATGTCATTCAACTAAGCCCATGCCAAGAATGTGTGCATCACCATGGAATCTGCATGCTCAGATTTCTAACTAGATATAACACGGTTCACTTGTGCGTATGCAGTTAATGTGAACAGGTCATTTTCTACATATGAGCTTTCCAGAAATTGCTGCTGCTTGCATCAGTATGGCCACACGTTTTTCCACCTAGTTGTATGCAGACTGCTGTTTTGCTCCAAAACAGAGTACTCCAATCAAAATAAACTCTCTACACAGTAAATTTTAATTACTAGGGGTCAGTCTACATTCTTAGAATTGTACTGTTATGTCTTGAAAATCCTACAATAAATATTTTTTGCAAATGCTCACTTAGTGCAATCTTTAAGGAAACTTGAGTTAGAGGCATTCCTTCAGATTTTTGCTAGCCTCTAGAACCATTGTCCTAACACAGAGGTAGGGAAGTGGGTACTGATGAGTGTGGAGGGGTGCCTTTTATTGAAGACTTCTCTACCTGACATGTTTATTGTATTCATATGATGTCATTTATGATGCCATCATAATCAGGGGCTCTCCCCATGTTTTCCAGACTTTTCAATATCTTGCTTTCCTGCCCAGAGTGAGAAAAGTCAAGTAGCACATTTTAAATCATGGTAAGTAGGAAAAAGGCCTTATGTATTGCTGCAAATCCACTATAGTGCAGCTATACCACAGCCCCACCTTGTGGTTGGTAAATAGAAGATTTGTAGAATGGCAGAGAAATGCAAACTCCAAAGGGAAAAGTCTGTGTAAAGGACCTTCTGGGGAGATACCAATGTCGCTGTCTGGTCCAAAACTGATGGATGAATTTCAGTTACTGTGGCCTGATGATGTGGACAAGGTGCTTGGACGAGTACGTCCTACCACTTGCCTATTGGACCCTTGCCCATCTTGGCTAGTTAACAATGCCAAGCACAGGATAGGCATTAGTGATGTGAGCCGCCCCGAGGCTTTGGCGAATGGGGCGGCATAAAAATGTTTTAATAAATAAATAAAATAAATAGGGACCTGGATCTTGGAAGTGCTTAACAGCTCTCTGAGGGAGGGGCGAGTACCTGCCCCTTTAAAGGAGGAGGTAGTCTGACTGGTCCTGAAGAAGGCGTCACTGGATCCAGAGATGGCCACTAATTATAGACCAGTGACCAACATCCCGTTTCTGGGCAAGGTGTGGGAGCGGGTGGTGGCGGGACAACTCCAAGCACTCTTGGATGAAACTGATTATCTGGACCCATTTCAGTCCGGCTTCAGACCCGGGTACAGTACT
>NW_025335317.1:26210054-26213289 GCF_004798865.1 Varanus komodoensis
CCCAACCTATGGAATTCACTCCCCAAAGAGGTCTGCCTGGCTCCGTAGTTACTGGTTTTTCGGCGCCAGGTAAAGACCTTTTTATTTAAACATCATTTCAATTGTTAAAACATATGATCTGGCCAGGGCAACTTCTTCTTCCTTCTCTTTCTCCTCCTATATTTTTATTTTATACTGATAATTCTAATTTTATATTTGTAAATCAATGTATTTTTTGTATTTTTGTATTTAATGGTAATTTATTATGTACTATTGTCTTTCAATGTATTTTATCATGTTGTAAGCCGCCCCGAGGTTTCGGCAAGGGGCGGCATAGAAATGTAATAATAATAATAATAATAATAAAAATAATAATAATAATAAGATTGAAACCTGTTGAAATCTGTATCCCAGCAATTGGCCTGAGCCAAATGTGGGTAGAATTGACTCTTAGAATTCACTGTAAATTGCTATGCAAAAATAAGAGTATTAGTGCAAGTTTAGTTTACCCTTGAGGATTCATTCCAAAGATCATAGCATTTTAAAATGCCTCAACAGTCATGTAGTGCAACCCACCATGGTAACTATATTCTCATTATGATTAATTTATAATAATAATTTATATATCCTCACCTTACATTTTTCTAAAGCAAGGTTCCAAAATTTCCTCTAGTGAATTCAGGCTTTCTCATTCTCAAAGTCTGTCATCTTCTATCCTGCAGTGCAGATCAACTTCAACTCTCAGCTTAATTCAAAAGCTGCTTTTTATATGTTTTTTTAAAAACTGCTCTTAAAATCTAGACCAATTGAAATACATTTTGGTAGTTCCAGTAGGGACTGCCTGAGTAAATGGATTATGGCATATGTTTATAATAGCTTTCCATTGGTAGGTCAACAGCACAATCCAGTGCATGTCTACTTAAAAGTAGTCCCCATTGAGGAATTCAATGGAGATGACTGCTAGGAAAAGGGACATTACACTGCTGCCCAAGTGCCATTTGCTGCTTTTCTAAATTATTAAAAGCTGACACAAATACTTGACCGTTTTGGTTAGCAAACATAAAGAAACATAGAAACAGAGCGAGTCAGAAAGGGTCTCCAGGGCCATCTAGTCTGACCCCCAGCCCCAGCCGGTTCCACTTACAATTTATATATAGCAAGAATAATTGGAAGGAACATTTATGAGATAACTTCTATCAAATTTTTACTTGAATAAAGGTTTGTTTGTTTTTTCATTTGTTTTCAGGGCTGTGTCCAGAATGCTCTTACAAATTAAATTTTCATCACAGGTAACATCCCACTTGGAATATAAACTATCTGTGTTTTTGTAATCTGTCTGTCTGGCTGTCATGACTAGATCTGCTTCTCCTAAACACATCCTTCCAAGGTTGTTACCTCAGAATCTGAATCAGAACTGGAAGAAGCGGCTGAGTCAGACTTCTTAGTTGAAATGCCAAGGTCATCAGATCCAGTGATAAGCCAAGAAGTTGGCAAGAACAAGACCATATCTGGTTCTGTGGGTCACTCTGTTGAACAGGCACAGAGTCATGGGGACAGATGTAGCAGTGGTACTACAGTCTGGTGTCAGATCAAAAGGGCAGACAAATTGAGTAGTGTCCAGTATTTCCACTGTCTGGCCTACAGGCAACAAGATCTGCCCTGAGGGTGCAGCTAACTTGGCTGGGAAGGGAGGAAAGGTTTCAGTGTGAAATCAATTTCTTAGCATTAAACGACATTTCCCTAATAGCTGGTATTCTAACTTTCCAAGAGTGTTTTGTTGATAATGTCAGCAATACTTTTCTTTTGCATCACAAAGCCAGTTTAACACGATAAAGACTGCAGGTAGAAGACCTTGTCCTAATGTATTTGGACAAGAAGAGATGGGGAAAAGACCTACCTCTGAATCTATCTATTTTTAACATGTTTTCTTGGGAAAAAAAGTTTTTCATGAAAAGGCAATAGAATCTGCATTCATATTGAATTTTTAGATCAGTGATGCAACAACATGTCATTTATTAAAACTTTGTATCACATTGCATTTATAATATGAACGTATGTCTGCAGGCCTTCTTTCTTTAAACCACTACTTCTTAAGTCTAGCTCTGTTGGGGAATTAGTTCTGGTTAGATCCTTTCCTGGAACACAGCTGTCCTGTGGTCCTCTCAGCTGCAGCACAACCTGCAGAGGAAGCAGCCTGATTTTGCACACCAGCCTTGGCCTCAATTTCTTGCCTTGTCTAATCAGGCACTTCCCATGCCTTCTCTACTCCACACCTGAGGCAAATAGGGACCTACCATATTACAGGCTTTTTTGGCCCTCTTTGAGCTGTAAAATAAACCCAGAGAGCTGCATGCAGCTCATGAACCTCAGTTTGGCCACCCCCAGTATAGATTAACATTAACTTAAAAAATGCATTCATACTACAGTTCAACTCACTCATTTTAAAAATAACAGGTTTGCTGGTTTTCAGAGTCAACTGCTAAGGAATTCTGTGAAATTTCCATTTATACAGTATTTCTAATAGATTTCTTAGCTGGATGATAAATTAGTTGAATTTATTTCTGCTTATAAAGGAAAAGGGAAGTCAAACCTACAAAGAGGAGAGAGAGCGCAGACCAAAGCTCTGAACGGTTAACGTGTAAGAGGTCAAGATTGCCTTCACCACACAGACACAAGTCAAAGAAAAAAAGGAACCATAATGGTAAAGGAGCCCTCAGTGTTTCAAATAAGCTTACTTTTAAATATTAACATGAATAATTGAGTATTTGATGCTGGAATAATAATACGGGTGTTACCTATTTTGGAAAATCATCTGCTGAAGCTATAAACTGACAATTTAGTGGGGTTTGTGTGTATGCAAGGCTGAACTTTATTTACATTTAATTGTGAGATGAAAGGCCAAACATAGGTGATAGGAGGGAGGAAGGGATATTGAGAACATTTACTGGATTTATTACCCACAGGTGAATAGATTTTCCAAAAAGGTATACGTTTGAAAGTAGATTGTCTTTAAACTTTACCTCTGAGATGCCTCTAATTTGATGTTTAGAACAGAATCTGGATTAAGAGTATACATACACTAGGATTATTGGCGGTTAATATGGTCTACATTTAATATCAAGATTTTCTGAGATTTCTGCCTGACTTCTTGCAGCCTTAAGAACTACTAATAAATGGTTACACTTTTGCAACATGGTATAATGGAGGGAGGGAGTGTATGTTTATGAATTATTGCATTTAATTAATGACTGCACAT
>NW_025335317.1:26213389-26279173 GCF_004798865.1 Varanus komodoensis
CCTATGGGATTGTAGCCCATTAGGTGGAAGATTTCAAATGTGCAGTCTTCTGAAAAATCCTACGTCCTGCTGGGCTGTTGCAAGCAGGGTGAGAGGCTGGTGGAGTTGATTTTCCCCATTATAAAAAATAAAAAATAGATGAGCTCTGAAAGCCATCTAGCTTACTTACTGACAGTGAGTGAGAATATACAATGGAGATGTCATAGGATACTTCAGATCCTGGCCTTTAATCTTCCAGTCCCTCTTTTGATTATTTCTGAAAATACCTACCTATCTTTGCAACCTTGAAAGCAGGCACTGTAGTTCTTTCCAGGGTGGCTTCATAGGAAGGGAAACTGGATCTCAAAATGCCTTCCAGGGTAATAGGGGTGCCTACAGGCTCAGGATATCTCCAATATCTCATGTACTCCAAAATATCCTGTGGTTGGTCCTGGAATGATCTCCCAGGGACAATGGGATTATTTGTTTAAGCAATGTCAGTATTTTGAAAAAAACAAAGGTAATAATACCAGATCAAGTTTCCTATAAAGAGCCAATGTGGTGCACTGATTAAGAATGCTGGACTGGGACTCAGGAGTTCTGAGTTCTAGTTCGCACTCGGCCATGGAACTAACTGGTATAGTCTCAGCCTACCTCACAAGGTTGTTGTGGTGAGGATAAGGATTAGACGAGGAGACTCATGTAAGCCAGCTTGAATTCCTTGAAAGCAAAAAGGCAAGATATAAATATAATAAACAGTGCTATTAGTATGAATAAATCCTATTTATGTTCTTGTCTGCAGTAAGCATTTTGGTAGCTTCTTGGTACTTCTAATCCAAGCAGGTGCTTTAACTGTAAAATGACAGTTAAAATGTTACCAGAAAACATTCTACACTAAATAAATGGGAAATACCCTTGGACCATGGTCCAACTCTTGTTGATTTTTTTGAAAAAAGCAATTCAGTACTATCAGTCACATCAGAAGATGGAAAGGAAGGTTTATTTTAAAATAGGTATTCAAATGTGTTTTCTACTGAAAGCAATGCCATGTAGAAAGAAGGAATATGGATATGAAAGTCCCTTTTGATACTCTATGCTTAACATCCATGGTTAGTAATCCAGCAAGTAAATTGCAGATGAACTGCATAGTTCTGGGGTCTTCAATATGGTGTCCATGGGCCTCAATTTAATCAGGGACACATTTTTGCTGTACTCCAGCCTCTCCATGCCTCCTTTTTAAAGACTGTTTATTGTAATTGGGAGGCTGGCTTTCTGCAAAATAATGTGCTGTCCTCTAGAGCCATTTTTATATGGTTTCCAAAGAACGGATTTGTGTTTTAGAGTTCAGTCCGCACCTCTGCTGACACTATTCATTTATTTTCAATTGGGTTTGTGGGAAATTGCTCACTATGTATTGGGAAAGCTCCCCAATGGCAGCTGTTTTGTAAGATTGCCCTTGACATTCTCAAAATTCCAAATATGCCCACTGACCCAAAAAGTTCAGGTAAAAACACTGTTATAGTTATATTACATCTGTCTCTTGATGAAAAATATAATGCATCCGGGGTTGGACAGAGAGAAGACAAATATGTAATAGTTAAATCTGCCACAGTTATTGTTTCTCTTATGTTTTCATGTGTTTCATGAAATGAGTTCTTGGCCACAAAAACTAATGCCACAGTAATAGTGCAATCTTGTGCATGTCTACTCAGTTCTATTGAGTTAAATGGAAGTTACTCCCAGGTAAGTGTGTATGTTTGTAGGCTAAATCTGCTAAAGATTAGATTAGATTAGATACAGGTCTGAGAAAGGATTGAAATGTAAACTATGAACAGAGTTACAATATAGGCATGAACCTGTTACTTCATCTTTCCAATTTTTCTCTCATTTCAAAATAAATATTTTAATTCCATTGGTGGAAGACCAAGAACATAATCTTAACTGGGTTGGGGATCAAGTTTTATGAATCCTTTCAGACTTTATGTACACTCTTTATATTGTTCATTTAAATAAAACTTGGCAATCAGTAAATTTATAATGTGACAATTACCAAAGTAAAATTATTTGAAATAATCCTAAATCATGGTCACATTGTTTAACAGATTCAGGCAATACTTATCAGCCAGATGGTCCCTCAGATGCTGATTTTTGGAAGGGTCCTCCACAGGAGATAGAAGAAAAAACATGGTGAGTCCTCAGTCTAATAACTTTTTCTATTTTAAAAAGATTATCACTTTTGGATTTAGATGTTAATTTTCCTCAACTTTGATAACCTGGATTTAAAACCTGATTTAGGTTCTCACTCTGCTCCAACAGATTGCCTTCCCTCTTCTCACTGTACTCATACCTGTACTGTGAACTTTATATTGATATTGTTAGCCACTTAGTGAGTCCTGTCAGGGTACTGAGCAGCATAAAAATGTGAAAATAAATAACGTTTATAGTGAAATTTTATGGGCAAAACCCCACCAGTATAATCCCTCAGAGAAATAAGAACCTGAACCCTAATTTGTGACATTGAGAAGAAAGCGTTTAAAATATGAAATACAAATTTCTCTTTAAGCTGTTTGAGTATGTACAATCACTTGCAGGTATGAGGAAAGTCATATCAAATTTGTTTGGTTTATATTGGGCTTTGTTATATTGAAGGAAAAAGGTGACTAATAACCTGAGCCTAAGTACATTCAGGCAGAAGTAAGTTCCACTGAGTTCATAGTTATTTATCTCTTGGTAAGTATCTTCAGGGACACAGATATGATTGCTGCTACTTTTAAAAACATATGCATTTTTTCTGTTTTCAAGAAGAGCAATCTATGCTATAGACCTCTTTCCCCTTGTTACAAACATTAGTAGAATAAAACTGTAAAACCTGCTCAAAGCCTAAAGAGTGTAAAGAATAGGCTAATTGTTCAGCCAGTGCGAGTGACTGCTTCTGGGAAGAGAACAGAGGGAAGCCAGGAATTGATGTCTGAATAGTGCAGCAAGACTTGTTGGCCCTAATGAGTGGAGGAAATAACATTTGGTGGCAAAATTATGAGAGTCAGCATAGCATCTCCCAGCCTTCCTAAAGTTGTTCTGCTTTTCACTGTTCAGATACTATTTTTTGCAACTAGATAGCATATTTGATTGTTTGAACACTACTGGTGCTGTTATTGGCATTAGTAGTATCTGCTTTCAGGATTGGCAAAATCTTTGCGATAATGTTACACTCTGGTAATTTTGTAACCCTGCACTTGCATAGCAATATGCTCATGCAAAGCAACTGTTGGTCACACAGTCCCTGCCACCACACCTGTGAAACTAGGCTGCCAAATGCTTGTAAACAGAAATGAGCGCAGGTTCTTAACAGTTAATCTTATGAGTATTTTGTTTTTATTTCACAGGGAAGAAGAATTTGATGAATACTTTCAAGATCTGTTTCTCTAAAATGTGATGTTGAACTCTGAAAGCTTGCAAAGCGTCAGAATCTGTAAATAATTATCAGGCTTTCATACATCATATGCTTGCTTGCTTTTGTTTTTTGATAGTGAAGTGATATAGTAACATCACATTTGGTTTTAAATGCAAAGTTACTGTACCACTTCACTATGTATACTTTGAGTAAATCTACTTGTGCATTTATGTACTTTCCAGGGTTTCCAATCCAGTTAGCAGTGAATGGATGGTAATCTTGCTTTACAGTGTAAAGTGTAATTCTGAGCATGCAACAAGAAAAAAGCACACAAAAAATTGACTCTTCCCTCTCTACAATTCAAATTGCAGCATAATTTGAACCTATTTTACCGTATGTCTCTTTATAATATGCACAAAACAAGGACATTGTTTAGTTCCCAAGTCATGGGAAATCAGAAGGGGTTTTTATTGGAATATTCTTGAAGTAAAGTTGCTGTTCTCCATCTGAGAAAACACAATGGTATATAAAGTCCTTATTTTAAGAGTGGGCACTTGGATATACCATGTAATAAAAGATCTGAAATTTTTAAAAACCTCACCTTTAATTTAACATATTCATAAACAAGTTTTTACATCCACAAATGACAGTACCTCCTTCTGCACAATGAATGTTTCTAAAAAAATTACATTTCCCACAATCCATGCATACAGAAAAGATTGTATAGAGAGAAATATTAAAAGTGTTCTTGAATACTAAAGAAATGTAGCCTTTTGTAAGGGAAGGATTCTTTAGGTAAGGGGGTGGATTTAAAGGTTAATTCTTTGTCATCTTGCAAGCTTCATTGGGAGTTAAATCCAATAAAAGCAATCAGCTTATATTTGTGTAACTTGCCTTTACAAGAATCCATTGCTATATCTGTCATTCCAAAAACTGTAAAATGTCTGCTGTGAATGACTAATTTGCTTTAAGATCCTTACAATGCCATTATAAAAAGGTACTGTACATGATTAATATGCTGAATTTTGTTTAATACAAAGATTTTGATTAACAGCACACTTAGTGTAAATCTATGTATAGCGCTATATATAGCACAGAAATGTATTTATATAATTTTATGGCATTTTAAAAGTCTGCACAAAATATTTGGCCCAGTAATCAAGGATAAAACAAAATAGAAATTTAATACATCACTATATAATTTGGTTATTCATACACATTTTCTCTCAACATTCTTAGAAGCATTTTTGTACCATATTGGAAGTGCATGTGAGAAGGTACTATGCAATTTTATTTCATCACTGTTCTAAAGGTATTTGGAGATAGATAATGGCAAACTTACACTCCAGTCCTGTACATGTATATTCAGAATAAACTCCCACTGAATTCAGTAGATCATAATTCCAGATAATCGGGTATAGGCTTGCACCATTAATGAAGTATTTTATATTGATGTGGTTGAGCATCATAGTTATAACACATTCTGAAAAGTTATTGCAGTCTTGTTTTAAAACCATAACCCTTGTGCACTGCAGATAAGTATACATGAGACAAACATTTGTCTTCATGAAACATCTTTTCCTTGTCTTTGTCATGTCCTACCTGGAGAAGGAATCTTCAGATGAAGAGTGGCCAGCACAGTGGGAGCCAGCCACAGTCGGAGAAATGGACTGAGACTACAACTTGACTGCCTTCCATTAGCGGAGCAGCCAGGACCCTCTTGGGCAGTCCCTGGATTTCCCTAAGGGTAGAAGCCAAAGTCAGAAGGAATTCCCCTCATAGGAAGGAGGAGTTGACAGATCCCTCAGAAGTCCAAGCAGCAGGCTGAGTGTGGAATCTCCTGTAAAACAGCACACTGACCTAATTAGCCAGCTGTGCTGATGTACAGCTGGCCATAAATTAGATCAGCCAGAGTCTGCTCTTCGTGGGAAACAACAAGAATTGTTATCACTGTGTTTGGCTTTAAGACTACTCAGATTCCCAGACTTTCAGCTTGCTTCTTGGACATTCTTTTGGATACCCCTGCCTTTGGATGCACAAACCGTACAGCCTTGTCCTTTGACTATTTCTTGAAAGGTAACATGGAGATTTGGCATTTGTGCGCACAGAGCAGAACAAGCCTGTTGTCCTAAGCAGACTCTGAAAAGATCCACTAATATAGATTGGATGGTAAGTCCATGTAGAAAACATTTCTTCCATTACTGACCACTTGTATAGATTTCATGGGAGATGAAATAGCCAATATTGAACATCATTCTTCAGGTATTTTCCTGTTGTTTGTGGGAGCAGGATTTCAAGGACAAATTCCACCACCTTGTGATTTTTCATTTGAGCCATAAACATGGACATCATATAGAAATCCCTCAGAATGACTACAGCTCCCCAATTCATATATACATACAAGTTTTCTGTATTTATCTGGAGTTCCCCTGTTAGTAGTACCTTGGCTGACATGCAGCTTCTGAAGCTGCTTTTCAGAAAAGCACAGCTGGTGACAGGGAAAACTAGGCAGTGAAAAAGCTGCATTCAGGGATTCTAGAGTATGGGAAGGGTAGGACTGGACTGGGAGAGGTTTTGATTTTACATTGAGTGTGTGCTGTTGCTAGTTCAAAGACTGAACTGTTAATGGGGCAGGGGGAGAAGTGATAGTGGTTTTTTTGTTTTGTTTTGTTCTGGCAACTGTCCTTGCATAGTAATTTGGTATATAGACAGTATTCCTTATGTTACCTTTGTTACTTCAGCAGCACTAATGGGAGTCACCATATCAGTGTCACTCTTCCCCAAAATAGGGCAAATACTGAAGTGGGGATGAACCACAGCATGGATTATTTCCATGTGGTCCAGGGTTTCTGATGTTATTTCTCTCTATAAGGTGGGAAAGGGACACTCAGTTGTGACTTCCATGCCATAATAATAATGTGAGTTAATGTGCAAGTGTGCCTACCGTTTTTTCCATAGGATGTCATAAACCCATTTATACAAAATAGTGGACACAGATCTACCATCTCCCCTGAAATGACAAGGACAATTGTGGGTGGGTGAGCATGGTGTATGTATGCTTAGAAAATCATTGGCTCAATAATTCAGTAAAAATAAGGTTAAACTTTAAAATATTTGCTAAATTATTTTTGAGAGAACATTGTGTCTGTGTCGTTCCTAACAGCTCAACAGTCTGGCATAAGAGACAAAATGCTAAAAATTGCAATGTTCAGCTTGTTGTAATAAGTGGCTTTTCAAACCTTTTGTAGGAATAGTTGAAGTCTGTGGGTCATTTGACTCAGTAAAACCTCTGCTTCTGTGAGGTCAAATGGCTTCTCTTTTTAAATAGCTTTTAAACATATACTAGAATCATTTGTTTCACTTTAATTTCTGCATAATAATAATGGATTAAAAACATCTAATACTTTTAGAAGCTAATTTTGTGCATTTTATTATACTCTTCTGTGTATTGTCACATTGAGCCCACTGTGTGCAGGCATAAAAGACAGACAAACATGGTGCTTCCTTGCTAATAATAACCAATGCAAATAGAAATGACTATAGAATTTGATAGGGAAATCTATTCCATCTGCAATTCGCAGTGTCTCGGGGGCTTTTTGCTCTCTTGTCCACTTACTGATTGAATCAGAGTTTGTGCAAATGCTTTATTTTTATTTTTATTTTTGGCATCTATGGAAATTTGCATTTTGGAAAATGCACAAACTTCCTCAAATATGCATCTGTGAATTTTAGTTTAAGGGGGAAAATGCCCATTTCCAGTCAGTATTTTTCTAATATTAAAACTGAATAAGAGTTCAGAAAGTCCAAAAAAAGATCTTGTCTGCAAGTCCATGGAATCTATGCAGCTCAGGAACATCTGATCTGCTGTGAAAACTACAGGTAAATTCATGAAAATTAAACACATATGAATCCATCACAGATATCACCAGTATCCATATGCACCTTACAATTATATTTGGGATACTCAAATCAACCAGTGGAGTGGAAGTAGTTCTATGTCATTTCACAGAGCACATACCTGAAGATCTAGGGGTGTGAGTTGGGAGTAGCACAAAACCTACTGTGGGTTGTGCATCTTCCAACAGTTCATTTCATCAGCCAGTATTGGCAAGGGGTTCCCTACTGGGTAGTGGCTTGCACTGTAAAAGGGTTGGTTCATATCTGATTGGAACACGACTTGTATCTTTTTCAGAATTTGGGAAAACCAAATGGTACTTTAAAAGATACTATAAGAGCGTGTGTGACCTGCAGTTCCTGTTTTCCCCAGTTATCCTGGAATAAGGTAGTTTGACAATTACAGATTAAACAAAAAACACATTTTGCATTGTGCTAGATTTTGTAAAGTTTAGCATGTTATTTCTTATATTAATCAGTTTGTTCTCTCAAAAACAATTTCTTTAAAAAATATTTTAAAGTTTCCAAATGTTTTTGTGGTCTTTTCTGTACCAGAAGATGTGTGTGCAGTAAGCCTTTTTGAGGCACAGATCTGATGCTAGAATTACAACTACTAAAATGATATGTGCTATAAATTTATTAGGAACAGTTACAGGGGAAGAATGTAAATCATTGTAAATGAAGGAACTAAATATAAAACCTATTTCTATACATTAGTTAATTATGGTGTTACAAGTTGTGCAACATTGAGCTTATATGAAATTGATTGAAAGTAATGTAAAAGTCATAATTCCCTGACAGTTTGCAGCTTTACATAAATAAAAAACACCCCATATAAATTGAGGATGACAGCAACCAAAGAAATTAACCCATAATCCATTCTTCCAGCATAATTTCAGATTATATTCCATCTATTCTTCATAATTTCTGTTCTCACCAAGTGCTATCACTTTTAATTCCATTAGTAACAGCAGATGTGGAAGGACTGAACAGTCTATGCTACTTTATGCTTTATAGAAATCCTTGGGTTCACTGAAAATCTTCCTAGATTTCTTCCAGTGTAGCAGAAATACAGTCCTTGAATATTTTTGTGCCACTTGAATTATAAAATTGTGCATGTTTTTGATTTGCCTTCTTCACCACCACCACCACCACCACCACCACCTCCTCTGCCGCCACCGCCGCCGCCACCACCTGCTGCTGCTGCTTCAGCTAATAAAAAGCAAAAAAAGTGTTAAGGTGAGATGTTGGTTTATTTTAATAGCATGCAGTAAGTACTTGAGGAATGTTTACTTCGCAGCATGAAGAGTATGTGTGTTTGACCTTTTGAAAACTCAGTATTTCAGCAATTTTGCATTCTCCGCAATTTTGCAATATTATAAACTAGGTAATATTATCATATGGTATGATGGCTGGTAAAAACACTTCACAAAGGACAAACACACACTGAACCACTTTGACTGGAAAGTTTCAGCAACTAGGTATATTATACACAAAGTGTAGTTGGTTGAAGGTCTCAAAATAGAAAATAAAGCCTCAGGTCAGTATTCCTCCAGTCTGGGAGGGAAACTGGTAATTTTTTTTCCCAAAATATGGCTAATATTTAAAAACAATGCTAAAAGTCCAGTGGCAAATTGAGACATTTTTTTCTAGTGTTTGTGTTTTTCAAATGATTCCACAGGTTTTTATTTTTTGTAATTTGTATTTTTGTGGTAGAGCAAATTTTTGCTTTCTGGTTCATTTAAATTAACATACCAAGATTAGAATTAAAACTTACATTTGAAAGGTGTGGATCACCATGTTACTAGGTTATTTTCGACCTTTGCCACCTGCATTGAAACATGTCACATGATCAGTGGCTCACTCACTCACTGGAATGCTTAGATATAGTTAACAGTATGGTATTCAAAATACTGATTTTAATTTTGTAATATCTCATATCATCCTGTTTATTTTCTTTTCTGAACTTTCCACTGTAGTGGTTCAGCAAATGTATTTTGTTTAATTTCGAAAGTCAAAATATGCAGTATATAATTACAGGATTGATAAATGGATGGATTGATTTCTATATTGCCTCACAGCTGAAGCTCTCTGGGCAATTTAATAGTCCATAGAACAGATAATAAAGGTACAATAAAATATTATAAAATCAGAAAAATATTAAAAAATTAAAGCAGATAAACAAGAACAAGTAATAAAAAAGAGAGGTGAGGAAACGAGAGAAAGACTCCAGAAAAGACTCTATGATGGCTGAACATAACATTAAAAGCCTCAGAAAAGAGGGCCTTTTTAACCTGGTGTTGAAAAGATAGCAGGTCCAATGTACGCAGGACCACAGGTGAGGAAGTTATTGCATAGATGGGGGTGCCACCACCAAGAAAGCCTTCCCCCTTGTTGCCACCCTCCACACCTTCCTCTGAGGTAGCACTCGGAGGAAGGCCCCAGAGGTTGAACTGGTAGTGTTCTGGTAGAGGTGCCCCAACAGGTATTGTGATCCTAAACCATGTAAGACTTCATAGCACCTTGAATTGGGATTGGAAGCATACAGATATGTATATAAGACATCATAACTAGATAGTTCAAAGATGTGAATGTGTAAAAATGTGTAAATATAACACTTGATACAAGTCATGTATTGAACTCAATGGCAAACCTCACAGAGGTTACTTTATGGTTTTAGATTGTAGCATTGTTTCAGTGATGCAATTCAGGAACCCTCACATACATATATAGAAGAAATTTCTGACTTGTGTCACTGATAACATCCTCAGCAGAAATTGGAGGAATTTGCTATCCTTAATTTGACTCTAACCAACAGAGATGATCTGATGGATAAAGTTAAAGGAACTGTGTGGGAAAGTGGCCATGAAATACTTGAATTCTTGATTCTGAAGGAAGCACAAGCCAAGTGTAGTCACATGCATATGTTGGATTTTAGGAAAGTCAATTTTAATAAACTCGGGATAATTGTAAGTACAGTCTTATGGGCAACAACTTTAATGAGTAAAGGAGTCCAAGATGGGCAGGATATTTTTTAAAAAGAAATTTCTAAAGGCACAATTACAAACAATTCTAACAAGAAAAAAAGGTTAAAGACAACAGAAGAAGCCAATGTAGCTGCACAAAAAGCTTTGAGATGACTTGAAAACAAAAAGGAAATATATAGGAATAAAAGGAATGCCAAGCTACAACAGAAGACTACCACCAAGGAGCATGGAATTACAGGGATGGCATCAGAAAGGCTAAAGCTGAGAATGAGCTGAGATTAGCAAGGGATGCAAAAAGTCACAAAACACCTTCCTTCAGATACATGTACAGTAAAAGAAAAATGGTGTTTCAGCTACTCTGTGAGAATGGCACGATGATAACAGGTGACGAAGGAAAGGCCCAAGTGCCCAACTTCTATTTTGGCTCAGTCTTCTCTCAAAAAGGGGTTGATGACCTCCCCAGAAAAGTGAAGGGACAGGGTTAAACAGGGTTTAAACAGTCAAGATTGAAATCAATAAAATCTCCAGGGCCTGATGAACTTCATCCTAGAATAATAAAGGCACTTCAGAAGAACTGTCAAAGCCACTGTTAATTAACTTTGAGAAATCATGGAGGACAGGTGAAGTGCAAGGAGATTGGAAAAGGTCTAATGTCCCAATCTTCAAAAGGGAAAAAATGGAGAAACCTAGGAAGTACAGACCAGTCAGTCTGACAGCCCTGGGAAAACTCTGGAGCAGGGTATATATAAAGCAGATACAGCCACTTGCTTATGTAGTTTTTAAAAAGGATTTGCGTTTTGTAAATTAAAAAAGATGTAGGCAAATATTCAATGAAGAAAAATTGTCATTGTGAAGTATGATGGGTAGTTATATGAGAAGAAGGACAAGATTCCACATCAAAATATACTTTGGAGTAGGCATACTATCCCAAAAAAATTAACTTGATTGTCTTATTCTCACATGTGTCTAACTGATTTTCTTAGTACTAAATCTAGTAAGATAAGCCGATTCATGTGGATCTCCTTAGCTGGATTGGACCAATTGTCTTTTTATGCATCTCGGTAACAACTTGAGAAACAACAAGTCTGAAAGGCAAAGCACAAATCTCACTTTGTAGTTACAGCTGGTGTGACAGATAAAACAACATTTTATGTTGTCTCTGGAGAGGGTACTCTTGATTTTGGCCTCACATTTGTGGCAGAAACAGCAAGAAAATGTAATTAAAAAGCTTTACTTTTCAGTAAAACAGTGCAAAATGGAGTTGATTCAATAGCTAATGCCATTTTCTTAAAGCTCTCACCAAAAAATTTCCAAAGGCTATAAATTCAATCATTTAGATGGCTAGTGAAAACTGGTTAACACAATAGCCCTGTTGTCCAGATGTTCCAGTGAGGTAATTCCTGCATTGTGTAATGGAAGAGTCTGCTGGAATCATTCAAAAGTTGATCAAAGCTGCTTAATTCTTCTATTCGTTTTGTGATTGTTTCACCGTTCCACTAAATATGCTACATTCGTGCTGTAATCCTATACCATTTTGTCTCACTAATCTCAATCTGAGTAGACACACATGATTGCACTGTCAAAGTTTTTTTAGTATGTTTTCATTCACTGAATATATTGGCTTGGACATAGAATAGTCCTCTCATCCATAGTAAAGCTGTTAATCTAGTGGATGGGGAAAGGGAGGCATTTTTTGTCAATTCCCACGTCTGTCCTGCACCTTCCACAAGATTTCATTAGTCCTCCAGAACAGATATATAAAGGGTATAGGAGGCAGCAAGTGGAAGGGAGGAACTTCACAGATGGAATTTCTGGAGCTAGTCTATTATATTCTGTCCTCATTTACAACTAAGTGTAGCTGAATGAAATTTTGCTTTGAACAAAAACGAACACCAACTTCAATTACAGAAGTGTGTGTATATGTATGTATATGTGTATTTTGATGGACCATGTTTTGTCCATTGTTGCTCAATGGACAAAACTCTGAGTAGTTCGCAAAAGTTAACTCCCCCACCAAATATAACATGTTTAGGTATGATAAAGACCTTTCAGTATCTTAAAGAATTAAACCAGAGTACAATCCAGCATCTGTGTAAAGATCTAATACCACAAAAACAAATTAAGAACAAAACTGAAGGACTAAAAAGCCAGGCAAAATACCACAATGTAGGCATCATGTGATCCTCCCTGGAGAGGGCATTTTGCAACCAGAGTTCCACTGCTGGAAAGGCCTTTGCTTAGAAATACATTTTTCCACATGCCTAACCTTTTTTGGCAGCCTCTTCCTCCTCCTTTTTCTTTTGTTCCTCAATAGCTTTCATTTTTTCTTCATAGATATCAGCTCGTGACTTCCATTCCACCCGATTGTTTTGAAGACCATCAAACATAGGTGTAATTTCCCTGTGGAACCTTGAGAATTCCTAAGTAAACAGGCAATTCATGGAATGACCACTCATGGTAAAAAGATGTTGAATTTGTGGTGGCAACAGATATTTCTGATAAATACAAATAACCTTTAGCTTGACAAGTGTAGTGTCATAAGTTTAATGTTACAAACTTCAGGGCAATCTTATGGTCCCCCAGCATTGTCTGAGGAGCCAAAGGATTATTTGGAATCCCAACTCTGAAATCCTGCAGTCCCAGAACTGGGACTCTACTGGCTGAGCCTGTGCCTTGCCCACCTCACAGCTGCTGCAGAAAGAACCATGCCAGCTTCCCCCTTCCAGCATGAATTGGAGAAAAAGGGGCATGCCAAGAGAGAGGAATGGAATGGAATAGGGGATGCTGAGGCCAAGGCCTTAGGCTGATTCTGGCACTTTATATAGATGGTCAAAAACAGCCAATGGGACTTCAGAAAGGGAGCTCTGCTAACTTATGCTGTTCTAAAAGTCATATGAAGTAACTTTGGATAGTTTCTTAGTTTATGCTAGCAAGTGCTATTTTCTTCAAGCACTAGCAGTCATATCTGCTATAGTGGCATGCTGAGCACACTAGAATTGCTAGCACTGGTTACTGCACATAATTTCAAAAAAAGTGAATAACATAGGTTAAAAATATCTTACCTTGTACACAAAACTGCACACAAAATCTATGAAACCAACTTGTAGCTTGGGCAATTCCTCGCTTTTGTTCCTGTCCATCATAGGCTATAAAGAAATTAAGATTCAGTGGAAATAGGTTTATGATCAATTACTTGAACAGAAAAACTGTATAATTTGTTAAACTACTTACAATTGGCTGTTGCTGTAGGACAGTTCGTTCAAGATCACCTTGCTCCCAGAATTCATTTGCAACCATGATTGCAACCTGGGGAATAAATTATTATTATTTTCAGGTTCTGATCTGTGCAGTAATTATACTGGAACAGCATTCACTCTGCCCTCTCTGTAAGAATGCATTGCTTTCCCTTGTAGAGAGGAAAGCTTTTCCCAGCTAGCATTCACCCATCAGGAATCATGGGCCACCTGTTTTAAATGGATACAAAGAGATCCAGTTACTCTTGACAGCTGCCAGAAGGTGTGCTTGAAGAAAATGAGTCTTAAGGGGTATTTGCACAAAAAAAGAATATTGGAGGGGATTGGCATCTATTTCACACAAGTGTGGTTATTCGCCCTCCACCACCTCATTAGTCCCCATCTCACACATTTTGTACCTTGTCCTGAGTTTCTAGGTGTTTAAGAAAGGGCAAACATGATTTCGAAGTTAGCAATGGTTGTTTTTTGACTGGGACATATGGCAGTGCATATTTCAGTCAAAATAAAAACAATTTTGTTGTGCAAAAATGTATTTGAAAAAGAGGATTGGCAACTATGAACACATTGAAGGAACGGTCTGCACCTGTCAAAAATGGAGAACATGTAAGTTGTTGAGCCAGTTTTCACAATTACCTGAAAAAAATCTAGAAATAAAAAAGCAACAACTAGTCCCAGGCAGTTCATGATCATAGCAGCGATTGCAAAACAACTAATTCCTCCACCGGTGTCAACAGGATACCTTCAGGATGGCCAGTGGGGGAAGAGGGACCAACAGCACGGATGACTTAATGTCTGTCAGGCACATTGTACTTTCTTGTGTAAAACCCCATTCAGCGTGGCTTATTGCCAGAGTGGGTTAGTATGACATCTGAACACATCCAGTGCATATCTGAATATGGGTTACTGTATCATGCAAACAATAGCAAAGAACTTTCCTCTTTCATGTCCTAGGACAGGGCATTACATTTTCTGGCTGGCCACTGTTGCAAGTGGAATGTCTGGGCTAGATAGATCTTTGTTCTGATCTAGCAGGATTGTTCATATGGTTTTCTCCCTAATTGATGAATTTCTGCTTTGTTATTGTTGCAAGCTGTAAGGAATTAGATATTTTATGTGAATAAATTCTTAGTCATACTTATCTCTGAAGAAACCCACCTTACTTTGTACCTCCCAAGGTTTTGTGATAGCAGATAAGTCACAGCCAGTCATCATCATAGCCCTTTAAATAAAGACAACAGATTAGAGAAAGAGAAAAAAAAATCTAGTATCCCATATTAAAGAAATAAGAAAATTAAAATGACCTACATGATTACTTCTTTTTTGGTTGGATCCATACTTATATATTTAATTGCATCCTCTTCTTTTTCCATTTTTTCAATTGCATCCACAATCTTTTGAAACATAGTCCTTTTCCTGTGAAAGTAGAATGGCTATTACACATGTGGGTGTTTTTTATTACCTTCTTGAGCACTGTAATTTCCAGATGCAACAGTTAGACTTCTGAAACTGGTTTCTGATGCTCAAGAACAAGGAGCCCTGACTGAAATTAGGGAAGTAAAGTTTGATCATGCTGTGAGTCTCAGCAATCAGCTGTAGTCATTGATTTCGATTAACAAGTCACTCAGAATATTCCTATGCCGTTATATATATTTTTTTACTGTTTTATGAATATGTTTATTAAAATCAGGGTTTTTCCACACAATCATTTTGTGCTTGTAATTATAGTATTGAGCTGATTTCCAGCAGAATCGTATTATCCTTGGTTTTCTGGCATCTTAAATATATACCAGTGCATAGTGTCCATTACACTTGAATTGCCTTTTTCACACTAGGCAGTATTCCTATTAGACTATTAAAGGTTCTATTCAGTACAAAACGCATAAGTTTCATTTTTGGATGTTTTATTTATATTATTATAGTTACAAAAATAATCCAGTAGGCCAATGAAGCAGCAACTGTGAATAGTAAGATAACATAATTCTGAAAATCAATATAAAAGCGCAATTTAAATTTTCATAAGTATTTTAGCAGGAAAGAATTTAGTACTTACTTGAAATATAAAGCCAAGTCAGTTGCTATGATTGCAACTTCAAATAAATGTAAAACAGTTTCAAACTGACGCTTATTTAGGTTCTGGAAGATATTTAAACTCTGCAAGATGAAGGTTTTTGCAAATCAGTACTGCTTGCAAAATATTGCTACTTCAAGTGCATTTACTATTACACAAAATAATCCAAACTCAAAAGGTAAGCATAGCAGACCTGACCTGAATCTAATGATTATGCTGTTTTATTATTATTATTATTATTATTATTATTATTATTATTATTATTATTATTGTTATAACATTTCTATGCCGCCCCTTGCCGAAACCTCGGGGCGGCTTACAACATGATAAAATACATTGAAATACAATAGTACATAATAAATTACCATTAAATATAACAATACAAAAAATACATTGATTTACAAATACAAAATTAAAATTATCAGTATAAAATAAAAATATAGGAGGAGAAAGAGAAGGAAGAAGAAGTTGCCCTGGCCAGATCATATGTTTTAACAATTGAAATGATGTTTAAATAAAAAGGTCTTTACCTGGCGCCGAAAAACCAGTAACGACGGTGCCAGGCGGACCTCTTTGGGGAGTGAATTCCATAGGTTGGGCGCCACCGCAGAGAAAGCCCTCCTCCGAGTGCTTACTCTCCTAATTTCTTTCATGGAGGGTTCCCGGAGAAGGGACTCTCCCGCAGATCTCAAAGGGCGGTCGGGCATATACGGACGTAAGCGCTCGTTCAGGTAGCCAGGACCCAAGCCGTTTAGGGCTTTATAGGTCATAATCAACACCTTGAATTGGGCCCGGGCTTCAATGGGAAGCCAGTGAAGCTGACGGAGGACTGGAGTCATGTGAGCATAACGCCCCGTCCCCGTCAGCAACTTGGCAGCTCTATTTTGCACCAATTGAAGTGTTCGGACTGTCTTCAAGGGTAGCCCCACGTAAAGCGCGTTACAGAAGTCTAGGCGGGAAGTCACCAGCGCGTGTGTCACCATCGCCAGGCAGTCGTACTCCAGGTAGGGGCGCAGCTGATTGATCAGCCGAAGCTGAAGGAAGGCGTTCCTCGCTACCACTGTCACCTGAGCTTCCAAAGAAAGCTCCGGGTCGAGGAGTACTCCTAAGCTGCGGACCTTATCCCTAAGAGGGAGTGTTGCACCATTCAGGACCAGGTCAAATCCACCCTCTCCGAAACCTGATCCGCCAACCAACAGGACCTCCGTCTTGTCTGGGTTGAGTTTCAGTTTATTGGCCCTCATCCATTCCCTTACCTCGGCCAAGCACCGGTTCAGCACAGCCACTGCCTCACCTGGATTAGTGGAGAATGAGAGGTAAAGCTGGGTATCATCAGCGTATTGATGATTCCGCAGCCCACACCTCCTGATGACCTCTCCCAGCGGTTTCATATAGATGTTAAATAGCAGAGGGGATAGAATGGAGCCCTGTGGTACCCCATGGCATAGCTGCCATGACGTAGAGACATGGTCCCCCAGCACTACCTTCTGGAATCGACCGTTGAGATAGGAGCGGAACCACTGCAAAGCAGTGCCTCCAACCCCCAATCCCGCAAGTCTATCCAGAAGGATACCATGGTCACAACTAATACAGACGTTACTAATACTTTTTGCACAAAAGAAGTACAAATAAATAAAAGGAGACACAGACCTCATCTTGTAGCAATGTTTTACTGTACTCTAGATGATGCCTTTCTAGAATGGAAGAGCCATGAAGTCTTGCCAGTGGAGCTGCTGACCTTTTGAAACATAATTGTATTGTTTAAAATACTTCAATATGCTTTCTAAATCATGTACACTTGTCTTGTACATTTCTGTACACTAACTTTTAATTAACAGGAAACCAATCTTAACCTAGCATACTGACAATTATTTTCAAAAGTTGGATTGTTGTGAACAGTACGGCATGCTCGTGTGTGGTGCCATTGCTCCTGCTGCATGGCTTAACTGTGTTTCCAGTGCAGACTTGTTTTTCCCAGTAAGTTACACTGGTCTATAAGGAGAAAGCCTCGAAAATGAAAGTAGCTAAATTTTACCAGAATTGGGCCACTAATAAAGGAAAATTAAGTCCTGAGTATTAATTGGCTCCAGTTTCCAAGATACAACTTCATGTCAAAATTGCATCAGAATAATTCAAAATTACAAGGGGGATGTATGATTATGCTCTATAACTTTTCTGTAAAATGTGATATAGCAATATAGGAATTGAACTTTCCATTCATTTATTGGTTTTTCATGTAACATTTTCATGCTTTTTACATGAAAAACTGACAAGCTCTAACATCTGCAAAAGACATGGACTTTTTCTTCTTGTTTGGCCAATGAGATAAGTTGCGCATGTAATGCAACAATAATGAGGGGCCCAACTCTTGTCCTGATCCCCTAGTTTGCATCCAAAATATAGGTGGTATGCCTTTTTCTACCACTGGCAGCATACTGCACTTTTGAAATGCAAATGTAACTTCTGAGATGCACAAATGTAGCAGAGGTTATCTGCATTGTTTACACAGTTTCAAGGCATCTTGGCTTCTGAGGGAAAATTTCATGCAACTGTTCCTTGGAAATGTTAGGCAATGACACTTTCATAAGCCACCAAATGTAACTGTATGATGCGTAGATTTGACCAAATCAAATGTACCTTGCAATAAAAGAACAATAAATTACAGTTAGGCAATAATCTTTAGTCTCAAAGTGAAGATAAATTTATACACTTCCATGTGGTACCATTTTTGTTGTTCTACTATACTTTGTTGAGAAGTTGCGAGGCATCATGATCATCAGGTACCTCCCTCCCTTGTAGGCAATTATACTCGCCTGTGTATAATTCTTTCTTGTGAAATGTCTTGAAAACTTTAGCCAACCAGCACCTTAATCACCTGTTTTCTAATTCATCTAATCAAAATATGCAAGAATTAGCACATTTTATCTTGGAGGTCAATAATTTCCCAAAATTTGTAGACCAGTGTTACAGTTCACGGCTCGAATGTCATGCTAAACAACCCAGGAATTGAGTATCCTAGATTGCTGGTTGCTTCCACTTGCGATGGGGACAGTCAGACATCATCTACCCATACCCTGCCATAAACACAACAACCCAGGATTTTTAAAAATTGTAGTTATGATGTGGGACCCAGGCCCACAAAGCTTTTTTGTAGTTCGTCCTCAACTCCAGAAGATGCAGCCATTTCTTTTCTCAGCCATAAGTACGGAGATTGTCATTATCATATAAAACTGTGAATTACCACTAAGATAGCTTGAAAAAGTGACAAATTCATGAAAAATTAAATCTTCCAAGAGCTTCCTGGATAAGAGTCAGTGAAGAAGAAACTGTACCTGCAGAACAGTAATGGGAAAGAGCTATTTCTTTCATGCCTTTCTTGTGGCTTTCCAAAGGCTTTAAGACCAGAAAGTCAGGTCAGATGGATCATAGTCCTGATCCAATAGAGTTCTTATTTTGTATTCAAATGAGGAATGTAGGAGAAATTTGTTTCAATTTGTGTTTGACCAGGTCAGGTTTGCATCTCTCAAAACAAATGGGGACTTAGACACAATCTGTAGTCAACATCTATACATTTCCAGGATTTGCAATGTGCTTGCAATATGCTTTAGAAAGTATGCACACATTTTTAAAATGTGCATGAGAGGTTACACACTTCTGAAAATTGTGCAGAAAAGTACTTTAATCAATGGGAGACGAATGCATGCATTTCAAAGAAGCATACAAATGATGTGTACTATTGGGAAAATGTGCAAGAATGAATGCATGAAATTTCATGTGAAAAGAAAAAAAATCAGCCTGATAAAGACAAAGGTAGAATTTGAAGAAGTTGGACAAGTTTGAACTGTACTTGTCTGCACATCCTTAGGTGTGTTTATACATAGGGAAAAGAAGTTACAGCGAACAAATGTAACTTAGAATTGAATGGTTTAGGTATGTGAAATTGCATTTCCTTCATTTAAAAACATGGATATTCAAAATGCACAGATTAGTAAATTAACAGTAGTACTTACTTCATTTGGTACAAGTTATTGGTTCCTCGGTGATCAATGTCATGGCAGAAGGCTGCAGCTACCATAGCAAAGGCTTCTAAGTCAGTATAATATTTTTTTATTTTACCTGTCTATAAAAAAGAAGTAGTTTGTTGTTTCCTTTGCATATTGGTTTGTATTTTATAATTTGTTTTACATGAAAAGCATCTTAATCAGAGATCCAGAATAACAAAGTATACCATCAAAAGGGTAAACATTGTCTGTCCAACATTGAAGCCATGCCGCCAGTTGTGGTACGTGATATCGCGATATCCTTTTCTGACTGTATACATCCACCTTGTCAGTACCTGTGGACAATAAAAGGAACTTAATTCTCTGTACTTTTAAGGCCTGTATACACTATATAAGAAATAATTTCACTACAGTTGGTAAACTGGTGGCTAATTTCTAATCATAAACATGAAGGCTTGTGCAGACAGTATTAATTTTTATGAAGCTTCCCAGTTATTCTCAAGTTTGTCTTTGTGCAAATAACTTTCCAAAATGTATTTTTGCCTGAGGCAGAAAGTTCAGGCAGTACCTCCTACACATGCATACACTTACCTCTGATTAGATTATATGACATTTTATTTTTCTTACACAGTATTCTTACATAAACCTTATTGAAATTAATGTGAGTTGCACCAAAGTACTGCTTGTTGAACAGCTTCTACTTCAGGAGGACTTGCCCAAAAGAACTTGCTGGTGAAGTGTGTCAGATCTATCACTCTGTCTTATGTTATGGTAAGGTTGCCTCCAGCAACTCATGAGGAGCTCATGGATATCAGAAGTAGCAATACTGTCACACAAGTCTGCAAGAAATGTGTCTTACATGCAGAATTGTCACATGCATGATCCATGAGCTCCCTATTCACACATGATGATAGTGCACATGTGTGTACAGTCTGGGACAGACAGGAACAAAAAATGAAAACATGTATGAATTAGTTTTTCCTATTGTTTTGCATGCTTTCTCTTTTCAAAGATTGCCTTGTATTTTAGCTTTGCAAACTCTCATTTAGGGCTTCTCTACACAAGACATTTATTGTGTGCACATGGTTCCTCACTGAGAAGTTTGCAAGTTGGTTTCATGATCTCCTCCTCCTCCAGGGTCTCTGTTCTCTTTCCAGTCATGTTTGTGGCTTTTTTTTCAAACAAAGAAAGTGCAGTATTAGTTCCTATGGCACTAGGTAGTGTTAGAAAATGTATTTTTTCACACTTGCAACACCACCTTGAGGTTGTTTAACAAAACCTGTCTGAAGGCAGAAAAAATAAACCTGGGAGGTGGAGAGACATGTTTAAAAGGATGTGCTCTTCCTCCCACAATGAAAACAGAAAAAGAAGCGTCACTAAACCATGGGATCAGTGCCTCATGTGGAGAAGCCCTTCTTCTCCAACTTTTATATACTGTAGCACACACACCAGAATAGATCTGTCTCATATTTTGGACTTGAAATGTGGGCACACTGGCCAAGAATGTCAGCCTCTGCTGCTGTAGAATAAATACAGATATGCAGAGCTGTCATTTGTTTCATAAGGAACAGGCTTTATGAAAACAAAGGGAAATAAATCTGACCTCTGCTGGTACTTTGAACTTTTCCACAACATTTATTTCAAAGAATAGTCGTATCCCACATTTTATTAACTCATGTTCTGTAACGGGGAAATCACTGAAACGAAATTCATAAAGTTCTACATTCTGTGGATCAGGCAATTCTTCCTTCTGTTGGGAAAAAAAAGTTGAGATCTTCTCAGTTTGACATGTGACAGAGATTAAGCAAGTTAAATTTTTCAGCTTTTAACTTTAGTGTAGGAGTGTTGCCTTGACAACAACTTGGAATCAAGACCTTATGTACATGCAGTTCTCATGTTTCAAATAACACTTTTTCAAAAATCAGTACAGCATGTTAAACTATTTAGTACTTCCAAATTATTTTTAAAGAGGGAAAAGTGGGTTTCTGCATTTGTGGAATGATGCTTCCTGGTGAGTTTGCAGGTTAAAATCTGAGGTATACACTCAAGTTAGGCAACATAATTTACATGGATTATTAATTATAGGTTGAAAATGAATTATAAATCTCATGACAAGCCCTCTCCTCAAGACTGCATGTAGTCCACCAAACCCTGTCATGTTCTTGAATGCCATCCCCACAATGATACTATCTTTTTGCAGTCCCAGGCAAAGCAACAAAACTCAGAGATTTACTGGTGTAGTAAATGGCATTCAGCCTGGTGCAGTTGTATGAGTATATGGCCTAGTTTTGACTAGTAAAGACGACACATGCCCCAGGCACTGAGACAGTGCAAGGCGAAAGAAGGATGGCTGCTCGCTGGCATGTATATTAACCCCATGTCCATGTGTGGTCAAACAGGTTTTGTTTTAATTCAAAAATCTAAGAGAGCTATTAGACCTGAAATTAGGACAAAAATATATGTGTGTGAGAGTGTGTTTGCATCAGAAGATGGGGAACCTCAATTCAAAAGCCAAATTCAGTTTCAGAGAAGTTGTTGGTGCTGTATTTCAGTGGTGGGTGGGACCAGAGGGAAAAGTGATAGGGGCAAAACCATAAAAGAGACCCTTTTTTCATTACTTTGCATCTACTGAATTTCTCTAGCCTCAAATTTGTTTATTTGCAAAATGGAGCTTAAAGATGTTGTAGAAGAATTGTTGCAGTCATGCTGGATCATTCTGATCATGTTTCTCCATCATCAGAAATACTTGTTCTTGCCTGTCTTCTACTGATTCCACTGAACTATGGCATTTACATTTACCTTTGAATTGATGGATATAAGAATATGTTTAAAATAACTTCATAGTAAAAATATCTCCCCCCAGAAAACCCCCTAGAAAATGTAAAATGTACATTTTCATTTGCCCATCCTTTACAAAAATGTAAAGGATGGGCAAATGAAAACGTATTTGCATGGAAAAAAATGTCAGAGGGGAGTGCAAGATCAGCTTTTCTGCAGAAAGCATTTGGAAGCTAGGGTACCACACAGAACAGGCTGTCTCCCTGAAAGCTACATGCAGCCTCTCAGATGCCCTAGAGGTTAATGGGCATTTCAGTCCAGGTAGAGATGCAGGTAGCAAACTTTCCCAGGTGCTTCCATGTTCCAATGGCTCACCCAAAACCATGAATGTTTCCCTTCAGAGGAAGTGCAGCCCCGTCCAAAATTAGGAATACCACTCAGCCAGACAATTCACCTAGCAACAGCTCTTCCATCTTAACCCTGCTTGTTGGCATTTTTCCAGTCCATTACCATGCTCAAGGACTGGTTTAGCACTTCCACTAGAAATAGAGCTGTGCATAATTCACATACTGATGGGACCTCACTTCAGATTTCTGGATGAAATCACTCAGTGTTTTCATGTACCTGTTAAAAGTGTAGGAGAGAAAACGGAACCCTATGGAACTCCATAGTATACATGGAGTAGTCCTCCCATTCCACCTTCTGGAATCAACCATCCATATAGAAACCAAATCATGATCAAATGGAATCACTGTAAAATTCCAGTCAAAACAACCTATCCAGAAGGATACTATGGCTGACAGCATCAAAGGCCCTTAGAAGTCCAGAAGAATTGACACGGTCCTACTCCTCACACTCCTGACATTAGTCACCCAGTAGGGCAACAAAATCTAGAATTAACATGTTTCATACAGTGGTTGGTTTCATACCAATATTGCTTGTCAGTGGGTGTACTGTGTGCAAATAAAATTGAACATAATATTAGAAAAATGATGACATAATACTGCCATCATCATCCACCATCCATCACCAGCATCATTATTGTTATGAGTACGAGAAGGTTTCCACTTATATTCATTCTGGTTCAAGTTGAAAGGCAGGAGTTAGTCATTCCTAGAACAATGACAATTTTAAAGTTACAACACCTACGTCATTGAGGCCCCATTGGTGAGGGTGTTCAAAGATAGGCTGGACATGCATGTGGTGGGCATGTCGTGAGCTGAGCCAGCTGGTGCCAGAGGTCAGACTAGATGGCTTGGGAGGCCCCTTCTGACTCGCTCTGTTTCTATGTTTCTATATCATTAACAAGCTCAGATTTCAAGTATTCTAATAGAACAAAGTTGTTATATGTGACAGTACATGAAAGATCAGACGATATTTTCCAATGCCTTTTGCTACCAGAAATCTGCATTCATTTCTAGAGATGTTTCAATCCAATATTTCAGTCAGATAATTCCAAAAAATAGGAGTATCTTAGTTTTTTTTAGATGGAACAAAGATGATGTAAGGGCAACCCAATTTATCATGGTTCAAACTTTATGTAGACATTTAATCTATTTGTTGATGAAATTTCATTAGATCCTTTCTCTTTTTTAATGCATCAGATTGTCCTAACATAGACCTGCGGTTACTGGTAGATCTTGGGATGATTTAACAGTAGATTGGCTGGGATTTCTTACTCCCAGTTTTCTGTTCTGTTTTTAATATTAAAAGAAAAACAATTCCTCTCCCATCCCATCCTAAACTATACTACAGAAGTTTAAAAAAAGACTGGAGTAACTAATTACGTGTAGATTGTTGTGCAACAGAACTGTAAGCTCTGTCCGATCCTACTGCTAAAAAATCCCTGGGCTCAAAATTCTTCAATTCAAAGTGTGTGTGTGTCTGTGTGTTTTGCATCTGGTTCCAGCCAAATTCTAACTAGATCCTGCAAGCTTAAATTGTTCTCACCCCTGTTACAAAGGATATGGACTACTGGTGAAAATGGCATTTTTGTGTCAAAAGTAAAAGTATTTCAGTAGTATCCCTGACACTTCCTAAAATACACAGATCCTCCACAAGCATGTAAGCAACTCCAAATACTTCTTATAGGAATACTATTGGAAAACACATAGAGTGATCTGTCTTATCACAGCTAGAGCAACAAGCTGATTAGGGCTCATTCTGTCATGCTGTACATGACAGTGGACTCAGGAAGACGTCAGTGGTAACTGACATGGCAGAATGGTAGAGAAAGATGAAACTACGCTTATCCAGTCCAATCGCTGCCTGAAGTCCCATCACCTGCATTGTCCAATGCTTCCTGATTGCACTACACTCCAGACTAAAATGAATGACAGGCAGAGAATAGACATATCACAGAAAGATCCCTGCAGAGGAACAAGTTAGAATAACACAATCAGATTTGTCATATATAAGTACCAGAACCAAACCAATTTAGAAGACCTTTCCTGTACTTTTATGTCATACACCTTCTCTTGTGTTCACAGGTATACTGCAAAGATTACTGCTTTATGATTACACATGTAACTTTGCAAATGGGGGTTCCAGTCCCCTTGCAAATGATTTCTGGTATCTGATTCTGTCTTTCAACAGTGCAGGTTGTATTATTTCATTTGGAAATAAATGTGGCCAAAAGACAGAGGTTCAAGTAGTTTTTTCATTGTTATCCATACCACTATGGAGGAAAAACAGGCTATAAATTATGTTTACTAAATGAAATGAAAAAGAGTGCAGAGATGTGTTCTAATAGATTGCCAGAAATATTTCTACATTAATTCTAATGCCTTTAAAGTGCTAGATTTTTTCACACACTCAGATGCTTTTTGAAATAACAAAGATATTAAATGTACATATACTTTTAGCTACTTACCAAAATTTTGATTAGTTGTTTCTCATCACAGTCTTCAATATTATCTACATTCAGTTTTTCTTTGTATTTCTAACAAAAAACAAATGAAAGATACTGAGCCCAATTGACTCTGCAGTGAGATCCTATAACTTCTGATCTCGAGAACTTAGGTGACACTCACCAATATGCTCTGGATTTCAGCCTTTGTTGCCTTTGTCTGGTACATCAACATTTCCTGAGCAATGTCTTTCCTGTTTTCAAGCTTATTCATTTTGTCATAAGTGTCAGTATTTAAAACAGACCACCCAAGGAACTGTGTAAGCATCTGACATAGTAAAAAGAGAGAAAACTATTTCAGTATTTTGGTTTGGTCCATACAGTTTATTCCAAGTAATATTGCCCTTGGGTATGTGGAAAGGCACATTATGCACTGCAAGAGCAGTATTATACACTGGCTTTGCAACATTCATATGCATACACACAATATGGTAAAGGACCCTTCAGTGATGCCCCATATGAAGAAGGAAACAAATAGCCAGTGAGTTGTATAATCACACAGCTGTCAGTCCGACCACATTCCACAACCATGTCTAGGCAAGCATATAGGAAATGTGTTTCATCCTCTGTCAGGAAGCCTCCTTGGCCACCAAACATCTGGTAAGGTTTCCTACATAAGAAGGGCACCTAAAACTCTGCCAATATGCTGCTGAGTGAGGCTAGCACATCAGTGGTGGGCTTTTGCCTGATTGGCGTAGCTAGTCTCTAACAATATAGGAGTATGTTGTTTTCTCCTATTGTATATATTAGATAGGTTGTTTCCCACTGTGTCTGCCAGCGAAAAGGACAATACCGCCAGAACAGATATGGCATCCCTGCAATGTTCTGTGTGGCCCAGAAATCTCAGGAGAAGATCTGGGTGGGTTGCAGATCTGGGTGGATTGCAGCTGAGAGCAGAGGAAGGAAGTCCTTTTGTAGTTGTGTGATGTTGGACGTTGTCCTGTATTTTTATGGTTTATGACTTGGCTCCAAAGGCGCCATTCTGAGGGCACTAAGCCAATTTCATGAGAGAATGTTGCACCGTGAACTGAAATTCCTTTTCAATTTCCTCTGTTTACACAACCCTTTGCATGACTGTATTAAGAATTACTTATTTTCCTTCCATCTCTTTAATTGTTTAAATGTAATGACTTTTCTACATAAATTGTTACTGTGTGCTCATCAGTCCCTATACACAATAGTTTACTGGTTCTTTAGATGACACTGTAACCTTCCAGTTTCACTTCTATGACTAACCCAGGGCCGTCTTAACAGCATTATGGGCCCTGGCAAAGCAGTGTACTGGTGCCCCTATGACAATGACAACTACAACTACTGTTAATTTTGGAAGTTTTCCAATTTTCCAAGGGTTAACATACACAGATTAGTATGGGGCCCACAGGCAAGTGCCCATCAGGCCCATGCGTTAAGACAGCCCTGGTCTAACCAATGTTTTTGGCAAGCTAGTCTCTAACAACTTAACAGCTTTTTGTTGTGTTCTGTTTTTAGAACAAGGAACATGCAACGTTTAATTGTCAAAGCAAAAGAAAGTACAATTTCATCTTGCGTGTTTGTGCAATTCTTCAGTACCACGGTGTAGCAAAAAAGATGCAAAGAAAATAGGCCTCATGTAGTGCTTGGATCTCAGTGCTGTGACAAAACCAAAATTCAGTGCAGCCAGTTAATGACCTTGAGTAGAAAAGCTCTCAATCTCTTATGTGTGCATAAAGCAGAACCCAGTTCCCTGATGCCATGCAATTTACCATTTTTAAACCCCAAACCAAGGTACAAAGTGATCCTTTCCTTTCCCTGAGAAACTGTACTGCAGTCATTAGGGCTGTCTTTCTACTTGTGAACTCCATATATTGCCATGTTCTTGTGTGTTCCTTTTGCACACTGTAATACAGCTCCAGATGCTTTTTAATACTACACTTTCCAGGGCAGCTTGAGCAAAGCTAATGGGCTTACTTGTTCTGCTCTGTATCTTTAGAAAAAAGGTTGGAACCAGCTTTTATAAAAATTAACACCAATTTGTTTCGGTCAACAGAGATTATCTTGACATCCCTAACCAAGCTTAATAGGACAGTACATGAAATGCCTAAGGTACATTGTATTATGCCAACTACTATCCCACAAATAATGACATGCAAATTTATACTTATATTACATACATCACAGGCACATAGATTCACAGCAAATATTCCAGGTTAGAATATTTCAGAATTTGAACTGTTACCCAGCTGAATAATATTAATTGATTAACCATCCATCTTTTAAGCAGTTAATTATTTAAATAAGTACATTTATATATTACCATTAAATAAATATGCATGCTTCTCGAGATAATAAATGCTGTGTGATTTTTTATTTCCAATTATATCAACAAGCCATTAAGCAATAGCTTAATGCTCAAGTCCAATAGTTAAAATTGTCTTTATTTGATTAATCTACTGATGAAACTAAGTTTGCAGGCCTATAGGGCATACAAAGATAATTTCTCCATCTCATGCTTGCTTATAAATTAACAATATAAATCTTACTTCAGTAATCTGTTCATCATATTCATCAAAGGGCCTCCCATCTTTCCTGTTATAAAATGTAGCCACACCAACAATTTCTTCCTTTTTGTTGACAATAGGCAAGGACAAGACATTTTTAATTATCCAGCCAGTCTCATCAAATGTTCCTTTCTGCAGAAAAGCAAAAGAAAAGCCAACGACACATGCTTTGTTTAAAAGATAGTCTGTGTTTATGTGAATGTTCATGTCATAACTGGAAATGTAGAAGGACTAAATCATATAAAATTGGGACTAAAATGCCATCATCTCAGTATCACGTATTTGTTTGTTCACACAATAAAAGAGCTTACCTGAAATGTGAAGTATTCATCTGCAGGTGCATTCATCATATTACAAATCTAGAAAAAGAAAGGAATTCAATAAAAACATTTCTACATTTAAATGCTGGTCTTTACAGTAGATGACACCAAATGAGGGCTGGCTCTTTTCTCTTAGGATATTCTAAGCTGTTGGGTCCTACAACTGTGCCAATCCAAATATATTGTGCATAATACAACATTCTGGCTTTGCCTCTTTCTATTTATTTTGGGATAAGAAAAAGAAAATGGCAGTAGTAATGGGAAAATATGGGAGGGTTACGAATAGGAGACAATATCACCTGGAGTTCCCATAAAATTCTCTGAATGAGTGTGATTTCAGAATAAAAGCCTCATCCTTATTTCTGCAGTGCTTCCCTGGGGTGGGTGCAGAGAGCATAAAATGGTTGTGTGTCCTGCTTAGTGTTTCCTCCACACTGACACTCCTGGTTAGTCTAGATGGGAATGCAGAATGTCTGTCACCCCAGGGCTACATTCTAATTTGGAGAAGCTTTCAGGAATCACATTCCAGTGGTGGGTGGTATCAAAGGGTAAAAAGGAGAGGTCGAAACCAATAGCAGCATATTTTAGCTAAAGCTCTTCCAGACACTGAGAGAGCCTTAGGAGAAGCATTTTCCTCCTTTTAGAATGGAGAAAAACTTCCAAAAAAAATCTGAGAAACCAGCAAATGATTGGTAGGTAGGAGAAAGGGGTAGAGCCCAGGAAAGGGAGCATGATTTATTTGAGGACAAAGCAGCCCTCAAATAATCAACAAGACTTTGAGAGTTGTTCGCCCCTTGCACAAACTAGGTTCAGCATACATCACAAACTGAGATGGCATGCACAGCTACTTAGACAAGCTTGTTGATCATCCAAAATTATCTGGGTCACACACAATGCTAAATCATGGTTTATTTAACCCATGGCTTGTTGAATTTATGTTGTATACGCCCAGCTATACTAACAAATAATGGTTTGTTAGCCATGAACAACCTAGAAAGAGAATCCATGGTTTGTTGTTTGGTTGTGACCTCTGGATTGTTTAAACCATAAGCTGTCATTACATGTAAACCCAGAACCATAGGTTGTTAATGGGTTGTTTTGCTAACCTACAGAGACAGCAGGTAAGAGTGATTAACAAAAGAAAAAAAACATGCCAGTAGAACAGTGCCAAAAAGGCATTTGTGATTCAGGGATAAAGCAGCAAGGCCAGCATTAAATATAGATATTATTGGATACTTGCCAATGGCCTACACTCCAGCAGAACCTCACTGACGAAAGCCCCATGGACTTGCTCCTCCTTTTCACCACTGCAGCCTGCTTGTGCGCCTGCCTCTTGTTTTGGTCTGCACAATGGTGGAGGTGAGATGGAGGAGCAGTAGATGCCAATGGTTTCTGTTTCCTAATCTTTGCCTGTTAGGCAAGCAAGGAGGAGGAACAATAGCAGCTGGTGACAATGCACAGGAGAAGGTGGGTTCATTGAGGAGAGGGAGATCACTGAGAGTGTTTTTCCCTCAAAGACCTAGATCTAGGCAAAGAAGGAAAGAAACAAACAAGCCATGCTTTGTTCAGTTGTCTGTCAGACGAACCTTGACAGAGCAACAAACCATGCCCAACCATGGACAAAATAAAAGATGAAGTAATGTTATGTGCAAGTCAGGTCAAAATGTAATTTAAGGCCAAAATGGACATTACTTAAATGTGCGTCTGGCAGCTATTGTATTCTTTTTCATTGTCAATGATTTTTCAATCCCTGATCAAAAATGAAGCTAGCATGGGGAAGATTTAAGATCTGGATTTAAGACTGAGGTCTTAATCCTAACCCTAACCCTATTCTAGAAAAAAGGCCCCCAAATCCAAGGCTCACAGAGCCTTGTGTGTGTGTGTTAAAAGTGGCATTGGAGCTTGACAATTTGTCTTGCAGCAAGCCAGCCTCTCTCCTGCCCCATTTTAAAAGTAATTAGAATAATCTTACAAAAATAAAATATCAGGAGGGGCACAGAGCCTTGCAAATGCGAAGAGAGGAATCCACAGCCACATGGTGGCCATGGGCACCACATAAGGGATTAGACACTTGCTCTGCAATCCTTTACTGTACATAGCTGCCGAGAAGGACATCCCACCGAGTTCAGTGAGTTTGCACCAGATAAATGGGTAGAGGATTGCTGTTTTGGGTTGCAACCCTACATGTACTCACCTAAGAGTAAGTTCCTTTGAACTTAGTGGGTCTTACTTCAGGGAAACATTCACAGGTTTGCACTATTTGTCTTTTTAAAATTTTACTTGGGACTACGTGTGTGGAAAAATGTAACAGCAGGAATCAGAAAGAGGCCTGGCTTGCATTGTCATAAACCTTGGTTTCAATTTGTGATTGATTTAATGATTCTTTTAATAAAAATAAATCAAACACAAAACACATTTGTCAGACATGCACACTGTATAAAATGAAAGTTTGACACTTACAAACCCATTTTCAGCAACATATGTTGGCAATCCACTAGCAAGACACCAGTGGTCTGCAGGAGGTGATCTTGAAGGAGAGAATGAAATTAAATTATCACATTTGGCATAAACAAGCACAACTAGCTATTATCTAACAGACTGACAATAAGCACTCACGGAATGACTTTGATTTCCTCTTTTCCATGCAAAATGTAATCAATTATCTTGTAAAAGTTGACTTCCTAAATACAAAGGGAAGAAAGCACTGTAATAATCTGTAAGCAAGCAGCACTGCAAAAAAATGTGTTTTGGACTGACAAAAGATTTCTACTCACTCGGCCATCAGGTGTTTTTGGTCCTTTGTAAGGCTCTGCTTCACCCAGCTTAATTGGCCACTCATCATAGAATTCCTGGAAATAATTGCAAAGAAATTAACAAGAAGTTCCAATGGAAACAGCAACTGGGAAATGGATTCTAAAATGACCAAGACAGTAGAAAACAGCACTTTGGCCTCTGATTCTGTGCACAGTTTTGTTGTACCTGTTACTTTTTGAAAAGAGAAATAAGATCCCCAGTCAAAGAATATTTTATCATATGAAGCAAGTTCTATTGCTTTTGATGAAGTTAACTTTCAAATAAACATGTTTGCAGACATATTTTAATTTTCCTGTTCCTTTGTTTCAAATAAAGACAGGTCTAGCAATGAGGATTGGGTGAGGAAAGCTACATTATTTTTTATGACAAAATTACCTTCTCTTTCGTCATGTCCAGCAGTCCAACAGAATACCTTTCACAGTTTAAATATATTCGAATAGTGTACAGTGCTTTGTGAAACTGTCGCTCAATATCTGTAAGTTCTTCAAATACTTTGTTAGCGGACCACAAAAGCATCTAGTTCAGAAAGAGGGGGAAGTTGAAAGAATATTTAAAACTGTGGGTAATAACAAGAATCAATAGAAATGATATTTGTGGGAAACAGAAACTATAGGAGAGAACAACTGGGTTCAGAAAACACAACATGGTTTGTTATTGTAGGTGGGTTGTCATGTCATGGGAACAGGACTGCTTCTTTAAGAGTGGCTTGTTTCTTTTTCAGCCCAGGCTGCCTGTGGCACTGGCAGTTCTGGGCTGTTTTAGGGTTGGTGTTAGCTGGGGTGGTTTATTGTGTCACCTAAACCCAGATGACATAACCCACCATGAGTTAGACCCAACAGCCAGTTAGTCTTCCTGGCAAGAGCAGGAGAAATCTGGTATTACACAGATGCCTGGAAGGCCTCCCTGGGGAGAATATTCCTTAACTGTCGTGTTGCCATATCCATGCTACTGTATCCCCCATCATAAGGTGAAAGTTGTATCATGAAGAAAGCTGACCAGAAAATATTGATGTGTTTGAAACATTGTGCCGGAATAGAGCTTTGTGAATGCCCCAGGCCCACAGAAAGATGAACAAGTGGTTCCTAGATCAAATCAAGCCAGCATTTTCCCTGAAAGCTAAACTGACAGAATTGAAACTGTTGTCATATTGGCACAGCCTAAGAAGACAAAACACACTGGAGAAGACAAGAATGTTAGGGGAAATTGAAGGCAGAAGTTAAAGCGGAAGACCAGCTATGAGATGGATTGATTCCATAAAGGAAGCCACAGCCTTGAGTTGGCAAGAGCTGAGCAGGACGGCCAAGTACAGGGCGCTTTGGAGGGTGTTGATTCATTGGTTCACAAGAAGATGGCATGTAGAGATGGCATGTTGAACAACAAAAGAAGTATTGCCACTGCAAAGACCCTCCCTGCCGACATCAGGGAGGTGCCCAGCAATGGTCATGTAAAGAAGATTCTTTTGATATTCTGGCAGGTGTATAAGCACATTATTAAAATGGTTTAGCAATAAATATAGGTGATGTGGGCTTTCATTCAATTCAGATTTAGTTAATAAGACTTACCTGACTTTTCCTGGATTCAATATTGTACAGATATGCTGTGTGGAATTGTTTTAAAGCAAGTGCAAGGAAATCAATGTATTTGTTAAAGACCTGCAATGAAACCAAAAATATAAGACAAATGATCATGAACATTATCCATACAAATGTTAACACATTAAGTTAAACCAATTTCACTGGATAGTTAAGCACATGGTTGTCTTGCTGTTGTGGAAGTCAACTGGGCCTTAAGAATACTTAACTTTGGCTGGACTTTAGTCAACGGTGTCTTTTAGTCTTAAATCACACTCTTCCTTTGAAAGACCAGAGTGATCTGCAAGTGGATTCCAACAGTTGCTTTCCCAGTAAGACTACAGTACTACAGTAACTTTTTAAGGGAGACGCCCACTGAACACAGGGAGACTTCTTAACAGCCAAGTACAAGATTGAACAGTTTCCACTACAGTATTGTGTGCTTCTAGATAAGGCTTTGCAAATACAATTGACTTGCCACCTTCACTGAATTTTAAGGAGGTTACTGATGTTGTTATCCACATGAAATCCTCCCACATATTCTCCTTGCTTCATTTGTCTTTTTGCTTGTATAGAAAATTCATTACTCAAGAAGATGCTCTCTGTTAGGTCTAGGACCCCTCCATCTGAAAGAACCCACAATATCAGGTGAGCTTAAGTCACTTTCTGGAGTCTATTCAGAAAGTCTATGGAGTCTATGATCACTAGTGCCCAATCTGGCTTCAATAAACACAGTAAGTTTCAGCACATGCCAGTCATCCTTGTGAATATTCCTAACCCAAGAACCCACCACAGACCTTGCTGCCCATGGCTACAAGCCACTCTCCCTGGTTTTATGCATCACAATAAGCTCTGTTGACCACCTGCTGCAGTTTAAATATTCACAAGGGTAACAGGCACATCAGAACTCACCATGGCCACTGAGACCCATGTTACTTTTTATTGTTAAGAAGGTCATTATGTTCTGTTAAAAACAATGTTGATACTTACATTTTCATCCTCTTTAGAGAATTCAGGGGCATTTTGCTTGTTAAGTGCCATGAACACAGCAAGAACCTCTTTGCCTTGCAGCACGGGAACTGCCAGCATATTGACTGTTGTATAACCAGTTTGTTTATCCAAAAAGTCAGAAAAATGATTGTTCTGAAATATACAGGAGCAGTTCATTAGTTTTTCAAATAGTACTACTACTAGTAATTTATTTGGCACTTTTAATTTGCAACATTTGCTCATGTGACCTCACAGAGGAAGATCATATTTTCTCTCTCTGAGTCAGAGAGAGTGTTTTCCACAAGGTAACGCAATGATATGGTAATCTTTTACATGGTTGTATGTGGATTCACCACCACCAGAAGGAAATGTCAGTCTTGTAACTGACATACATATAGCAGCAACCTTATGGATCACTTCAGTTTGCATTATTTTTGGGTAAGATGGGTCACATGGAAAAGGGCTGAGGTGACTTCCATTGACTCCCAGTGCAGTGAAAGGACCACTTGCCTAAAAGTATACATACATATACCCAAACATACATATGCTTCCTTTATGCAATTTATATACTGGAAAAAATGGTGTTTGTGAATCATCTATAGCCTTCTGCAGTGTGTGAGGGTTAGAGAGTGGGCAAACAGGCACAATTCTGAACTACTCCATTCTAGGTTTATTTGCACATCAACTGATCATCTGCACAGAGCTTCTGTCCCTTCTAAAAGGAGCAGAAGAGAATCTGAACTCAGGCATGCGTGCACCAACAAATGCACAATTTGCCCAACTTGAATCAAAAGGTTGATTTCCATAATATTTCAGTATATACCTGCTCTATGTAGTCCATGTGGAATACTGCTCAAATAAAATACAGAAGCAGGTAAGTCTTGAAAGGCAGAAAAAAGGGACAGTTTGATATATATTAGAATGACCGCTGTTAGCCTTCCACAACATGATGCTTTCCAGATGTTTTAGACTACAGCTAATATCAGCCCCTGCCACCATGGCCAATGGTTGGGCATACAGGAAATATTTGACGGCTGGGGGAAAGTCTGTGGGTTGATGCTATGACCTCTTTACAGTCTATTTGAAGGGTTGTCAAAGGGGTTGTCTTCTACTTTGAAGGTATCTTTCATTTGAGTGGCTGTGCAGTCCAATTCCAGTTGAAAATTAAAAAAAAAAATCAGAAGGAAGAAGTGGGCCTGAAGCTGCCTATCAACCGCACCTAGCACAATAGAATGAACAAGGCACATGTGTCACCTGGCCATAGTCTTCCTCACTATCATGAGATGCAAGGTACAGTATAGTCGTAGTAGTAGTAGTAAGTTGCATTTACAGAATAAATGGGCACATGCAAATATTACACAACTATGTGTCCTCCCGTGTCCTCTCTTTTGGTGATTCACAAGTAGCCACCCTAGTTACCTATCATCAGTCTGTTTACAGAGGCCTCACCTAAATTTTAGCCATCTTACAAAAAAGAGACATTTCGTAAAATAAACTTTCCTCAGAGATGGGACAATTTTAGGGACTGATTGCCCCAAACAGCAAAATGCAATCAGAAAGGAAGTTACAACACGATGGATCCAAGTGACTGATAAAGGCCAAGGTTGTGAAAACAAAGGCAAGTTACTCCTAGTTGCAAACTTGTTCTGATAAGTTTAAAAAGTCCTAAGCTCTTCCTTCCAAATATGATTAGTTAAATGTTGTGGCTGATGGCTACCAATAGCCCAAAGGTGTAGAGACTCTCTTTACTTAAGCCATCAGGCTGGTAGAACTTCTTTTGCACTAACTTTTGAAGATCCTATAAAAATCAGTGAATGTCTCCAGAATAACCCCATCCAAGGTACGCACACGCAAGCACACATACTTTGCCTGACCAACACATACAAACTCTGGAAGAATCCATCAGCCACATTGATAGCTATATCCAGTGTTCAAGCAGAAGGGGAATGGAAAGTGGAGTGGTCTCTTTTTGCATTGGGTCAGACATATTTAGGTCCGTTAAAGAACAGTGGTACAGTTTTGGTCTTCCAGAGAAGTTAAATAGCAAACAATCCCACTGCTCTTCAGGTATGGGTTATATCTTTGTAAAACAATCTTAGTCATTTAGCTGCATTAGTCTCTAACAACGTTACCATCTTTCTTCTTTGCACCTTTCCTCACTGATAATGATACACCTTACTTTTACTGTAGGTTATACAGGGTCATCTTCAGGGGTGAGTGCTATTGCGTGTCTGGAAACATGGCCAACCCCCGGAGCTCTCTGGCTTTGCTGCTCCTCTTTCTTACTTTGCTGCTCCTCTTCCTACGCCTACTCCTTCCCATTTTGCTTGTCCTTGAAATATCTGACTCATGGCAGAAGGAAGGAGTAGGCGTAGCAGGCACCGCTCAACTTACCCTCATCTGGACACCAGAGGAAAGCAAGCAAATGGCCAAGCATGACAACAACAGAAAGGAAGTGGGCCCAATCTCGCATGGAGCGCATTGCAAGCAGCTTGGCCAAGCATCCTGCCACAGGACCCCTAAAATACTCTTGTTATACTCTTATTTGGAGAAACTGTCATGGAAGCATAGAAATCTAACTAACCAAAGAGTCTAAGGATCATCAAGCTGCAAACATGATATCACTTGACTTCTCTAAACATGGTTATTGAATACTTCAATGACTGCGTGAACGAATACGATTGAACAAAGTGTGAATTATGGCAGAGATGAAATGCTTCATACAAATTCACCACCCCATTTGCAGGTGAAGAATCTAGGATGGATGGGATTTTGTTGATTTCAGGATTGGCATATTTTTTCAGGATGTTTTGAGGGGTACTTGCCATTGCTAGGAATCAACATACTTTTGTTTTGTTAAATTGTGTTTAAATCATATTTTTCTAGCTGTCTTTAACAGTGATGGCAGAATTATTTCTCGTCAGCTACCCCTTCTATCATGCTATAGGTATTCTGGAAGAAAACTGTAGCTTTTGTGAGAAGACTGCTCAGAAGCATCTACTCCAACCAGTAGTAAAAATTCAAACTAAAAAAAGAGAGAGAGAGAGGAACTTGCACAATTTGTTGCCAATGGTAAGCAATCTTTTGAAAAAATTTACCTTCCTAAAATTGTACCCCACTCCCGAATCCAAGTGGATACATTCCTACTTTGGATAATCAGTGTTGTTGTTATTCTTTTCACAAACTGTATTAGATTTATAACATATAACTGCTAACTTCTGCCTGCAGCAATTCATACATTACATTACTTCCTGAATACTACAGAGGAAAGGGCCAAGGATACTTAATCAAGCAATCATCAAACTTCAAGCTGAAAATAAGACATTTACTTTCTTCTATTGTGGAGCAATCCTTTCTTGGAGTGATGAGTCTAATTGCCTTTTCCCTAGACTACATCAGAGGTGGTATGAAGAAGGACTAGCAGATGACACTGTCTACTTGTTCCTTGGCTGTCAGGTGAACAGATGGTAGAAAGAGGACCAGGAGCAATTGCAGCTGGCAACAATGACAGTCATACTTGCTGATTGGGTAAAGTAACATAGTAACACACACTCAAAGGTTGGGTATAGGTTGAATGTGCCTAGTTGTTGAATTGTGAGTTGTTGAAATGTAACTTAATGTCTAGCCTGAACCCAACTGATCTAACAACCCATTGTTACTCGTTGGGCTGTGAACTCTGGGTTATTCATGGTTAACAAACCATGATTTGTTATCATAGCTGGGTTCAGATAACATGATAACTCATGTTGCAGCAAGGACTCACAGTTCAGTGACAACTCACACCAAACTATTGGTGTGAGTTATCTTGTTTGAATTCCATCAGTGACAGCTTCTTACTGAAGGGCATTAGACCTACAGTTGTCACTGGCTTTAGTAATTCTTGAGGTTATTAAAACTTGGTTGATGGTTGCTTGATCTCTGGAAAGGGCATAGCTGGTGTATTAGATAAAGTTAATAAAAATACTCTTGACTACTGCTGCCATATTCATTTCTGGAAACAGGGCTACAGCCAGGGAGAATTTCCAGCCTATTCTGTTGTTTCAGGTAGAGAACGTGAGGTCAACCCTCCTGTTCTAAAAATATGGATGTCCAATCATTATTGCCACTACTCTGGATTAAATTTTAGATGAAAAATGCAGGACCAGCATCAGCAATTGGCATTCCAAGAATGCTGCTCTGGCAAAGTATTCCACTGGTGCTGAAACATCCTGTCAAAGTTCACAGTCAATAGCCTTTCCACTTGCCTGTTCTGCCAGTTTGTGTCATTAACAGCTAGCTATGGGAAGCTGCCCATCATTTTAATAACTCATTTTAATTTCTCATAACTCCCCAAGGAATGTTACATCAGGGCATTGCGGGAAATTTAAAATGGTGGGCATCTCTCAGCCCTCAGCATAGATTTCAGAACAGCTGCTGCTGCCCTCCATTGACACCAGTGAGCCTGGAGGGCAAGGGCTGCCAGAGGGCTCTTTGCTAGGGGAGGTGGCTCAGAGCTGGAGCTGGCCCTGACTGGATATTAGCAGCATGCTAATCACGCTTAGGGCCAAAGCAAATCTTCACGATGCACAGAGGAGCTATGCATTGTTGTGGAACTCGGACAGCCCTAAACTCCTGTCCCCGCTTTTATTTACAAAATTCCACCACTGAATTGGGGTGGGGTTGGGTGGGGTGGGGATAAAAAAAGAAAAGAAAAAAGTCTGCATTGGAGTAGGAAATCTAACATGCACTGAACATGATATCTCTAATGTTTGGTTTAGTTATTATTCTATATGTTTGGGCAATTATTTCCATCAGTTTTATGTGAATATTAGAATATGGGTGACAAGATGGATCCTTATGATAACCCCATGGACAGTCTTCCCCAAACTTGTGCCTTCCAAACACGTTTGAACTGCAACAGGCAGATTTCCAGTCAATATTCCTGCTGGATGAGAATTCTAGGAACTGCAGTCCATATGCCTTTGAAGGCCACCAGGCTGGAGAAGGCTGGCATAGGATATAACTCTTCTGGAGTAGAACAGAATCTTTCTCACACTTTCTTACCACGTATTTTCTGAAACTACACACTGAAAAAGCTCAAACCACACTGAGGTAGAATCCGAGACCTGTTACTTGATTCCACACACTGTCCAATTTTAACAAACTATTGATGGCATCAGTGACTACTGAGAATCTAGTCACGTTAATAGACTCACACTCCGTCTCATCAATATGCAGGTGTAGTTCAAAGTTATGAGCATCCTTTTCATCCTAGACACAAATCTTAAGCCCAACTAATGTCAACTAGGAATGCCAGGGCTCAATTGACCACCTGCTTAATTGTCTTGCCTAATGAGACAATAATGAGTATGTGTGTGTATCTCACTCTCAATCTTGTGCACACACGCACTTAATGTAGAAATTACAAGATTGTGTGCAAAATTCCCAGGCTCTCTCTCTCATCTAGGCACTAACCAAACCCATTTCACTTAGCTTCAGCGACTTACTACATGATGTGCCTGCGAACCATGTCCAGGGATTTCAAGGATTTAAGCTTCTTAAGGAGGAAACTAATGTCTGCATCCCTGAATTCACCCAAGCCTCAGCAATAGGAAAGTATTAAGAATTTCTCCAGCTTGGAATGTGGTGTCCAAGTTGGTTGGGGGGTGGGTGACTTTATTTGAGAAGTACTGTACAAGCCAGACATACTCAGCAACAGAGGTCTCAACACCAGAGAACAGTACAGTCATTAAGGATGAAATAGCCCTCTAACAATCTAAAAAAGTTCTACTGAATAACTTTTTACATAGGCAATGGAAACAAGGAATGAAGATGCCACCACTGTGACATGTGGATTTCTGATGTGTTTGATTATGTCTTCTTCTACCTATGCTCTAGTTGGAGCTGGCACAACTTGTGACCCTACAAAGAAGTTTATTTAAAGCCCCTACTTGGCTTGAAACATATTGCACAAGTTGTGCATACCTGCTGAAGCCATATTATATTCTGTGGCTTTATTCTCAGTATCTCCAAACCTTTACATGGAATTGTTGAATGTTGACAGACGAGAGGGAGAGAGAACTTAGATGATACGATACCTAAATTACTTTCACAGTCAAGCCTGGCCCAAGACATTTTGCTACCGGATGCAAAATGCAAATGTCGCCCCCATTTCCTACTCAGAAGCCAATACCGAGCCATAGGACAATGTCTTTCACTGCAACAGAGGCAAGCTAAGTAACAGCGTTGGTGCTGAGCAGGCTGCATGGCACATACAGCTCTGACCTGCAACCTCATTCTGTCATTCCCCTGAATCTGCTACCAGGGGCACCTGCTTCATGTTGGCTATTAGCAGGGCCTACGTGTCCCATTCCAAAGGTCATCAACAGGACCATTAGTCACCAACATTAAAGGGAAACATATTGGCTCCATAAGACACAAGTCATCTGAGCTGGCCCACGAACCCTGCACAGGATGCGAGCAATAGAATTCTTGGATTGAACAGTGATAAGGATCATTCCAAACTGTTCCTTAACCAGATCACCTTTTCCTAGACCATTCCAAGAAATCTCCCAAACAATGATTATTGGAAAATAACTTACCCAAATATAACAGAAAAAAGCAGGAATCTCTGATTCAATTAATAACATTCAATTAATGGCTCTGAAATTGACAAGTCCAGGAATAAAACTCTCATACATAGGAGTCAATTAAGCAAAGTGAATTGTATACACACAGAGAGAAACACACACACCCCAACAACAAATGTGGTGTGTCCAGTGCAGTCACAAAACATGATGAGCCATTGCAGTTATAAAGAGATTATTCTTTTGCTGTGAACAGGAGGACTAGTCCAAAGCATCCTTAAAATCAATATATCTTTTAAACCATTGTTAACCCTTACACAGGACAATATCCAACAGTGCTATTCATAAAAATCAGCTAGCGTTAGCACCAAATCTTTCAGTTGCCCAAGTACTTGTGCACTAGAGGAGCACCTGGCCTCTCCTGGAAGTGGTTGTCCAGGCTTAACTTCACTTGAAGTCTTACCTTGCAATAGTTCAGAACCTGACACCACAGCATTATATACATTACCAGTTGGACACTGACTATTGGCAAATTTCTTTTTAAAAATCACTGACACAAATGGCTGGAGAGGAGAGGAGAGGCGAGGCGAGGGGCCAGCAAATGGACTTTCTCTTAGGTAGATCCTAGTATCATACATAAGAACACTACAATAACCATGCGTCTATTTATTCCACAACCCTGTTTCCAATAGTGCCCAATCACTTGCATTTGGGAAGTTCACAGGAAGGAAGAGCTCTCTGCTGCCTTTTTCAGAACTCTACAGCAAATAGTAGTCAGAAGAACTTTGCCTTTGAATCTGGAGATTCAGGTACACTCTCATACAGGTCTATACCCACTTATAGATCTGTTCTCTGTAAATTTGTCTAATCACATGTTAAAGTCATCTAAGCCTATAGCCATCACAATATCTCATGGAAGTGAATTCCTGTGCTATATACTCTCCACTATAGATTCAAAGCAGAATTTTCTGTAGATGTAGACTTCCCCATAATTGTCATCATTCTATTTAGATAAACCATTTTTAAACATTTTCTGCAAGCACAAATGACCAATTTGCTCACTGAGGCAAACATTTCAGAAACCAAGTATGAACTGAGGGATCATGACAAGCCAAATTGCAGCCTATAGCAAATTATTCCTTTGTATTGTACCAGGTAGTGAACTTTTCCAGTGCCCGTAAGTCAGGATAGTTTCTTGAAGTTATGCCATGGTCTTCGGCCTTCAGTATGTTAGGCAAACCGGCAGAGATAATTGCCTTGAAGCTGCCTTCCCAACTCATTCTGTAGATAAAGAGAGCCTTTCTGGCTAAAGCAGGGGCAGAGGTGTGTGTGTGTGTGTGGATTGTAATCTAATAATAAGGGCTTCTTTTGCTGTTAGAATGAAACTATTTTCCTTAATGAACCATATTTGCCTCTGCTCCCCAGGAAGGGGGTCAAAGTCTGTGGGCATAATGATAGACTCTGAAATAGTGTGAGAGAGAAAAATTATAAAATCCATGGCAAGATTTCTTGTCTTTTGTTGTGGGCTTTGGAGAGGAATTGATGCCTCACCTTTGAGCCCCATTGAGCATCCTGCGGCCTCTTCAAGAAACTAATACTGTCACAGAAAAGGAGACTGCAAGTTTTCTTGTACTTGCTTATATCCTGCATCCATATTTCATTATTACATTTAAAAATGTATACGATTCTTGACACGGGTGATTTTCTTTCTTCTTTAACACCATTGAGTGCAAAAAGAAGTGCCTTGGCAAGTCTAGGCCCCTGATGTTAAAATATCTTTCTACCATGAGTATAGGTTGCCTTGGCAGGGAGTGAATGGAAGGCTGGTCACAAGAAAGCCATTTTTACGAACTGCATTTTATGAACATTGCTCTGCACAAAGTATATAATATATTGAGAGAGAGAGAGAGAGAGAGAGAACCCCAAGCTATTAGCTCGTCCCATAATACTATTTTACCAACATGTTTGCAGCAGGCATTACATACTTCACAAAACACATCCACAGTCTGTAATCTGGGGATCCTGATCAAAAAAAAAATTTTGCTTGCCTGATCTGAGATTTTTCAAAAAAAGGTATTAGAAAAACAGGGGTGAGTGTTTTAATAAAAACAACACTATAACAATATGTGCCCAAGGGTTTCCACTTCTCCTCCATCACATGTATATTTATGAAACAGAATAATCCAAAATTGCCCCTCTAAAGGCCTAGATGTAAAATATTAAATCAAGCCAAAGTAAAGGCTTCCCTAAATTTAAAGGTTGTTAAATTAGTCAGAAAATTTGCAGGCACACATACCCTTCTCCCAAGCAAAATGTATTTTTAAAGAACTTAAACTGTTCTGTAATCTTGTGTTCCATATTTATTGTTTAATGTTTAGTTTAGTTTTAAAATATTCAAGGGCTATTAGACTGCAGTTATAAACCTGTAAGTCAATAATTACTTGGCTGACTATCTTCACCATGTTGACTGAAGAGCATCTGTTAGGGTCAGTGGGGCCAATCCTATAAGGAAGAAGACAAGTCTGAGCCAAAAATTTATCAAATGAATCCATGCAATGGTCTCCATAGAAATTAGACCAGCTGGGTCCTAGATTAAATCAAGCCAGAACTTTCCCTGGAAGCAAACATGACAAAACTGAAGCTGTTGCACTTTGGGCACAACATGAGAAGGTAAGACTCACTGGAGAAGACAATAATGCTAGGAAAAGCTGAAGGCAGGAGAAGCAGAAGACCAAACATGAGATGGCTCAGTTCCATAAATGAAACCACTGCCTTAAGTTTACAAGAGCTGAACAGGGCTATCAAGGCAGTGCATTCATTCAAAGTTGGCTGTTTTGAGCCAGTGTGGTGTAGTGGTTAAGAGCATGGGACTGGGACTCAGATGATCTGGGTTCTAGTCCCTGCTCAGCCATGGAGCCACCTGGGTGACTTTGGGCCAGTCACAGAGTCTCAGCCCAACCTGGAGGAGGAGATGTAAGCTGCCTTGAGCCCTTTGTAGGAAAAAGGCAGGATATAAATTGAAAAATAAATAAAAAATAAAAAACATAACAAAAACATTAATTAGCTCTATCAAATCTCTCACTTTCTGCTCATTTTCTCTTTTTTTAAAGCTTCCTATCTCTTTTTCAATGAGACCGATTCAACATAGTCTGTTCCCTATAAAGCCTATGTTGTTGTTAGTCGCAAAGTGGTGTCTGACCCATCGCGACCCCATGGACAACATTCCTCTAGGCCTTCCTGTCCTCCACCATTCCCAGGAGTCCACTCAAGCTCACACCAACTGCCTCAGTGACTCCATCTAGCCACCTCATCCTCTGCTGTCCCCTTCTTCTTTTGCCATCTATTGTTCCCAGCATTACGCTCTTCTCCAGGGAGTCCTTCCTTCTCATTAGATAGCCAAAGTATTTGAGTTTCATCTTCAGTATCTGGCCTTCTAAAGAGCAGTCATTGCTTATTAAACCAACATTTAGAATTAGGAAGAGAAACCTGATGTCTCCCCAACTTATGGTGCTTTAACTTTTTTTCTTGCATGGACTGGATCAACTGTTGTAATCTGAGCAGTCTCACTGGAGAGTCAACTATTTCTATGAAAAATGCATATGGAAGCAACTCTCTTCAATGGGTGGTTCTTTTAGTGATTCAGTGTAATAATTTGCACAATAAACATATGTCTTATATTTATCAATGATTTAAGTAATAGTATTTGGTCTGTGCAAACATCCAGATTATCAAGCTTCATGGGCAGAACCAACATTCATGCCCATCTACCTTGAAACCCACTGAAGAGTTTATAGGAAGCTGTAACTGAAGATGCTCCAGAATTGGATATGCATCTAAATTCCCCATCTTTATCTTCTACTATTCCCCTGCCCACAGTTCAGAAGAATAAGATTGCGGTTTTTTATTATTTGCACAAGGCAGGAGCCCAGCAGAATTTCAGCCAATATCATCAGATTGCCTATTCAATAAAGAATAAACTACATCATATTCAGGGCAGGGAATTAATAAACATGAGACGACAACAACAATGATGATTACATTGCATTTCTATAGTGCCCATAGCCAGAGCTCTCTGGGAGATTTACAATATTTAAGTCATCCATCCAGAGTTCAACCCAGTCTGACCCTGCTTAGCTTCCAATCCCTGCCTATGCACTAAAATCCCCTAAAGACCTCTGGATATGATGTTAATAATTTATCAGTAACAGCTCTGGACTGTAATTCATGTGTGTAATTTTCTATTTTGAGATGTTTAACATATAGTAGCATAATTAGTAACTGAATAAAAATTGGGTGGTTAGTCACGATCTCTTAGGGTACAATCCTACACATATTTAGACAAAACAGGTTATTCAACTCCCAGCATGCCCTAGCCAGCCACTTGTAGGACTTTTTTTGTCTAAAGAGTAATAGGATTGCACCTTTATGTTGCTAACTTACAAGGTTATTGTGAACATAATCAATCTGACAATTTTAAAAGCATTTTTGTACATTGCAAAGTGCAGTAGAATTGGTCAGTGAAAAATTTCTATGTATTTCTCTGTAAGATTCATTGATTCAGCTAAGATTTGTGAATATCTTATATAGACTTTGATTTTGGTTTCATTATACATTCAAAGGAAGTTAAAATAATTTTATGATGTATCAAACATGACCAGTGAATATGAACCCTCAATGATCTCATAGAACACTACTGAACACTGCTGTTTGAGATAAGAAAGTATTAGCTTTCTTCTAGTGAGGAAATAGATACTTAATATATTTAAAGCTGCAATCCTATAGTTACTGGGAGCAAATTCAACTGAATTCAGCAAGGCTTCTTTCTAAGTAGACATATATAGGATTGCACTGCATGCTGAACCTATTTTATGCTATTAGCCTGCTCTGAAACTCCAAGTAATGCTCAACAATAAATGAGAAAGGATTCCTTCAGATGGGCACAAATTCCACATGGATTTGTGGAGACCAGTTCCTGCTCATGTGACTCACTAGAGTTCTAGGGAGTTTCTGTGGTCTGTGTAGATGCCTCATGAAATGGAATTGACTGAGGCAGGAAAGCTTAGCCAGCTTTGCTTGTGCTTCTTTTGCCTTCTCAGTTTGGAAATATGGAAAAGGTTAAAATAGTCATAAGAAAACTCTCTACATGCCAGGAGAACAGCTTGACTTCTCACTCCACCCACAATACTATCAATCTTTCAAAGTGAGTTGTTCCCAATCTGTTAAGATCATTATGACTTTTTCCACATTTAGGCATATCTTAAAAGAACAGCTATCAAAATACCTTGTTGGTGTTGTCTGTGTCAAATTGTAAAGCTATGCTATAGCAGGACTCATGGAAGAGCTTGCTAAATACAACTGCCAAAAGGTTGTCAAACTTGTGGAGAAGGGGAAGAATAATTCCTGGGAAAAGACCTTAAGAATGCAAATATGCAGCATTTAAAAATAGTTAATTGTTGTTTTACACTGTCTTCTGATGTTTTTACCACCATATCTCCTTTTATCAGCACTGCTTCCTCTGTGACAACAGTGAGCATACTGATGCTCAGCTCCTTCATTTGCAGTGGAACTCAGGCTTTCTGAACCCCACCTCCCTCTCTCGTAGCGTGATATAGGCTGAATTAACTGGCTCTGGGATTTCAGCACCACTGCTTCACGCTGGAGCAGGAGCCCCCTCATCTTCTCTACATTTTCCCCTTCAACAGGCAGTCCTTTGGCTTGCTGCTTGTCAATTAGGGTTCACAGACATATGCTGTGCTATTTTTGTAACCTACCTGGTTCCCTGCTCTGAAAATGAAATAACCTGTCTTTGCTCAAATAGGAAAAAACCTACACTCTTCTCCTTATGTCAGGGTTTTTTTAATGTCTACCATGCCCTTCTGCTTTCTAGATCCCATTGGAATAAGTTACACCCTGATCTCTTTGTGAAAGGGATGACAGGTCAAATAGAGTATTTCACTCCTGTCTGCTTCTCCCTTACAATAAGACTTTTCACTGCCACCAAGTTGAATGCTTTATTTTGTCCAGCTGCCTCCACTAAACAGCCTTTAAAATCCCCAGTTCCCTTGTACATACTTTTTGGTAGTGTTGGATTTAGCTTTTAGGCATGGGTGTGTAACTTAGCAAGATTATAGTTGTAACCCGCCCAGGGAGCCGTGTGACTAGTGGGGTGGGTTAGAAATCTAATGAATGAATGAATGAATGAATGAATAAGACAAGAAGCCACAAAAATGAAATAACACAATCTTAAAAGTTATGCGGAAAGCATTATTATTAGGTTAAAACAATTTAATAATTGCAGCACACACATGAAGCAAAACCATAAGAACAAAAGGACAACATTCAAGTATGTTATATATAATGTACGATCTGATTCAAGCTTCAGCATTCACACCAAAAGATAGTCTATATAAACTTGTTATCACTGTGGACAGCGAAGCCACAGAAAGTCAGTTTCCCAAAATAGCAGGGTGCCTTACGTACTTCCTAAAGTCACATCAGTTGCCCCAGAGCAGAAAAGAAAATCCCAAGCTGTTGCAAGTGTAAAGAAAAATGCACTTGTGATGTTGTGATGACCATTAGAAGAAAGGTCGCTTGCAAGTTTAAGAAATAAATAGTTGCCAATAAAATATTGAAATATAAAATACTGTGAGAATATTGTAGTCAGGGGTTGTTGTCTCTGTTATACAATCAGACTTTGGTACCCCTTGATGACTTCTACATTATGTTAAGCAACCTGAGGGACAATTCCTGTCATCCTCATTGTCATTAAAGTTGGTGAAGTAAACAGTGTTCTACAGAGTGCTTTCAGAAGTCAGCTTCTTTACAATCACACAGTTGTTAGCATGAACAAGTGATCTAATTCTGTATGCCTTTTCATTTGTGATCTACATGGATGTAATACTAATCTTGAAGATAGCAGAACACTCAGATCAACAATCTAAGTACAAAACCACAAAAAGATAGCCCTCCCTCACCATAATGGAAGGTGCCTTCTCATTGAAGTACTTCCTGTTTTGTTTTCAAGAAGCATGAGGAAACTTATGCTAACAAGTACTCTAACTCCATGGATGTAATATGTGTGTGTGTAAATAGCTTGATTAAATTCAACATACTTCAGTGTTTGGAGTAAAAACTACACTGGAAAAAAAATTGTTATACAATATATGGAAAAGCAGCTCAGCTCCACAATACACTGGACCTATAATTTCACTACACATGTGATCAGGTAGACAGTTTATGCATTCCACTAGCCATATGTAAACAGATTTTTAAAAATCAAAATTATTATAGTTTCATATGGAACAGGAATCTAAGACACAGAGATCTATATCATGCAGATTCCCCAGCTGGAATGGAGAATCTCCACACATGCCAGCTGCTACCAGGAATTTAGTAGCACTGGATTAGGGAAACTCTGTTTAATGCAGGACACCAATATAGCAATAGTCTTTATGCGACAGGGTGGAAACAGTACCCTGAGAAGTATTTCCTAACAACTTCTACACAGTTGGTGTAACAAGCATAAGGAGTTGGGAAGAAATGAGCAGAGTTAGAAAAGTAAACATCTCTGTTGACAGCTCTAAGAAATGCACCTTGGATAACTGATAGAATATTTACATAAAGTGATCAGAACACTTGAAATACAAAATATAAATGTAGTTTGTAATTCCTGAACTGTGTAGTGAGACATACTAACTTGAGATCCGGTGAAGGAAGAAAGTATCCTAGAGTCCCAGTAATACCCACTTGTACAGTAGACTCCCAACTATCTGGCTAATGTGGTGGAAGGGCAGGCCGGATAGCAAAAAAGCCAGATAGGCTGGAGTTCTATAAATGCTCGCTTCCTACCCCACCCATACCATTAAAAACACCCTTTTTATACCAAAACCCTCTCTTATTCATATTTTCTGACCTATTAGTACGTGCCAGTACTTTATAAATGTTTGTTATGTACTGTATGTTTTAAAAATTTATTACAGAAAAAGGAAGTCCAAGGATAAAAATATTGTACACATTTTAAGATAAATTTTATAATATCTAACTTAATTGCAGGAAACATAAAATCAAGTACACTGTACAGTATGAATACATACACTTTTAAAATAAACAAAACATTAACATAAAACGTAGGCTTAATTCTTACAAAAATTATTTAAACTTATTTTACTGTTCATTGATAGTTATTTTTTAGCTAGGCTGGATAGTCGGGAGCCAGATAGTCGAAAGTCTACTGTATAGGCGGCTCCTTCGCATATTATGCAAAGTCAGCCTGCCCTGAATGGGTGCTGTACCTTGGCACCTTCTGTGATGGAATGCACATTGTCTGCTACAGGTTCCTGCTCTACAACATAGGCTATGACTGTGCATTGGTGTATGAGTCCAAAGCAGAGACTCAGCAAATGACTTGCTCGGATAGGAGGCTACCTTTTCAATCTTGGTAGGTCAGTGCTCTGGGTTTGCCCTTGAAGACAGTTCAAAAGCTGCAGCTGGTGCAGTTGTCAATAACTGTGACCCAGATCTTCAAGAATGTAAGCAATTCTGTCGTCCCGCCCCATCCCTGCCCTCACGCTGGCTGCTGGTATGCTTCTGGTCCCAATTAAAGGTGTTGGTCTTAACCTATAAAGCCCTACACAGCTCCAATACCCACTGGAGATCTACTCCCCGAAATGCAAACCCCTGAAGAGGCTTGGAGGGTTGCAACTAGGTGAGGGCCTTTGGAACAACATCTCTGCTGCAGCCCAGCTGCTGCCAAATTTCTCATCTTTTTGGTGCCAGGTTAACACAGTCCTCTTTGCAGAGGCCTTTAAATACCTTCCTGGTCATTCTGCCCCTGATACAATTAGCCAGATGCCTTTCTTTTACTGTTGGCCCTTTTAAAAAAATTGTCTTTTTATTGTCTTTTACTGTTCTTTTAAATTAATCTTTAATTCTTAATGTTTTTATCTATTGTGTGTTATTGTTTTTATACTTTGTTGTAAACTGCCCAGAGAACTTTGGCTATGGGTGGTATAGAAAATAAATTAATAATAGTAATATAGTTGCCTCTTTTCATTCAGGAGCACATTCAAATATTCCTCTGATCAGAAATATAAGATGCAGGGATTATGGGTGAATTATTCTTACAGATTGAAAAAGGAAGCATTACTGGGTGTAAACAGAAAGTGAGACTTCAATATTAATTCTGAAGTAAATCACCACATTCAACAGCTGTTGGTCAGCCATGAAATCATTAGAAAAGAACTGGTACTGTTTCAGGATTTGGATCATCACCTTTATCAGTTATTACAATTGCAGATATTGGAAGGCCAGGTGCCGAGTTTGAACAAACCTTTGACACAATGACCTTGATCCCCCTCCCAATAGCACCTTGGTCCCAACTAACTGCTTTAACCATTTGTTTCCCCAGAAGGCCAAGCAGCTCCTGTAAGAAGTGTGCCATTTTTCCCCCAAAATGCAGTGTTCCCATTGCAGCGGATCCTGCATAAGCCCACCAGCACAGAATTCATATCACTGCCGTCCGAAGGGGCCCAATAGGTAGCCCCTACCATGCGGGAAAGGCATAGGAGGGGCATGAGCCTAAAGACTGAGTAAACCACTTTGTGATGTTGGGCTGCTCTTGGGTTCTCGGTTTCTTGGTTTGCTCTTGCACTGGAATAGCCATAAATCCCTCCAGCTTTACTAATCTTAACAACCCTGACCTTATTCTTTGGAAATTCCCTTCCCAACACTGTCTTCATAATCCTCATCTAGGTCCAAAGATCAGTTTAAGATTCAACCCTCACATCAGAAAGGCCTCACTGCAATATTGTGATAATTAAGACATGGCACCATTTTTCCTTTCAAAAGCCAAAAGTTGTTTCTGTTATTATACAGGTGGTATAAACATTGCAAGTCAGAAATTATATTTTACAAATGTCACTTTCCTTCATATATATTACATCTATCTTATGAAAAAATCATTTATTTACATCCATTTCAGCATTAATTTCTAGGAAACAATTCCTTTTTGTTATACTTACGTTGCTATACGTATTTTGTTATAATGTAGAATATCCTAACTGAAAACATACACATATGAATTAAAATATTAAAGATGAAAAGACACACATAGATGCATGCTTAATGGCATAACCTGAATTCAGCTGTGAAATCCAATTTCTCCACCTTCCAATATTAATTTCTTCTTGACTGGAGCACTCAGAAAACTAAAAGACCAGGATTAATGTATCCAGAGGGAAAGGAAGAAAATAGCTTCTTCCTGATTTACCTTACCGATTCCTTTAAATATCTCCTAAAAAAAAATTATCCACTCCTTCAAAATGTGGTTGAAATTTGAAAGTGGGAAGGGGTATGACACTGAAGCAAAGTACACATAATTAGCAAATATCAGATTTCTTTTTTTCTTTTCCTAATCTACTAGAATGTATGAAAATGCCTGTTCGTATTTGGAGACTCTACTGCAAAACACATTTTCTAATAGGGCTTGTAAATCTACATAAGCCTGAAAATTTGCATGTTCCCACTGGCTAGACAGGATAATATACTTGTATTTAAACAGTACTAAAGCTTTTGTAGCAGTCCTGATGTGAAGGTTCCAGGATAAAAGTAGCTGTACCTAAGTACCATTCTAGTGTATTGGGATAATTTTGCTGCCATGTATAAATAAAATACAAATAAGCTAATTTAAAAGCTCGTTTGTTGTATTTAACTAAAAATGTGTTAGGTCAGCTGACATGATTGCCTGTTTCTTGCTACTATTAAATCCAGGATTAAACACTATTAGCTTCTGTGATCAACAGGTCTGTTTTTTTCCCCCTGCTAATCCCAGCTGGGGAAAGGGAGCAGATGCTGTTTCTAAGCTAATTAATGAAGGTCTAGATCTTCCCCTCTCCTTTAATCTTCTGAACCATTTGTCAGGGTAAGGAGCTTCTTCACGTTTTTTGGTAACTTTCCAGGTTTGGGGGAGATAATCCTGGCATAAAGACACTGAAAAGGGAATGTTTCAGTTTTTTAAAAGTGACACTTAACCCATTCCAAAGCTCCTCCTCATTTTCCCTTAGGGTTGCTAACTTTTTTTCTTGACAGGGTCTATAGATAGATTTACCTGATCATCAGAAAAATAAACCATGGTGACCTCTAACCATGGAACCATAGTTTTCTGGAACCATAGTTCCAGAAAACCTGAATGCAATGTATTTCTGTCCAATCTTACAAAAAGACAGAGTCTCCTATCAGGAGGTAAGATGGAAATCTTCTTTTCCCTGTTCTCAAGAAGTCCAATAAATTTAAAGAAAGCCAGAAGGGCTTTCAGCTTCCATCAACAGCAAGATAAAGTACATAAAAGAATCAGACCAATGAAAATAGATATGTATAGCAAATTCATTCTTGCAGTACTGATCCTAATATTGCCAAAACACAGGAAGCAGGGCAGCAGAAATGCAAAAAGAAGAAGAATCAGACCAATGTCAGATAAGCATGCTCAGTGCCCACAAAATGCTGAATCTGTGGAGGAGAAACAAAGAAAACTGGGAGAAGTGGAAGTGCAGTGAAATAGAATGGAATGTCTGCTAGAACACTGAATAGGAGAGCTGCATACTGCAAAGTCCCACTTGCAGATATAATAAAATACGTAATCAATAAAATAAATATATGTTTAAATAAATAATGTAATAATAAATTATTAAAATAAATAAATTTAATAATAAAATTTAGATGAAACAATGCTTAATTTAAATAAAACAAAGTTCTATTAACTTACTGTGTTTTAGGGTGCTTATTGTTGGTTTCATTTTATTTTTAATTGCATTAATTTATTAGCTGTACATAATATTAATCTAAAGATGTAAAATAGTATTGAGCAATCAGTAATTTCAACTTAAAAGAAACAAAAGATACCTATGCTTAAATCCTGACACCACAAAGGCAATGTGAGCCTACCAATATTTTGACTTCTTGATGAAAAACTTAATTCATAGCTTAGTGGTAGAGTACCTGTTTTGCATGAAGAAGGGTTGGGAAGAATCTTATTTGAAACCCTGGATATCATTACCAGTTGTGATCAGCACTTCTTGGCTAGATGGTTGAGAAATGGCTTGATATAAGGCACCTTCCTATGTTACACAGCCATCAAAGCAAGCTTTGGAGAACAGTCTAGAACTTCTCCAGAACAAGTCCTGTTATGAAGTATTATAAAGAATTTCACCATTGGTTTCAGCTGATTGTGGATTCTTCCATGTTTCTATGAGTACAACCTGCACAATTCAGGCTATTATTAACAAGGGATGCTACCAGTGCCAGTTCCATGTTTTGGGGAACCCTTGGGCAAGGTATCATTAGTGGGTCCTCTTCTCTAAGGCACACCTGCTCACTCTCTTGTCCTATCCCTCTGGGCCCAATCTGCACAACTTTCCAAAGCTAGCCCACAAGAGGAATGGATGCAGTTGCTCTATCTCATTTTTGTGATTGGTTGCATGGCTGGAGAGGACAGGTAGACAGGAAATGACAGTAAGGAGGAGGATGTGGAAGAGGCTCCCGGAAGTGGCAGGAGGGCATGGACTCAGCAGGTATCCAACAATGCCTACACCTAACAAAGGCCCTGGATATGGCTATTTTAATCAAATGGCTTTATTATGATTATGTTTGTTCAATTTCTTTTAAAGTACCAGGAATAATAACTGACCACTTTTACATGGTCCCCAAAAATGTAACTTCCAGCCAGCAACCATTTTTATTCCAATACTCCCACACAAATTAAACCAATGCTATTAGGAAACATCCCATAACCAAAACAGGTGTGGATGGATACTGTTGAAGTGTAATAGTTCTTCAAATAGCTTCTGAGAACTGCTTCTGAGCACAATTTATAGTGCTTTTTTCACACTGAAATCCAAAAGGGTTTGGAGGCTAATTCCTGAAGGAAACACTTTCTCACATAAATTTCCTGCATGCTGAGATCAAGTTTAGAAGCCCTTTTGCAAATAACCTCTCTTCTGAAGGTAGGTGGTTGGTGAGGGAGGTGGCGATGACAAACTCCACAGTTGTGCTGCCATGCTTTCAAAACATTCTCCTCAGGAAGGCTTGTATGGCATCTAATTTGATATCTTTCTTATATTTTAACCCCCCCCCCGCAGGGCTTGTAAAATGTTTTAAAAATAAATTTTATTGTGATGTTGCTATGTTTCTATTCGGTGTCCTGTTGTGATTACTCATAGGTAGCCCCAGAAGCACCGCCAAAAAAGAGAAATTAGACAAAAGAGGATGCGATTTTGCATAATTTCAATATGTAGCAAATGTCCATATATAGCAAATTTCATGTAACTTAAAGGGCAATAAAGATTACCATAGTAACATGGTGATCTGTGAACCTGCGTAATCTGTCATTGGTGCTAACTGCTGATTAACCACTTCTGGACCCCCTTCTGCTTCTTTACGGTTCTTTTACCTTTCAAGTAGGCCTTCAAATGCTTTCAGAAAAAGGTCACATGGCCACCTTAGTTCCTTTATATTTTTGCTCTATCATTTTAATTGCTTATTAATATTCTGTGAGCTGACCTGGGAGTAGAAATAATGAAGAGTATCCTATCAATGAATGAGTGAAAAATAAAGAAATCCCTAAATTAATGAAGTCATCTCTAGTGTCATTAGGAATAGGGAAGAAGGCAAAGTCTTGAGTTAATTAATTTTTTGTTTGTTTGTTTGTTTGTATGGCTCTATTTTTCCTGAAGAGCCCAAATCATAGAAACTTTCATTAGATCAGATTCCACACAGAAAGAAAGCCCTAGTCACGTGTGTAGGGAATTTCCATTTTGAAGCTGGCCTGAGGTTTGCATCCCTTTCCTCTGATGTCCACACATGGTGCCCAGCTGCTCACTTATAGAGGTGCCATGCAATTGGGACATGATGTTCCAGTCAGGCACAGCCTTATCTGGGAGCAGCTGTTTGTACATTAGGGTTTCTCTGCAGACAACCATACAGAGTTTTGAGAGAACCCACTTCTGCTTTAGCACAGAGCAGTCCTGCACTTGAGAATTCCATAAATGGGACTGCATAGTGATAACACATAGAGCCCCATCAAAGATAATAGTTGCACACAAGATTTGAGTTTTTTTCTTTAGTCCTAAACTGCAATCTACCATCATTTGCATAGGAGTTAGCTTCATTTAAATCAGTGAGGCTTGCTTCTGAGTAGATATTGTACTATTAATTACTGAAAACAGCCAAATTCCAGAGGGGTAACCATATTAGAAGCAGGAACAATGAAGCATATTGTGTGGCATCTTACAGACTTAACAAATTCAGAAGGTTTCATAGAAATGATGAAGTGGTCTTTTGCTGGCAAAAACATATGTAGACTTTCTAAATGTCCAGGACTCTTTGGTAAAATAAAGCAACCAATAAGTAACTCATTTCAAATGGATAAAACAGTTTGAAATTCTAAAATGACTAGCCTTCAAAGTATAAAATATTTAAGAAATATTATAAATATTCATCCTCTGCATCTTTTCTCCTTCGTCCTCCGAAGAATTAATCTGTTATATATAATTTAAAATATTGTGTGCATGTGTGTAATAGAAACTCTCTCTCTCTCCCTCTCTCTCTCTCTCTCAGAGGTGAGAATAATGCAATTATTGCAGTGATGGCAACCAATATTCCAAAATAAAAAATATAGAATAAGGATTAGCTTATAAATAAACATTGCTGTTCTGTCCCAGCATTTAGGACCCCACTTCTAGTTAATTTTTCCAGGTGACAAAGATGAGGAATGGGTTCCGGATGTCAGTCATGACCCTTCAAATGATGGGTACTGCTGCCATGGCAACCTTTCCTTTCAGCTTTGCTTAGCTGTGGCCTGAAGGCCTCAGGTGGAATGGCTGGAGGACACTGGGAGTTGTAGGCTGTTTTACTGTCTAAGCTGCGTAGGACTGTGCCTCAAGTGACATTTCAGGGAATCACAGTTCATTCAGGAATCACTATTTGCCGACTGCTCCTTTGAGAAAAGGAACAGCTAAGCTGGGTAAGCCAGTGAGAATGATTGCCACATAGCATTTGCTTTGAAAATGCCATTCTCAGCAAAGTTTTCCACAAAGTCATGAGTATTGCTTCTTAGTGCTCATACATCAGTCATACATCAGCAATATAATGAGGTCTAACCGTTTTGTTAGCTAGACAAAAGAAATAAGAAATGGATAAAAATACTGTGCTACTTTCCTAAAACCACTGACAGTAATCAATTGCATGGAGAGTACTGCAACTTTGAAAATCGTAGATAGGAATTTTATGTAGAAGTGCTCATGACTTGTAATATAATTAACCTACAGCAATGGATATGTAACCGATTAAAAGCCCATACCTGCACCATTCCCTTAGATAACTTTCCGGTGACATTAGTGGGAGTTCTGATTTGAAGAATTAGGTGTTTGGTACTTTCCAGCATGGTTCTAAACCAGCAAAATTAGATTAGTAATGATGGTGCTGCACAATGCAAAGCTACATTCATATTGTTACCCCAACAGTAAAATCAATAAGAAATCCTCAATGAGAAACTCTGGGGTCAGCTCCAAAAGCTTCCTAGCTATTTTGAATTTTCTGTCCTAGGACTCAATTACAAATATAAATGTTTTCATGTTAAAAAACTGGATTTATGATAAAACATGAGCAACAAGCAAGATCATATTTAGCACCACCAATGATTTTGATTTACCTGAAACAATATTTAAAAAGCACCAAACATGCTGCATGAATGTTGTGTCAAGAAATACAATGTACTCAAAGCACTCTCACAATCTTCTTCTTGGTGCATAAAGATACTTTAATATGAACCAGCCAAAGCTGAGTACATGTCAGTCCCATTCAGTGCAATAGAGTTGGATCATGCCCATGGGTGCAATTATTTTAACATATGCAAACATTTGTATCCATACAAGTTGTGCAGCATGGTTTATTTCAATTGGAGGGGCAACCCTAACTCACTGATACTAGAAGAACAGTGCTAAGTCTGTCCGATGCACATCTTTCTTGATCCCCTTTATCTTTTTCTCTTGTAATCTGCCTTACGAATTTAAAAGGATTATCTACCAAGCTCTCTTGTTGGCAGTTGCAGACAGTAAGTTAAGTGCTACTTGTTGCACAATATGGGCACAAACCATAGTCAGTACCAATACATTGCATTATTTCAAATATCACACCAAATATTCTTTCTTATTCTGGCACCCTAGATGACATCCAAAATCAGTCATGTGATATAGCTGTCTCAATTCTCTTCTTGTTAAGTCTGCTTTTGACAGATCAGCCACCATTTACTTCAGAATCCATCTATTACAATGTATGGAACTGCTTCCAATTGAAATGGATGTGATTCCAGCAAGCCTACACTATCTGTGACCCACCAAGAGCCCAATTTACTGCATACCTGACCCCAAGTAGCAAAAGATAAAGCTGTAAACCTAATGTAGTCCACCAGCTTTACATTGTTATCTCATAAGAAGGGTGTTAAATATTATACTTAAGAAACTTAAAACACTCCATCTTATCTCTGTACACAGAGGCTGAAAAGGAGAATTCAGGGATGGGAAATTTCTTGGGAATTCTAAGAATATTTTACATTATTAGGTAAGCAGATTCTTATACATTTTAAGGATTTTAATATATTTTATATATTTTAAAGGATTTTATTCTTAAAGGTATGCAAATACCAAATAAGGGATATGTTTTTGTTTCTCTTTATGTACCATACATTTGGGAACACAAAAAGTGCAGTTTTTATTAATGTTTTTATAAACTTCAGTTTTAGAAATCAAGATTATTATAGCTATATATAAGATTATATATAGGTGTGTGCTTTTATGATATTCATCTCTTAATCATCTTGATTTTAACAATTGTTTTATATTCTTTGTGGTGTCAACAATTTTTGCCCCCAAAGAAAAGCTTTACTTAGGGGAATGTTGAACATTTATTTCAGCCAATCTGATGACTTCCAGATAGTTTGGACTTCAACTACTATCAAGCCTAACCCAGTCTGCATAGCTAATGGTAAGAAATACTAAAAGGTGAAGACTAATACATCTAGAAAGCATTTGGGGAAGTTTGGCTTACTTTGTTCAATACTATTTGTGTGTACATGCATTGTACATGATCTCTCTGTCTTTATGTAACATCTATCATCACATGCTAGACTTTTGACAGGCCTAGGTTTTTTAGTCTCAGGAAGGTATCCAAACTAGGGTAATATATGACTGACAGGCTACATTTTGTTTGGTGGACTGCGAGGTACACAGGTCTTGTCTAAAGTCTTAAGAGTGTTTTTATACACTGAAGTTTAAATCAGTTGTCATTCTCCCTCTTGCTGTTTATGTGAATGCATGTTTGCTGTCAAATCTAAATAGAAATTAGGTGAGGCATTTATATTCTGTTTTGCATTCTGGCCATCATCAGTTGGGCCATTTCCAGGTAAAACCACCTGAAGGTCAATGTACATCAGGATTCCAGTCCTGTTCACATCAGCTTCTGCAACAGAGCTTATCTGTCTGTTGGTGCAGCATCTTGCTACTATGTTTGTGAGCAGGTTGTTTGGAGACCTGAAAAATGATGAATTGACACCATCAAGAAAGAAATGAGAACCCAAGGGCTCTCATTTTGGAAATATCTTGATAAAATATATTCAGGGCACTGGTGGAAAAACTTACTAGTTGCTTTGATCTGGCTAGAGGGGAAGTAAAAATAATTTTGTAATAACCTGGTATCCATTCCTAATGTTTTTTTTTCAAGAATATAATAGGGAAGATGGACCTCCAATTAATCAGCTTGATTTCTGGGATAGTAGATTTTAATCTGGCATAGAAATAGATTAATAATAATTGATATATTGATTTTATTATTCATAGATATATAAGCAATGTTGTATATTTGACTGCATGTAACATTGAAAAAAAGATTTTAAAAGGACAGAAATAAGAACCCAAGAGGTGAACCCAAGCAAGCATATGGGAATGTTTCAAGTTCAAAGTAGATCCAATTTCCTTATTTGTCTTCTGATAATTCAGGACTACTTACAGATACTGTCAACCAGGGTTTGTGATATTAATAATATAATGCCAGAAACAGAGGGTTGGATCCATACTAACTTAGTTGTGCTTTATTCTCACTGAGGTAAATGGGACAAACTTAGTATTGACACATTTACGTCCTTTTGAGTTCAATTGGACAAAAGTATGATTGGTGTGAGTCTGGATCTTACTCAGGCATTTTATTTGCTACAGATGCAATCTACCCACCATTGTTCCTGCCAGATTGAAATTAATGGAAGTTGTGATAACTATAGCTACAAGAAGGTAGAGTTAGAGATTTACACATATCTGTAATTATGAAATTTGCAGTAGTCATCTCTGTTTGAGTGCTCTACTCTGACTTTCTTATGGGACAAAACAGGATACAGGCATTTGCCAAATTTTGGCACCTGCATTGATGCATTTACTGCTGTCCTGCATCCTCATTCCAGCAACATACCCAGTATAGGACAAACTCTAGAAAGAACTGAGCTTTCATAAGCACTTTATCCTCTAGTTTTATAGAACGGACATTGATCATACTCTAGATTTAACAAAAAAAAAGACTTTAGCCATTCCCCAAACACAGAAAATATTGTCACTTACCTTTTTAACATCTGGTATGTTAAATTGCTTTTTAGTATGAGCAACCCAACCCACTATCCCAATGTCCAGAGGAAAAACAGCTTCTTTTTCAGGAATCACCAGGTTGTCCTCATATTTGGATGTAGGGGTGACATCTAAGAGCCTGCTAGCCACCTCTGGAATACCATTGCGAGAACGGCAAATAAACATGCTACATCGATCAGCTGCCAGCAAATGTGCCAACCTTTGCAGAACTTTATGTGCTGTCTTTTCCAGACAGCTCGCTTCATCTTGGATTTCCATTAATATCTCCAAAAGCAACTGACATTCTTCTAGCTTAGACATGTCCTTGAAGGAAGCTCCATCCTTCACATCCTCAGGGCTGACTTTGAAGATGCTTCCTACTACTTCTAGCCGTAGTTTTCGGTCAAAATATTCCTTGGCAAATTCTGGGTTGTTCTCTAGATATTTCTCAACATCATCTTTATTTATTTCACCCATTTTGTTTCACTCCTCCTTGGCAGCGTTATCTTTGTTCTTTGTTACAGCTGCATTACCACTGAAACAGCAACATCAAAACCAAAAGTCTTACTTTACTTCTAATGGGAAAACGGTTGGCTGTACATTCTGTAACTCCATAGGCATACACTGTAGAATTGTCCTGTAGCTTTCCAACCTTCTAAAACCCTTAGGTATAACAGCGGACAACTGGCTTAGTGTCTTCTTAGTGAGGGATCCAGCAGACTGCTAATTAAAGAGATGTCAGGACACTAAACCCTTGAGCACTCTTAGCGGATAAATCCAAGGGAGACATTCTAGCATTTTAAACTAACCCTAACAATTCCTACACTGTGCAGTAGTGTTAAAAAGAAAAGAACATGGGGGTATTCTAACTTGCTTTTCTATGATCTTTTTCTTTATGATTTCCTGATACGCAGAATTTCCATGGCTATGAAAAGTTGGAAGTTCTAAAGCCTCCCTCCCCTTTGGTGTGCAGATAAGCACTTGACATGCCGGCATGGCACGTGCATCCCATGCACATGCTCCCTCCTCAGTATAAATGGTGTTTACCTTGGATACACAACAGCATGCTGGGAAGCCACTCAAGATAAATGGGTTCTCCAAGTCAAATGGGTGGTGTTGGAAACCCACAAATGTGAAAAATGGATCAAAGGCTGAAGTCTATGAACAAAAATGAACTAGTTACACTCCTTCAGCCACAGTGTTTGGGAAGGTTCAGTAAAATGTAATCCTGTGTACACATGGGGGTTGATGTAGTCATGCTTGGAGCAAACCCACTGACCTCACTGGGGCTTAAATTAATGATGAAGAAATTGCCTTACTGATTCAGTGGACTTGACTAAATCTGGAACTGATCCACTGAATTTAAGCTTTCATCTGAGTGGGAATGTGCACCAAATAGAAATATTTGAGAATGTGCTGCAAATACAAATGTAGAAATATGTAAGGGTATGTGAAAATAGCCATGAAAGCAAATGATATTCTAACTGAAAAGCACTAAAAGATAGTGATGCAATAGTAATATACCTTTCCCGAAACAGCAGGAAATTATTTATCTACAATACAGAAATATCTAGGGATGTGATTCAAAAGTTGAGCTAAAAACACAAAAAATGTGCATTGGACTAAAATATTAGAATGAACAAATTCTGAACTTTATAGCTTTCTGGATTTTAGAATCAGAGGTGTTATTGGCATATATGTTTAAAGGGAAGGAAAAAGAAACTCATCATAACAGCAGAAAAGTTCCGAATGACAAAATACTGGAAGATGGACTTCCAGTTCATCAAGAGTTAGTCATAATACAATTGATATTAATAATAATATTAAGAAAAGGGACAACTCAAATTTGGATGGGTTAAGGACATGTGTGTGTTTATTGAAATAATTATTGTGGGCATTTTAAAGAATAGCAGAAATTTATATCACAAGGCTTTGTTTTGTTTTGATTTAACACTTTGCATGTTATCTCAGCAAAGTCTGTTTCAATTATGGGAAAAATAGAAGTTCCATCCTGACTAAGCTAGTATGTATGTATTTATACTCCACCATTTTTCCTTCCAAAGAACTCAGTGTGGCTCAATTCTCCTCCTCCTCTCAATCTTACCTTTACCTGTGAGGTAGGTTGTGTTGAGAGTCTGTGACTGGCCCAAGTCACCCAGTTGGCTCCATGGCTGAGTGGAGACTAGATTGCCTGGATCCACTACAGACCTGGATTGCCTGGATCCACCACACAGACTCTGCAACAGGAAACTACAGGAAACCATTCTTTATTTTGTTGTTTATGAGCATTCATTTGATATATTTGTCATGGCCTTTGCCTAGTACTATAAACTTTTTTGAATTGAACTACAGGAAACCAAGGATAGAAGCCAACATCACATGAATGAAAGATGGCTTATGCAGTGGGAGTCTCTGCCTCTCAGTATTGGCTGGCAGCCTACTGAAAATCTGCTTCAGAAGTTATCAACCTCTGCAGCAGATGTCATAGAATCAGAATAGTAGAGTTGGAAGGGGCCGTGAAGGCCATCGCATCCAGCCCCCTGCTGTTGTAGGACACCACATTACACCATCCCACTCAGATGGCTGTCCAGTTTCTTTTTGAATGTGTCCAGTGTGGGAGAGCCCACCCCCTCTCTAGGCAGCTGGTTGCAGAGTCAGCAAATGTTAATTGCCTAACTCACTTGACTGTCAGTGGAAAAAGTAAGTATATTTCACCCCAATCATCCTAATTTTACATTATCCCACATGCCTGACAATTTATATAGTATAGTGACAAGTTTATATCCAGAAACAGATTGATTTGCCTTAAGAAATTACTATGCCACATCCACATGACATGATAGGAATACTGACCAATCTTACTTGAGATGATGTATGTGAGTTGTTTCGAACCTATGTAAATGTCACTGAATCCTTAGATTTAGTAATCCTGGTTTAGTATATTGTATTTTGTTTGCATTTTATTGAGCGTAAACTGTCCAGAGAGCCAGCATGGCTGAGTGAAAACTATACAATTTTTTTATACACACATGCATGCATGCATACATACAGTCTTAAGAACATAATTACTTCTTTTTCTGAAGAGTAACCCTTTGACTTTATCAATGCATAACAGACAGAAATCACTATGTTATACTTTTCCCATGAGTACAACTGCATAGTAGGAAAAGCTGCACCTGTTACATAGCTACAAAAGCACAGAGTTTCTATAAATGAATTTTTAAACATGACAACTCTTTTTCAGGAAGCTATCAACCAAGCCCTGATTTAGATAATACTGTTTGTGTCTGTCTTTTTCCCATGTCTGTCTTGAAGTAATACTGGAGTTTGGCATGATGTAGGAATTAGAAGAAGAAGATCTGATATATGATTTGGGAATAATGGAGTTGGATGAAGACAGAGTTGTTTAGTTTGTACCCACTGAAATGAATAGAGTATTGTAGCATCAGGGCACAGTGGTGGTGTAACAGTAAGCAAGCTGTATTGAGGAAGAGATGCCTGTGTGTGTCAGCAGAACAAAAAAAAGTGGGGGAATAGCTCACCCAGGTATATTGTAAGAACACCACCACCTTCATCAATTAATTTGTATGCAGTTTTACATGGCAAAGCAATGCTCAGGCAGCTCACAACATCAAAACTTTACACTTTATTTACATTTCTTAATAGCTAACCATTGTACATCATAGCAAATAATCATATACACACTGGGTTAATAAAACTTTAATTAATAAATACACACTGGTTGAACAGTTCCATAATTATTATTTTATTTGATGATAATAATTATGTTATTTAACTTTAATGTTACTATCCATAAATTATGTTCTTTAACAACCAAATCTAAGAATGTGCAATGTTCTATTCTCCACTGGAATACCATATTTCAACTCATATTTTATCAACTATTTATTTATTTTAAATATTTCTTGGCCACTTTTCAGGGCAGAAGCCCACCCAGGACAGCATATGGCAATAACATGCATAAAACCTGAATGCTATTAAGGATGATCAAAGTACAAGAAGAGCAGAAAGAACACTATAAAAGTGTTTATTCAGATATTCAAAACACTATAAAAGCAACAAAAGCAATATTGCAGATATTCTTAGTGGAGAGTTGTGTTTGTTTGCTTGTTTGTCTCCTGCTCCCTAGACTTTGTTCCCTATGCTTAGTCACCTGTACAGTACAGTTTATAATGGTCCTTAAATGCTTCTTAATGAAGCTAGGAAGCTGTCATTAACCCTTAATTTTAACTTTTTTTACAACTTAATTTTATCCGGTTAATATAATTGTAAAACTGAGTACATGCTTCAATCTGTTCAGTTGAAATTAGAGGGACCTAACTGCTTCACTTTGATTGAAATAGCCCCATTAATAAGAAATCAATTATGCCACTCTTCACTTTCTGAAATGCCCAGCATATACTAGACACTCTGGTTTCTGTAATATAATATGTTTAAAAGAGTTTTTCATGTTAAATATAATCAACTCAGAGCATACTCCAGCCAAAATACAAAAAAATTAATACATTATAGCCTTAAAGTTCTTAAAAATAAATAAAACTATAATTAAAAGCAGCAAGGCAAACAGATAAGACCATAGGTATTGAGCAAATATTGTATCTGCTTGTTCATAGAAATATGCAATAAAAATAACTAATATTTGTCTTTGTACAAATATGATAGACTTTTATCCATGGAATGATACGATTTCTTGAGGAGCATTGCTCTTTCAAAAAAAATTTGACATACATTTCTTGTTACTTTAATATGACTGACGTAGTTTTCCTTTGACGTTTGCAGTTACTACAGCAAATACAACTATTTATGGAATAGTTCTTCGTAATGCACCAGCCCTGAGCTTCTACAGTACATGGAAACTCCTAAGAAGGATAACTGACAGACATGTGGCTATTTAAATAGATTGAAGTAGCATGTAAATGCCAAAGGTATTTATAAGGTTCCACTTGTGCAGCCTAGTGTTTACATCCAAGTGTAGCCATGGTGATAGCAGCTCATTCTCCAAGTTGCTCATTTGTTAATTTAAAAAAAATAAATAATTTGAAGACAAATGTGTGGATTGTGATAATGATCCTCTGTATTGGCACAGCCTTTGTTGAAATATATAGGGTTGATGTGATTAATCAAGAAATACTAAGCAACTTACATGAGAAGTGACCCTCTTATTTCCTAAACTGACTTTATCTTATCTGCAGCTGGGAAAGGATACACCTAGATAATAGCTTCTTGGATTTTCTTTTGCATCTCATGTGTATGTGTCACACAGATTACAGCATATGACCTCCTTTCCTGTTATTTTTTGTTATATTTTGAGTATGAAAATCCTTAAGAAAAAGAATGAACTCTTAAAAAGAGCACTGAAGGGGGACCAATATTCAGAATGCTGATGTAAGATCTTGGCTTCTACACATTCTTTGATAAAATGCGTTGGGTTGATGAAGGGTTATGTTTTCCTTGCTCTGTAATTCTTGTTTGTCGGAAATGTACAAGCCGTTAGAACATTCTGAAATTGTGATTAATTTTAATTGTTGAGAATGCTTGGTTTAATACCAAATTCTAAACACATACATGTACAAAAAAGAATCCCACTAAATTGAGTATAATATGGCTTCAGTTTTTAATTTTCACAGATTTTCAGGTGCTGATTGATCCATTGTCTACTCACTAATGGAACTGGATATTTTTTAAAACCAGTGTTTCATAGTGCTTTCGCTAATTCACATGAATCCCTTCCCAAAAAATTAAAAAATTAAAAAAAATCTGCAAGTCCAAGGAAACTATATGACTCACAAAAAGCTGATCTGATGAGGGATCTGCAGGTCAGAATCATGGAAATCTGAACTCATTTGAATCCGTCATGGATTACTCTGGTATCCCTAGTTTTTGGTCAGAAACTTTGGCACACTGATGCCTTAACTATATTTAACTGAAAGATGTGTGTGCTACATCCATCTATCCTTCACTGATAATATATAGTTAATAAATTGTGCAATGTGTGATGCTTCGATATTGTCATTTTCCTGCTAGGCCTGCATTTCATTGGCTGTCGTTTGGAAGGAAAAGAGAAATGCTAATGCAATAAAATCATGTCCCAGTTTTTATTGCTCTATATTACTGGGCAAATCAGACAACACAAGACATACTTACAGGCTCACAGTACTGGCAAAGCACAGCCCTTTTGCCCAGCAGCCCTCCAGCCTCCTAGGATGCTCGTTGTCACCACCGCCAGCATGCATTTTTCTTTGAGGAGCTAGCTGTGCACACTTCAGAACGAAGTGATGGGCTGCATCCACTCGTCAGGTGTATTCTCTAAGAATGCCTCTAAGGCCATGTCAGGGTATCTGCAATACAGATGGAACTAGAGCCCAGTACATTGATTCACTGTATTCTCAATTATTATTTTTAAATTAATTTTTTTTAAATCAGAAGCAACAGGACTGTTGTGAGCACTGCAGGAGGTGTCCAAAGGTGTATTAGTGCCCAAACTTTCCTGGCCATGCCAGAGCAAAGAATGATTACCTCATACCAGTGACATCTGTGCAACCAGAGCCAAGTCACAATCCAGCAAGGGTTGTGTAATCCCTTTACCTAAGCCCCAAGTCTCAGCCCCCAGGTAAAGCACAGGAACTACCTGGATTCAAATGTACCAATCAGCACCTGCAGCAGGAATTCCGAATGAATAAATGTCTGTCATTGCTATTTGGTCATTGAAGGCATAAAAAGGAACTGCACCATGTGTTCTTGGTGGATTGCCCTTTTGCTTGTGATCAAACCTATTCTTGAGAATAAAACTTAGATTCTTTTCCTCTCATTCTTGCTGTGCTTGATTGGGCTTGTGCACCAAGGCCGGACCTCTTCTGTCCTTCACCTAGAAATGGCATATCATAGACTGCTTGGAAATTAATATAGTGAGGTCCAGGGAAGTTTTCTTAACAAACGTCTTACTACACAGGGTTTTCCAGGGTTTTTTCATCCAGGAACTTGCTTTGCTTTAGCAGCACAATCACCCAACTCAGTTCGGGCAATTATGAAGCATGTTTAGCTTGAAGAGAACA
>NW_025335317.1:26279273-26296058 GCF_004798865.1 Varanus komodoensis
GAACTGAGTTGCCAAATGGGGTGAACATGGTGATCTATGAAGTCATCTTTACCTCTGTGATATATTTTTTCTGCTTTAAGCTGAACATTTTAAAACATTTTCTATGAATTTAAGGATTTGTTTTTGTTGGTCAAAGAGATACTGTCACAATGTTGCCTCATCTATCTCCTTAGTTGATCCTTTTGCAAGCAGTGTTGCAAGAATTGTGGAAATGCACATCAATACCCCATGACCATTATCCTGCTGGTTTAAGTTTCTTCCTAGGAATAATTAATAGTTTAACTATTAACTTTCCCTTTTGACCATTAAAATATTGGGTCAAAACAAACAGTGCTGCAGGGTCAGCTCTCATTTTCCCCTTCTGGTGAGAGATTATAAGTGTCATCTGTAGTAAGCTTGAGCTTGTTGTGAGGACATGAAGACACTGACCACAAATGAACAGGCTTTGTTCTTGTGCTTCTAAAAGCACAAGAATGTAATGATCAGCAGGTAGAGATAAGCATTTTGCTTGTTAGTGTCTGCAGATCAAATTGCAGTTAAGGGCTGCTATCAGCAGGGGATAGTTTGTTTTTTCTTTCTTTTTTTAAAAAGGAAGTTCTTATCTAGATCTAGGGGATAAGTCCCATTGTATGGAGGGTCTGGTCACTTCTTCTGTAAGAAGTGGTTCTCTGTAAAGTTGGAGGAGTGAGGGGCCAAAATGCTGCTCCTGAAGTACTGTGTGGTGCCCAGGTCTCATTCATTCCAGTCTGAACTATACCATGGACTCTGTACTTTACCCTTATTTTTTCCTGGAACTTGTCACAATATTTGAAACTTGATTTAGCTTGAAAGGTTCATCTCTAGTGCTCAGACCCTTAACAACAGAGATGCTGGGTGACCTCCAAAATAGATCTGTCATGCAAATGTGTCTTTCCCATCTTTACATAAAATCATCCTCCATAGGCTGTGAGTTTTGGTGGCAGAAAGAACTTGTTAAACTCCTCCACCCGCTATCACCTGACCATTTTTGTTTGCAGAATCTTCAGTCCCCTGTTGCTTTTCTATCTGTGGATAGAGATAGGAGCACTCATCTAGTTTCAGCCTGACCAGTGTTGTTACACTTCTCCAGCATTACACCTCTGGAGAATATTTAACAGAATTTCTCTAATGCTTCTGGAGATGTTGAAACTTCAGAACAAATATTGACCATGAGGAAACACAAATTGCCTGAATCAGAGGTAAAGAATCTTTTATATAACAATAAAATTGACAACAAAATGGGACAATTTTGGGGACACTAAGTTATGGTTTATAGAGAACATCACCCACAACCATTCCATGATCATAGTCCAAAGTATAGATCAAAGTATAGATCAAAGCATAGATCAAAGTATAACATTCTGTATTCTGTCCTTCTTGTGTGTGGAAGCTAAGAGCAAAAGCCCTGCTATTCCAAACAATTCCCAAATTGACAAAAAATTCTTTGATGATTTAAATACCCAAATCTCGAGATATAAAAGAAGAAACCAAGGATTAAATTAAAAATGCTTCAGGAGGCTAAAGGGAATGGGGGTTTTGGTCTTCCTGACTGGATGTTGTATTATCAAGCTTCTGTTTTAATGTGGCCAAAAGAATGGATAACTTTAAGATATAAGAGAATTTTGTATCTTGAAGGGCATGATTTGCAAATGGGTTGGCACGCTTATATGTGGTATGAAAAATGTAAGGTACATGGTTGTTTCTTAAATCATTATATTAGGAAATCATTAATGTTGGTGTGGGAAAAGTTAAAGACAAAACTGTATACTAAATTACCAAGATGGCTTTCACCTATGGAAGCTCTTATATATCCAGATGCACTGAACTTTGATACAATTGTGAGATATGATGATATTTTGGATACTGATGGAGGATTGAAATTGAATCAAGAAATACAAGAACAAGGAATTAATATTTCTTGGTGGCACAAGGTTCAAATGCAATCAAGATATGCTAAAGACAATAGAATGTGGGGCTTTTATAAGGAGTTAACAGCACTTGACCACGTGATTCTTAAATCAGATGAGAAAATGATTAAAAGATTGTATAATTTCTTACTGGATAGGAGAATGGAAGATGAATAGGTTAAGGAAACTATGATAACGTGGGCACAAAATTTTGGATATAATATTGAGTTAGAGAAATGGCAAAAGCTGTGGGAAAGAAATATTAAAGTAACATTAGCAACCTCATACAAAGAAAACCTGGATAAAATGTTTTATAGATGGTATCTGTCGCCAAATAGGTTAGCTAAGATGTTTCCAAGTATGTCAAATGGATTTTGGAAATGTAAGCACAAATTGGGTACTTTTTATCATATGTGGTGGACCTGTGATAAGGCAAAAAAGTATTGGAGTAAAATGCACAAATGGCTTGAGGAAATGTTACAAAAACCTCTAACATTTAAACCTGAAGTTTTCTTATTAGGCATTGTACCTGATGATGTTGGTAAACAAGCAATGTATTTGACTCTACATGTAACTACTGCGGTGAGGATTGCATTTGCCCAACATTGGAAGAGTGAAGAGCCACCTACCGACGAACTGATTCTAAAAAAGATCTTGGACTGTGCCAAAATGGACACATTGACTTTGTCTCTGAAGGAGAAAGAAGATACAGACGTCTATCAAACCTGGGACTCTTTTTATCATTGGCTAGAGAAACGGGACTATGCATAGATCTAAATATATTTATAGTTTAACATAAAAAGAAAAAATGTGGGGGGCTGACCCAGTAGGTCTGATGTTTTTGACAATTGATGACTTTTTAGTTCCTTTTTTGTTGGGTCTGTTAAGAATAAAACTTATTCAAAAAAAAAAAAAAAGGAATTCTCAGCTGACTGGAGGTATTTCCAGTGAAGGAAAAGGAAAATACGTCCACCACACACCATGAAGTGGAAAGTTGATAGGTCTGTTTGCACAAATGGTGTCCTGTGGTCATGGGGAGCACTCCTCACCAACTGCTCATACTGTGTCAGTGTGATGGACTTTATACAAAGACTAAGGGATGTATAGCACAGCCCTTCCACGTGAGCAGGAATCCTGACTGATCAGCATTTCAATTCACATGGAGGAACTGTTATGTACACTTAGGTACAGACCCCTTCATTCTAATACTCAAGCCTAGTATGTACATTGGTGGTCACAGCTGGCACCACAGTGGCTGGCTGTCTTGCTGCCTTCCCTGCATGTGAAAATGCAACATGCAGAATTGGCTTCTGCAAACCCTCTTACTTGAGTGTTGCCAATGACTTGGATTGTAATCTTCATCATGTGCAGCCAGCCTGGGCATCATGGGAGTTGTAGTCCAAGTCATCTAGAGGGTAACAGATTGGGGAAGATGTAACTACAGAATAATGTTCTGCTCTAACAACATTAATTATTTTTACAGCAGCAAAAAAATTCCCCAGAAACAAACCATTTTTTCCTCTCAGAAGGGAATGGTTGTTAGCAGCTCTCAGTTTACTAGCATCTCTCACTCCCCCAGCATGAAGCCCATCTTGCCTCCTCTGTCTTGCATTTCTTGTAGGCAGTGTTATACAAGTTAGCGAAACATAATCTGGTCTAAACACCCCAGGGAGGATCATGTGTTTGCACCACGCTGCCTGCAAAACCAGTGGTGGTGATCAAAGATCACAGCAACTCCCTCTGCCTCCCAGACACACAGTTATGCAAGAACTTTGTTGTGAGAAGAGCTTGACTGGCAGCTGGAACTGATCAAGCTCCTGCCCCTCACCACCTCCCCCCTAACAATATTGATCTTTTGCCTGCTGAGCTTAGCAAAGATCTCCCCCCACGCCTCACCCAGTGCTATAAAACACATACCCAAAGCCTGCCTTCCCCATTTATAGTGAAGCTCAGCTTTGGATCTATGTTACTCCCTGACAGGCAAGAGTCCTCTTCAGTTCTTTGAGTTCTTTCTGGTGATTATGACTCTTGTTACTGAGAGAAGATAGTGGCTTGGAAGGAGCAGTTGCCTCCCCATCCCACAGAGGGGTCATTTTACAAGGATTTTATCACCACCACCGCCCTTCCAGCTTGACCCTCCCTCTGTTTTAAAGAGTTTGTAGTCCATCATTTCCTTTAGGGTGTGCTGGGAGATGCTTCCCTTTCTTTGCTAATGACGGCCGTTCTGTATTTGTTGCAGGCACATAGGAACATGATGATTCACACAAAGGGGATTCTTGCAGTGCTGGGGCTGGTGGCCCTGGCCTTGCTGGCCAGCAGATGCCAGGCGCAGCGTGACTGCCGAGTGGAAAGCTTCAAAGTCCAGCAAAACTTTGACAAGTACCGGGTAAGTGCTTTGACACCCCCCACCCTTTCCTTCTCTTTCAATCCCTAGAATGTTGCTATTGTAACCTGGTTCTAATTTTCTGCTCTTGGAGAGGGCAAGAAGGCATCCAGATGTTTCTCTCATCATCATCATCATCACCATCACCACCACCACCCCTGCCACACACATACACATGCACACGCACACACACACTGACAGTCTCTAGTCCCAGCTAGAATTATCAGAAGTGTTGATGGCCATTGAAAGCTCTGCTGGACACCACCAACATAAAAAATAAGCCTGAAATATGACTAGCCAGAAGCATAAAGAAAGGCTGTCTAGGCTGACTACTCTTAACCTTTCCACGGCTGGAGCAAAGAAAAGAGGAAGAGAAAACTCATCAAAATGGTGTTGTTATATCAGCTACAAAACAAAGACTTGGGCCTATTTGATTTTTTTCCTTTATCAGTTAATTGACCAGATTAGCAATGATACTGGTGTTCATTATGTAAAGAATACAGAAATAGTCTTTTGACTTCTATCCCAATTTTTTGATAGGCTGCCTCACTGGCCTGTGAAACAAATGTTTCATCTTATACATTGTAAAATTAGCGTGAGAAGAAAGAAGAGAGTAGAAATGAATGTTAAAATCTCCCAGTCAAGGGATGTAAAAAGTAGGTTCCCACAGAGATCTGTACTGCGGCCAGTGCTTTTCAACTTATTCATGAATTTTCTGGAATTAGAAGTGAGCAGCAAAGTGGTCAGGATTGCTAATGATACCAAAGTATGGGGCTGGCGGGTGGGTGGCTTAAAACAAAAGGGATTACAAGAGGCTCCAAAAGGATCTCTCCTAATTTAGAGAACAGGTATGTGAATTTCAACTTAAGCAAGCATAAAGTGATGTATATTGGGGCAAAAAGCCCCCAAGTTCAAATAAAGGTTGATAGGTTCTGAGCTGGCAGTGATTGACCAAGAAAGAAATGTTGCATTTTTGTTGGCCTAGTACATGGCTGTTGTGATAAGGCCAGGTCCATATTATTGTTAAAGAGTTAAAAAGGGAATTTAAAATAAAACTGCCAATATCATATTATCCTTATACAAATCTACAGTTCCATTGCACTTAGAATAGTCTAATTACCATGCTTAAAAAAAGGATACCGTAGAGCTGGAAAAAGAAATGGGCAAAAAAGGGCAACTAAAATGGTCAAAGGTCGGAGCAACTGTCCTGCGAGGAAATGTTTAAAAAGCTGAGATTCTTAGCTTTGGAAAAAGGCAAGAATAGACCTGATAGAGGTTCACAGAATTATGCATGGTGTGAAGAAAGTGGATAGGGAGACATTTATCTTCCTCACTCATAATAAAAGAAACTGATGTCACCCCATGAAGTTGATTGGAGAGAGATTCAGGATGGATAAAAAGAAGTACTTCTTCATACAGTGCTTCACACAGTTAAACCATGAAATACGCTGCCATAAGATGTACTGATGCCAACTATTTGGACTGCTTTAGAAAGGGACTGGGCAAATTCATGGAGGGAAGGTTATCAATAGCTACTAGCCCTGATGGCTTTGTGCTGCCTCCAGGGTTGGAGGCGCTACGCTCATGTACATCAATTGCAGGGGAACATGGGAGAAAGTAAACTACTGCATTCATGTCCTGCTTGCTGGTTTTCAGAGGACTTCTTGTTGGCCACTCTGTGAACCCTTGCTGGAATAGATGGACCCTTACTTGGATCTAGCATGACTTTTCTTATATTCTTAATATACTGCAAAAGCCAGACATTGCTTGTTTTTCATGTTTGTAAACATTATTCACTGTTCAAGATCATCCTTGCCCAAGTTGGTGCCATCTAGATGTTTTGGATTGCTGTAGCCCCAGACAGGATAAGCAGTAATCAGGAATGCTGAGAGTGGTGGTCTAAGATAGTGGAGGGCACCACCACTTGGGGAAGGGTCTTCTCCCTTCAAGGTGCCAGGGAAGAGAAGCCATGTGGAGTTTAACACTGGGTATAATGCTGACATGAGTGCTCGCACGACATACTTGCTTTCAATACTATCCATATGCAAATGATATCCAAACACAGACTTCCCCAACCTGGTGTCCTCCAGATGTTTTGGATTACAATTTCCACCATTCCTACCATTGGCCATAGTAGCTTGGGTTGATGAGAGCTTGAAGAGCATCTACACTGGACTCTGTTTTCGTTTGTTTGATGACATCACACCTCACCCAGTGTTCCTCATCCAAATGCCTTCATCCTAATTTCTGAAAAAATCAGGTAATACAATGCAATCCGAGCAGAGAAAGCTGTATTTCTCACCATCATTAACCTTTCCTCTAGAGGGGGTAGTATGCTGCAGAAGTTCTCCCTAAATTACTTCTGACAGGCAAGCTGCTTCTATTGCAAAAAGACACATTTCAAGAAATATATGATTCAGGTCTGCGCAGGGGAAGGGCCTGTTTATCTGGGGCAGGGTACACAACCTGGTGCCCTCTAGAGGTCTTGGATTACAATTTTCATAAAGCCAAGCCAATTGTCTTGGGACTTCTACTCTGAAATCTTTGGATTGTACCAATTATCCAGACTTGATATTGGGACTGTATGGTAAATAAACCAAGGCATCCACACATTTTGGATGTCTATTGCATATGACTAGCATTCCCTTTTATGACTGGGAGAAGAATTTTCACTGGTTTTATCAAAATTCTGTTGGTTTTCCTCAGAATGTCTTGAATGTTTCTTTCAAGCAGGAGCTATCAAGTTCGTGTTGCATTTCAGTTTAGGCAGAATTTGCTGAGAATCCAGAGCATTATGCTAGCTCCTTTATGGAAAATATTCCAGGGCCTCCCTTGACATTTTACCTGACTGCTTTCTCCCCTTTGGTTTGCACTTCACTTTCATTGCAATTAAAATTTGGTAGCAATTCTGTTGCTAATACTGTACTTGGGGACAGATTCCCAAATTCCACTTGTGTTTCCATTCCTCATTTTCTAAGCAGGCCTAATAAAAGCTTTACTTCTCCTTTTGTAGTACCGCGGACTGTGGTATGCTGTGGCCAAGAAAGACCCAATAGGATTGTTTCTTCAGGACAATGTGAGAGCTGAGTTTTTTGTTGATGAAAATGGGAATATGACTGCAACTGCCAGGGGCAGAGTGGTGCTCTTGAAGTGAGTCTACTAGCCTCTTTCTGTTTCTGCGGTTTCCCCTACAGCATGGCTAGCTCCACCCTTAGGCAACTTCCCTTAGGAGGTGAAGCAGCTTTCTCAGACAACTGAATTAAGGGTGTTATGAAAGGGCAACGAGTTATTAATTTCTAAAATGTATGATGATGATGATGATGATTGAATGCTTATTGCCAAGCTGGGAAACAGGTGCTTGTGAAACGTTCAAGTGCCAAAATAACTTGGGTACTTAGAGCCCTTGGTACTTTTAGGGCCAGCCCTACCACTAGGCAGAGTGCTATAGCCATTTCAAGTTAGCAGACTTTGGACACTGTGGAAGGAGCACTGGTAGCAGCCTCAAAGGTGCTCACCTCTGTTGAATGAAAGATCTGGTTGTCCCTCTGAACTAGCCAGTCAGCCGCAGGTGAAGTGGAGGATGGTGTCCCATCTCCGTACTGAAGGATGACTAAAGTGCAATTCCATGCAGATTCTGTCGGTGGAACTGAGAGGTGCTACCTTGTCCTTCACTCCTGTCCCCAAAATGTTTGACTCCAGCCTTGAGTAGATTCTACAGCTTGACTTGGGGTCAGCGCGGACCATTTACTCAAGGCAGCAGCATACCTTGGGCTGGCCCTGGCTCAGAGGATCTTAGGTGTCTATCTGTTTGATTCTTTTTCTTCCATTTTCAAGGCAAGCTCACCCTCCTGCTCAGATCCGCAAGACTGAATATATCCTCTTCCTCTTTTCAGTGAGTGGAGTGTGTGCGCTGACATGATTGGCACCTTTGTAGAGACAGAAGATCCTGCCAAGTTCAAAATGAAATATTGGGGTGTGTCATCCTATCTCCAGAAAGGAAGTGAGTCTGTATTTGTCAACTTTTCTAATGTAGACAAGGCACTAACAGCACAATCCTAGACACATCTGTTTGGAAATCATGAGTTTGATGGTGCTTACTCCCAGCTTAGAGTACAGGATTGCAGCTTCTGATATTTCAGATCCATGGTGTACTTTATGTTTGAGATCATGTCTACATTCACTCTATATCACTGTCAGGAGTTGGTTTTATTTATTTATTTATTTATTTATTTTTCTGATTTATATCCTGCCTTTTTCCTATGAAGGGCTCAAGGCAGCTTACATCATTCTCCTCCTCCATCTTCTCCCCACTACAACGACCCTGTGAGGTAGGCTGGGCTGAGAGTCTGTGACTGGCCCAAAGTCACCCAGTTGGCTCCATGGCCGAGCGGGGACTAGAACCCAGATCGCCTGAGTCCCAGTCCCACGCTCTTAACCACTACGCCACACTGGCTCTTTTTTTTCCCTTTCTTTGTTTCAAGCTTCCAAAGCAACAGTATCATTTCAAAATAACTCTTAATTTCCAATTCACAAGCAAGCTACAGCCACAGAAAGACTAATCTTTAAACATAAACAGAGTAGTTGGTTTAACCTGAACTAGAAACATTGGAGAGCTTGCCTGTCATTAATTCAGGTCTGACCTACACATTCAAGGTGGTAGAATGGCCTCATTGAAAGGGCTTTAGTTCTGCATGTTTCCCTGTGTTAAGAACTCTCTGCAGATATAAAAGTAAAATAGTAGGAAATTGCTTGGTTGGAAATTTTATCCCTACTAACGTTCAGTCTTCATGGACTTGATGTGGGTGGGAACATTCAAGAATGGAATCTCTATCTATCATAGATAGATATATGCAGACCAAGCATTGATATGCATTTTAGGCATATCAATATTGGGCTCCATTCTTGCATGGATGCATTTAGAGAGCATCTGTCACTTTTGACTTGATGTTTATGTCAGATCTTGCTACATGGAGGAGAATTTGGGCTGCCTTTCAGTTTATTTTGTAGTGTTTTAGTTTACTTTGTAGTGGTGCTGCTGTCCCTAAGACAGTCAAAACACAAACCTACAAACAGATTGAATATTGATAGAAGTTCAGTTGGAATCTTGCTCAATTCTAATATTTGCTTTAACAGTTAAAAGGGGAGAATAATAGATGAATGGATGGAAGAACAGGATGTATACATTCTTATGTGTGTGTGTGTGTGTGTGTGTGTGTGTGTGTGTGTGTGAGAGAGAGAGAGAGAGAGAGAGAGAGAGAGAGAGAGAGAGAGAGAGAATAGAAGACTATGAATAGATGATGAAAGAACGAAGGGTTTATTGTGCTTGTGTTTTGGTGAATATGGATGTATGAAAGGCAGGAAGTGGTATGTGGTCTTTAGACCTCCCCCCTGAAAAAGGTCCACCCCATTTTAACTCAGAAACTCTCTCTAAGAGGTCTTCCCTTATGTTTACTCTGTGATGGACATTGAAATAGAAGATTGGATGGAACCCTAATGAGCCATGACAGTCGTCCAGTGTTTGTTGAGTAGTTCTGGTGTTTGAGGGATATGCCCAGTCACTGCCTGCATGAAGGGATATTAATGTTACCTATTTACATTGAGTAGGCATGGGATGAAGGTTTTCCATCTGTAATAACTTCATGAATAACTGCAAGCCACTGAATAACATGGGGAATTACTCATATTTGTGAATTTCATCTTTCACCTTATTATTAAGCATTTCAGATTATTTTGCCTGTGGAAAGTTTAGATCGCAATAAATCTGTCAGTGTTTTTGTCACTGTTTCCCCTCTACAAAAGGTCTGCCCTGGAATTTATAACCAATTTCTCTGCAAGAAGCTATTATGCCCCCTACCCCACCCACACTTTTTTCCTCAACTGTCAACATGTGTTCAGTGTTGTTCTGCAACAGGATCTAAATATGCCAGCTTCCTAAGGACTGAAGAGTACAAAGGGCTACCGCCCTTATCTGTGTCATCATGTTAAAAGTTAAATGCATGAATTCGATGTGTTCTGTTAATTGGATGTTTTCAAATGCTGAATCTGCCTCTGCGAAAGTGGAAGTTAATAAAACTTAGCTTCCTCTTTGGACAGCTTTGAACAGGTGTGGCCCAATAATTAGGTAGCAGATGCAGTGTGAGTGGGGACAATGGGCCATTCCACCTGAACCTCCTAGTGGCTTTCCTCTTTTGGAGGACAGAGCTGTGCATGCCTTTCTACCTGGGGGGAAGAGAAAACGATCTTGTCCTTTGCCCCAGGATGTTTTCCACCAGGGGCCCTGTCTGTCACCTTCCTTGGTGTCTCAGAAAACAGAAAGAACATAAGCACATGTTCATTATATGTAACTTGTTGATTTCTTCCTTGTGAGTTAAATTAGCTTATTTTTCTTTAACATTTATGTGCTTATTTCCTTTGAAATACTTAGTAGAAAGACCCATTGTTGCTTGGCAAAACACAGTGGCCTTCATTATATGTGTAATACATGTTTCTCTAAATATGTTTCTCCATTCTATAGTCCATTTTCATTTTAACACTTAATATTTTGCACTTAAACATCTAAGTTAAAGTGTATAGCTTGAAACAGAGCAAAACAACAAAAAATGGGAATTGGCTCTTTCCATTCATCAGTTTTCAAACTGGAGAGCATTCTGCATCTATAAAAGGTATGTACTTTTCAATGTCTGGATGACAGTGGGGTGTCTTTCCTGCCCTATATCAATCACACAAGAAAACTATCATGAAATACTTTTTGAAGTGCACAGCAGAGGCTGAGTTTTCTTAATTCTTCTATGGTTTTTCTAGATGATGACCACTGGGTAATGGCAACAGATTATGATTCATATGCGCTGCACTACTCCTGCCGTCAGCTCAATGGAGACGGCACATGCGCTGATGGTTACTCCTTTGTATTTTCTCGTTCCCCGTATGGGCTACTTCCAGAAGCACAAAGAATTATCAGGCAAAAGCAGACAGAAATCTGCTTAGAAAGACAATACAGGTTGATTGTTCATGATGGTAAGGCGTTTTTTCACTCAGGTTTGCAGAAGAGCTGGGTCAGGTGGCTTGATAGCAAAAGAGCAGTTGAAAACCTAAGCCATGTTCAGTGTAGTATTCTGAATATTTTGGAAGCACCATTTAAAGATATAAAATTTCAGTAAGGCTTGCACTGACTCTGCGGCCCAGTTTGGTTGTTGGCTCTTACTGTAATATTTTACTTGGGGGTGTGTTTGATTTCACATAGATTTTAAAAGGGATGTTTTGTATTTTTGTTTTTAAATGTTTTAACTCTGAGGATTTTTTATTATTATTATTATTTTGTAAATTTATGCTGTAAACCACTTTGAGAGATCTTTTAGATATGTTCAAGCAGTCTAGACTGGTTAAATAAATAATTCCAGTACTGCTGGGGAACTTTTATATAGAGAGGCGCTGCTTAACAAAAGACTCCAAATCCTGCAATGCCATGTCTGGATCTGGCTGGTCCTCCTGGCTGTAGGCTCCCTGTTCCTCATGCCATCTTATTTCTTGCTGTGCTTAATACAGAGTAGCTGGAACACTATGAGAAGGATGTAAAGTGCAGCTAGTAGCTGTTCTGTTAACAGGAGAACAATAACAACATAGCACAACCAGAATCAACTCAGGGTTTTTGTTGTTTTAATCATCCTTGTTGAATTCAGAAATCTGACACTACATAAATGAGTACATACCAGGAAATGAGGTTGGTGTTTTAGTGCATCTAAATAATTATTTGAAGTATTTGAAGTTGCATTTTAAATCTCCTGTTGAATACAATAGATTGCATTAACAATTGTTCAGTCCTTAGCTGTGTAATCAAAGGATTTAAATACTATAATTTAAAATCTAAAATAAATTACAAGAAATAAGACTGGAACGATTTCTAAAAATAGCCACCAGTTTTGAGAAATTCAGTACATGCCATTATTCAGTGTTGTTTCTATGACCTGTTTGCATGTCACAGCATCACTTCCACTGGCAGTGTGATGTCCTCTGCTGATCTGGGCCCTCTTTTAAGAATTCCGCCAGTTCTGCCTTTTACTGTCATTGCAACATTGTCACTTAGCGACTCTAATATAATAACAATGAGACCAAAGAGCCAAGGTCACTGGTAACATTGCTTACCATGGGAAGAATAAACCGATATATAATTTCACACATTGGTTGTAACCAGGTAGTTCTTTGCCTCATTTTTCTAATGCAAACTTAGAACTTTTATCAGAGCTTACCTCTTCTGTTTTCTTTTAGGAAGCTGCCCTTGAGGAGAACATATTCGATGGGAACCATTCTATAGCTGTAAAGTATATAACTTGCTTTGTGGAGAGTTCTTCAAAAAGATTCCCTTAGATACTGAGTAGCTAGCTATCCATTTGAACTGTGCTATTTACTCTGCAAGTGTAATTTAATAAATGGAGATTCATGGAACTGTGTATTGCTTGTGCTGCAAACATATTAAATCATTAGTTTATTGTATAAGCAAAAAATTGTTTAGATTACAAATCCAAATTGCAGTGACACAGTAATCCCTACTTATTTTGTATTGGGGGCAGAACGAGGGAGGTACAGTTTTTCCAAGCTACCAATCCCAGGATTAGAGGTTTGCTTAAAAATAAACACATAGTGCAAAATATTTTGTTGCTTGCTTTTTCAACAGGACATTTTAATGCAGTCCTCTTAAAATCCCCCTCATCACCACCACCACCAAGCAGTGGCTTGAAATTTCATAAGTGAACCACAAATGCTGTCACAGTAGCACCAACTCACTTACTCAAGAGCAACATGCCCAGTGGTCATGCTGCTTGCCCCATGCCAATGGACACAGACAGTGCCTCGTGATGACAAAGTGCATACTCTGTGTTGATCACTCCAAGATGCTCTCTGTATAAGGTGTATCCACAAATCATGAAGGCAGCTGCAACTGTCTGAGAGCCATTTTCTTCTGACCAGGCGGGCCCATTATAACCAGAACAGCCAGGCTTAAGCCTAGTCAAACAAATGTCTGAATAAATAGGAAAAGGAATTGGTTGCATGTTGGAAATGCCCACTATATATATTATATTGAATAGGGGATGGGGGATGGTTTCAAATGATATTCAGTATGGTTTACATTTTTTACTGGTTTGCACTATCTTTGTGTTCTATTGAAAAATGAAGTCAGTGCCAAAGTCTTTATTTATTATTCTATGAATTATGTTTATACCTCTCCCTTTCCTCTTGCCACGTGCAGCTCTCCCTCACCTTTTTCTCCTCACAACCCTGTGAGGTAGTGACTGCCAGTAACTGACCCAAGCTTTCCCAGTAAGCTTCATGACTGAGTGGGGGGTCTGAATTTGGGTCTCCCTGGTTCCAGCTCCATTTTCTAGGCACTATGCATACTGGCAGTCATCATAAAGTATATGTGTGCAGGTAATGCTCAGAATTACACATAAATATCAAAAATCAAAAAGAGAAATGGAATGTTAGGCTATGGAATATCTGCTTCTTACCTCTTGAACGCATACTGTTTTATGAATGAAACTGCAAACAAGACTTTTAAATCATAATTTGATTAACACTTCATACAGTAGCCAGAATGTTGATAAAATTACATTTGCAACCACTTTCAGCCTGTAGGCTACCAATTTGGGGTCACTTTTCCCTTGCAGGCCACCAGTTTGGGGAAATTTTACTTTGCAGGCTACCAATTGGTGATCTCTGCTTTAGGAAAGAAGAGGTAGCACCACAAAATGTTTATTACATTTTTTATCCATCTGAAGATTGTTTTTAAAAATTATACAAAACTATATCTATATCCCTTAACTTATAGGCTGATCATCTACATTTTTATTCTGGAATAAAATCATAGATATGAGTGGGGCATTTTTGCCAAATAAGTGCACGGCACTGCAGCTTCACACCATGAACCAAAAACATAGTGGGAGACTGTATATCCAATTCTCACCTAATAAATATTTTAGTATTATTTATTGGGTTTATATTGTGCTTTTCTTCCATGAAATTCTAGACAGAGTGCAAGTGGTCCTAGACAATCACTCATCCAGGCTCTGATCAGATCCAGTCCTGCTCTGTTTCACTGAAGTTTCTGCACCATGTACTCTCAGCCTGTGTCTCTGTGCTCATCTGTTGGTTGGAAGAAGGGGTGGCCAGGAAAAGTTCCAAGTGCATTTACCTACACTGCCTGGGTTGACTACCTGCTGGGCACCTGCAAGCACCATCCTGGTGTGTGCCTCTATGTCTATTTGCACTGGCAACAGGATTGCTCTGCAAAGTAAACCTTGTTCCTACACTTTTTTGTACACTAGGCACATATCCAGAAAAGGAGCCTGTTGGAGTTGGTCCTCCAGGTTTACCCATCTCTGATACCACATGGCGGATGTTGCATGTCTCTGCCCACTGGCTCGCTGGCTCTCTGCATATCGAGCAAGCAAATGGTAGCAACAATGAGACAGAGGGTCAGGAGCAAAAGCAGCTAGTACTGATGGTGATGAGAAGGCAGACTCAAGGAGGTCATCCACTCAGGGGGTGATGCCCAAGAGCCCTCAAAAACTTGGAGCCAACATGGAATATGAGAGGAAAACACACAGATACATGCTCAAAAAGTGCTACCATTTGAAGGGAAGAGTAATCCTGCAGCTGACATGTACATATGAACATTTGGGCGTGCTCTGTCTGTCTGTCTGACTGCTTGTCTGTCCTTGCACTGCCCCTTGGCTCACTGTTAACATTCAATTACACTGTTTTAACCTTAGTTTATCACCATCCCCTTCAGTGTCCCTGGCATCTTACTATGAAAGAGTAAAACAGTCATTTTCTTCCTTCCCAGTACTACAATATTCAGTACAAGGTTTGCCCAGTAAGTTTTCAATTTATTTTTTTTATTTTTTGCTTTCCCAACTGCTTACTTTAGCACACAGCTCGAAAAAAGCCAGTGAGATTATCTTTATCAGGAACACCACATAGTTATCTAGAAATAACAGAAACATTGAAATGCCTGTGATCCTGTTGCCTCAGAGTAGTGTCTGTCCCAGCCTCTGTCCCCTGCAGAGAACTAGGGCAACAGAAGAAGATTTTCCTCCACTTTCGTCTGAATTTGGCTGCATTATACAGAACTGGATTGACAACTGAATTAGCGAATGTGAAGACCATTATCCAGAAGAAAAAAGAAGGCAAAATGTTTACATCTGGTTTGAACTTCTGTACTAAAATGAGGAGAATGGTAATGATTATTGGGCTCCACATTACAAAGAAAGAAATCATCAGTATAAATAGAGTCCGTAACAGTTTGAAATCTTGTCTGGAAATTCGAATGTGATGACTCTCTGAGTAGGCCAAGCCAGCATGCAGACGTCTCTTTGATGCTTTTGCAATCTGCATTAAAAGAAATGTAAGGATAAAATAACTTTTCAGTTAAGAATTTTACAAAGTTTTTGAAAGTAAGCTCTGTATCTTACATTTATTTTTCTCCCTAGGAGTTAACTGAAAAAGATCATTTTTATTTCATGTTTAATACTTCTCAATAATAAATTATTTTTCTAGCTATTCACAAGCTCTTCCTGCCTTGTACTCAGCTGTGGGATTTCCCCTCAGATATATATATATATATTTTTTTGGTAACAGTGAGATTCATTATTACATGTATATCCACTGCATTTTCTCTCTCTCTTGTATGGAACTCACAACAGTCTTTATGGTCTTCCTTTTGTCCATTTTTGTGCTCACAACAACCCTGAGAGAAAGGTTAGGCTTAAAGTCAGCAACTGGCGCAATTCACCAAGTGAAATTCATGGCTGAATTAGCTAGACCCCAAATTCCGTAAGTCCTGGTCCAGCATTATACTATACAGAATTTGGTTCTCTCCCTTCCCCTATTTATTTTTTTAAACTTTGAGATTGAAACTATTGTAGCTGAGTAATATTAGCAACACTTCTGAGACTTATATAAATGAACTGACATTTCAGTCCACAAGGCTTTCTTCAACAAGATGATACCTCAGACCTAATATTTGTTCTGAGTACTATCAATACAGAACTGGAATGCACTAGACCAGCCTTCCCAAACCTGGTGCCTTCCAGATATTTTGGGCTTCATCTCCCATCAGCCAATGTGGTATAGTGGTTAAGAGCGCAAGTCTGGGACTCAGGAAATATGGGTTCTAGTCCCCACTCCGCTACAGAGCTAACTGGGTGTCTTTGGGCCAGTTACAGGCACTCAGCCCAGCCTACCTCATAGAGTTGTTGTGAGGATAACACTGAAAGAAGGAGAATTATGTAAGCTGCCTTGAATCCCTTGAAAGGAATAATATAAGCCACAACCAGCATGGCCAGTGCTCAGGAATGCTGGGACTTGTTATCCAAAACTTCTGGATGGTTCCAGACTGGAGAAAACTGTCTTATAATAATAAAATGATGATTGAAGTCACAATCCTATGTACACTTACTTAAGAATAACCCCCTTAAATCTAAT
>NW_025335317.1:26296158-26315446 GCF_004798865.1 Varanus komodoensis
GGGTGGTTACTCGGAGGAGGGCTTTCTCAGCGGTGGCGCCTAAGTTATGGAATGCGCTCCCCAGAGAGGTCCGCCTGGCGCCGTCGTTATTTGTTTTTCGGCACCAGGCGAAGACCTTTTTATTTAAGCAGTATTTTAAATGGTAATATTATTGATTTTATTTGGCCAGGGCGGCTTGTTTTATAGTGTATGTTTTATATTATATATTTGTATTTTATTGTATATATTTTAAAATGCTATTTTAATTTTTTGTTGTAAGCCGCCCCGAGGCTTCGGCGAATGGGGCGGCATAAAAATGTTTTAATAAATAAATAAATAAATAAAAGAAAGGGACTCTGCAGCTGCTCTTCCCCACATCTGCAGAGTTCTGGCATCCCAGTGTGGATACTACACAAATCAATTCTGCCAATGTAAGGATCATAGAATCATAGAATAGTAGAGTTGGAAGGGGCCATGAAGGCCATCGAGTCCAACCCCTGTTGTTGCAGGATACCACGTCACACCATCCCACTCAGATGGCTGTCCAGTTTCTTTTTGAATGTCTCTAGTGTGGGAGAGCCCACAACCTCTCTAGGCAGCTAGTTTCACTGGTATATTGCTCTGACCATGAGGAAGCTTTTCCTGATGTCCAGCCTGAATCTGAGTTGCCGCAACTTGAATCGATTATTCCGTGTCCTACATTCTGGCATTAGCAAGAAGAGATCTTGACCTTCCTCTTTGTGACAGCCTTTGAGGTACTTATAGAGGGATAACTTGCCCTCCTCAGTCTTCTCTTCTCAAGGCTGAACATGCCCAGTTCTCACAGTCTTTCCTCATAGGGCAGTGTTTACAAACCCTGGATCATTTTTGTTGCCCTCTGCTGGACCCTTTCTAATTTACCTACATCAGGGGTCCTCAAACTTTTTCAACTGGGGGCCAATTAACAGGTGCCAGTGGTGGGCACGGGCCTCCAAGGTGGTGCTGGTGGGGGGGGGGAATGGACCGGTGTGGGGGCAGGGTGCGTGCACATGCGCGTGCATGCGAGGCAAGGTGGGGACGGGGGGGTGCAAGGCGCCGGCTTGCTCGAGAGCAGATCGTTTTCTCTGAGTGAGTCCAAAATGACCTCCTCGCGAGCAAGCCGTGTGCCCACGAGTGCAAAACCTGTGGGGTGGGCTGGTTAAATGAGAATGGTGGGCTGGATTCAGCCCGCAGGCCTTAGTTTGAGGACCCATGACCTACATCCTTCTAAAACTTGGGGCCCAGAACTGGACACAATATTCCAGGTGAGGTCTGACCAGTGAGGAGTATAGAGGAAAGAATCCTCCACCACCCCTACTCTTATTGCTGATCTCAGACTGGAATATCTATGGAAATAGGTTCCTCCTGGCCACGTCCCTCCCACAGGGAACCCTGGAAACCCTGCAAGCCAGTTCAGGGAAACTGGTGTGCCAGATTAGGCCTGAGATCCTATGAGTCCCAGTCCCATGCTCTTAACCACTACACCACACTGGCTCAAATTATACTGAGCTGAATTGAGGTGATTTCAGCTCACATGGGGCAAACCTTCTGCTCTTGACTCTGGGCCTCTCTTCTAGTAGAGAAACACAGAGTATCACTAGGCATCATCAATATGTTGATGAGCTGATGACATTCAGCTCCCTTTCTGCTTTTCAACAGGACCAGGTAAGCTGACAGAAATGTTAAATGAGTCTAAAAATAGCAGTGGAGATGATTAGAGTGAATAACTAAAGTTTGGCACAGACAAAATGTGTGTGGGAAATTCAGATCCTCAGATCCTCTGAGTCCCAGTCCCAGTCCCATGCTCTTAACCACTACACCACACTGGCTCAAATTATATTGAGCTGAATTGAGGTGAGTTCAGCTCACATGGGGCAAACCTTGCCAATTACCAGCAATTTAAACTGAATGAAATCAAGATCTACTGGTTTCCCCTCACCCACCCATTCTTACTGCATTAAAGTGAGGTGTTTATTTTATACTGTGGATATACTACTCACTGTTTGAAATTTGATCACTGCTTTTTCGCCTTCTTCATCCCTTAAATGTAACTTTACTTAGATTCTTATCAAAATGGCTTCAGGCCAACTTCTGTGAAATAGAAACTGTGTCAGCAGCTTGGTTGGATCACTTACTTGGATGGATAGACAGGTACCTGTGATTATACTGCGTTGTACTTCCATTGACTATAGTATCTTTCCCAGTTGGGCTAGGTTGGCAGTGAATAATACTCCAGTAGCTCAACTCCTATGTGTCAAATAGATCTCAAAAGGTGGTGTTGAGGGTTTGTTGCTTTATCAGTGGGAATTTATCCAAAGCAGTTCCAATTTTGTCCTGCATACTTCTAAATATAGTTGGGAGAAGCAGTCAGAAAGACTGGGTTGAAGTGTCAAAATGCTAGTACCTATGTTTTATATTTATTTATTTATATTGTGATTTGTATCCTGCCTTTTTCCTACAAAGGGCTCAAGGAAGCTTACATCATCTCTCCTTCTCCATTTTATCCCCACAACAATCCTGTGAGGTAGGTTGGGCTGAGAGTCTGTGACTGGCCCAAAGTCACCCAGTTTGCTCCATGGCTGAGTGGAGACTAGAACCCAGATTGCCTGGATCCACTACACCAGATTGGCAGGGCCTGAAATTCCACACCCTTGTTGTACACAACACTGAGCTAGATGGATCATGGCCTAAGTAGGTATACGGCAGCTTCCCCTTATTCCTGACCATAATATATGTTCAAAACAACAAAAATTGCTTAACTGTAAACACGTGGTGCAATTAGAAATGGCAATCTTCTTTTAAGTAGCCTTATTTCTGCTAAATTCCTTTCTATCAAGAATTCAGAGATACTGTGACCAATGGAGGACTTACACATGACTCTCTAGCACCATCTATAGGGAAATGCATAATATAGCTAATGAATCATCTAGACAGCAGCTTTTCACACTCCTGGCTGCCACTGCAGAACTCACAGACAGAGGAAGGACTTTTCTCAGGCTATTATGCATTTCATGTAAGTGCAAATCTTGATTCAGGGCACAGAAAATTCAGCATGTGGCGAATCCCAGCATTCACAAGGAAAATAACTATCTCAAACACTGTAGCAATATGCACGGATAGGATTTCTACTAATCGAGAGGAGATATTCCACGATATTCTGTGCATCATATAACTTCATGTACTTCCATATAACATAGAGAGGCATCATTACTTTTATAATATAACAGAATGTGTGTTTATTTTAAATGATATGACATCTTGCAGGATTAAGAATTTCTTGGCATAGAATTTTATAGAGTACATTCTGCCCTGCCCATCACCCCATACAATTTCATGCTTGCCATGGGAAGTGATCTATCTCCTGCTGGCCTGGTTATGGAGATCACAACATAGTTTCACATACGATGTTGCCATCACCATATAAAATACAAATGATCTATTGCTTTTTGTAAGTGTAATATTTCCCACATGTAATATTTCATAGAAACAGAGCAAGTCAGAAGGGGCCTCCCAGGCCATCTAGTCTGACCTCCGGCACTAGCCGGTCCACTCACGACATGCCCACCATGTGGACATCCAGCCTATCCTTGAACACCCGCACCGATGGGGCCTCAACGACCTCTCGTGGAAGCCCATTCCACACCCTCGGGGTCCTGACTGTCAGGAAGCGCTTCCTGGCATCCAAATGGAACCTTGGCTCCTTGAGCTTTGCTCCGTTGGAGCGCGTCCTGCCTTCCTCTGCAGGGGAGAACAGGTCTCTCCCCACCTCCATGTGACATTCCCCACTAATGGTTACCTTCTGCTTTCGGTCAGTCAACCATGCCCTAATCCACCGGACAGTGCTTTGGTATATCCCAAAACTCCTCAGTTTCTCCACTATGATATCATGGGGCACTTTGTCAAAGGCCTTGCTGAAATCCAGGTATACCACATCCGCTGCATCCCCTCCATCTAGCCATCTCGAAACCTTGTCATAGAATTCCACAAGGTTTGTCTGGCAGGACCTGTTTTTGCGGAAGCCGTGTTGTGTGGCTGTCAGCCTCCCTTCCCTATCTAGCATCACTAGATTTCTCTCTATTATGAGCCTTTCCATTGTTTTTCCTACAATGGACGTAAGGCTAAGTGGTCTGTAATTCCCCATGTCCTTTCTACTACCCTTTTTGAAAATTGACCACTGATGCCACCCTCCAGTCTCTGGAACTTCACCCACTCTCCACGAGGCTTCAAAAATGGAGGCCAGCGGACGTGAGAGAACCCCTGCCAACCGTCTAAGTACTCTCGAGTGTAACCCATCAGGACCTGGCGCCTTTGTAATGCCCAATGCCCTGAGGAGCCCCTCGACTTCAAGGGGGGGTGACTCTAATCTGGGCCCCTAAGTCCCCAGCCTCATCTAATCTCCTATGCAGATATCCCCCATCCTGCTTTGGGGAGAACACAGAGGCAATACAGTCATTTAGCATCTGTACCTGTTCCCTCATATCAGTCACTGGATCTCCTTCCTCCTTATTTAGTGGTCCCACCACCTGTCTCCCCTTCCTCTTCCTATTTACATGCTGAAAGAAGCCCTTTTTGTTGCTCTTGATATTCTTGGCAAGTCTCAGCTCATAATCAGCCTTAGCCTTGCAAAGAATCCTTCTGCAATGGGCCTCCTCCTCCCGGTATACCCTTTTGTCTATTTGCCCCAGTACCCATTTCCTATGGAGGTTCCTCTTTCGTCTAATCCCTCTAACCACCTCCTTCCGCATCCATGGCGGTGCTCTCCTCCACCTCCCCACCTTACTGACTAGAGGTATTGTCAAGGCTTGCGCCTCCAAAACCTCCCTTTTGAGAGCCATCCACCCCTCCTCAACTCGCTTACCTTCCAGTAACTTATCCCAGGAGACTCTCCCCAGTCTTGCCTTCAGTTGGCCAAAGTTGGCCCTCTTGAAGTCCCAGCTTCTAGTGCTCGACCTGCTGCACGTCCCCAGTCCTCTGATCTCAAAGCAAAGGATGGAGTGATCACTCGCATCCAGAGCTCCCCTAATCTGTACTTCATCTATCAGCTCCTCCCTATTGGTCAAGACCAAGTAAAGAATGTTTCCCCCCCTCGTCGCCTCTCGGACCCTCTGTGTGTAAAGCCCTCCCTCTATAGCTTCTAGGAAGCAATGTGACCTGGCTGTCACTGCCGAGTGAGTCTCCCAAGTAATATCTAGGAGACTGAAATCTCCCATAATTATTGTGTCTCTCCCCCGAGATATCCTTAGAATCTGGCCTGTCAGGACATCATCCAGGGTCTCAAGTTGACCTGGGGAGCAATAACATATGCCCACTGTCAGGTCTCTTTCCCCGTCAAAACCCCTAAGTTTCAACCAGAATGCCTCTACCGAATCACCATCTGTGCTGCGTTCTATCTCACTGCATCCTATCCCTTCCCTGACATATAAAGCCATGCCCCCACCCTTCTTTCCCTTCCTGTCCTTTCTAAAAAGGTGATACCCTTCTATGTTCACATTCCAGACTTGGCTTTCATCCCACCAAGTTTCTGTGATTCCCACCAGGTCATACCCTCCTATTCCCGGGAGAGCTTCAAGCTCTTCCTGCTTATTACCCATGCTCCTAGCATTGGTGTACATGCACCTCAACTCCTTCCCACCGCTTCCTTCCCTTGGAGTTCCCAGCCTCCTCCTTCCTCCCATCCTCCCTGATACCTGGCCCCTCTCTGTAGGAGTCCTGTCAGTCCCTGCAGTACCTCTAAAGCCCTGCTCCCAGAGCCCTGATCCTCTCCCCACACTTGTCCAGTGCAGACACGTTACTGGAGGGTCTGAACCTCCCCCCCGCCCCACCGGCTCAGTTTAAAGTCTTCCCACTGTCTTCCTGCATATACTGGAACAAAGATGTCCTGGCCACTTGGGAACAATGATGCACTATACGTATAGACAAGAGTAAGTCACATTTAATTTAATGTGGCTTACTCCTGCTTAAGTTGGAATAGGATTGCAGCCTTAAAACAGAGCTACACATTATGCTCAGCTTGGTATTTAAAATGTGATTAGAATGCCTCACCCTCCTTTTACCAAAAGCTATCTTTAGTAAACCCGTCTAAATTAGAATCATGGAATGAAGGAAAGGTCTTAAAACTACCCTCTCCCCACCCTAACCTTTAGAAGCAAATAACACTTAGCAGTGGGAAGAGGCAGGAAAATGGCATGAAAGGGAAGGGACCCAGTACAAATGCTGATTAGTGCCCCAAGTTGACAATAGATGTGGCAGGTTGCTGTATGAATTTGTATACAGTCGCTTCACAAAGTATGTGGCTTTGATCCTAAATAAACTTTATGTACAGCATTTGACACAACATTATTTGAAGATCAGACTTTACAACTATAACAGTAACAAAGGAATGTCAATGAAGTTCCGAAAGCAGAAGGTAACCATTAGTGGGGAATCATCAGGATGGCAGCCAGTGACAAGCGGGGTCCCCCAGGGCTCTGTCCTGGGGCCGATCCTGTTTAATCTTTTCATTAACGACACGGAAGAAGGGGTGAACAGTATGCTGATCAAATTAGCAGATGACAGTAAAACTGGAGCAGTGGCCACAACTGAGGAGCAGGTACTCCAGATCCAAAAGGATCTGGACAGACTATGGAAGTGGGCAGGAGACAACAGGATGGCGTTCAATGTGGATAAGTGCAAGGACCTGCACTTGGGGCACAGGAATAGGTGTCATAAGTACAGGTTAGGGGACAAGTGGCTGGAATGCAGCACTTGTGAAAGGGACCTCAGGGTGCTGGTTGACTGCAGGCTAAACATGAGTCAGCAGTGTGATGCGGTGGTCAAGAGGGCGAACACCACCCTTGGTTGCATAGCCAGAAGTGTGGCTTCTAGATCGAGAGAGTTATTACTACCACTCTACGTGACTCTGGTGTGCCCACAACTGGAGTATTGTGCTCAATTTTGGGCCCCTCATTACAGGAAGGATATAGCCAGTTTGGAGTCAGTGCAGCGTAGGGCCACAAGGTTGGTGGCCAGTTTGCAGGGGATGCTGTATGAGGCGAGACTGAGGGAACTGGGTCTCTTCAGCCTGGAGAAGAGGAGACTCAGAGGGGATATGTTGGCGACATACAGGTATGTGAGGGGAAGTCACATGGAGATGGGTAGAGACCTGTTCTCCCCTGCAGAGGAAGGCAGGACGCACTCCAACGGAGCCAAGCTCAGGGAGCCAAGGTTCCATTTGGATTCCAGGAAGCACTTCCTGACAGTCAGGACCCCGAGGGTGTGGAATGGGCTTCCACGAGAAGTCGTTGAGGCCCCATCAGTGCGGGTGTTCAAGGATAGGCTGGACATGCACATGGTGGGCATGTCGTGAGCGGAGCCGGCTGGTGCCGGAGGACAGACTAGATGGCTCGGGAGGGCCCTTCTGACTTGCTCTGTTTCTATGTTTCTACATGGTCAAGAGCAGGGAAAGTGGATTATTTATCATATCATAGTTTTTTACACCTCAGCATATACTAGACATGATAACTCAAAGGTTCAGTATGGACTGAGTGAGGGCTGTTGCTGAACCATGGACTGTTGCTGTTATTATCATACTGTGTCAACCAAGCAGCACTATCAAGCCATGGATTGTTAACTACAAAAAAACCCATGATGTGTTGCTGGGTTATGAACTGTGCATTGCTCATCATGGTTTGCTCCCTTAGTTGGGTTAAGACAACATGTAAACCCGTGCTTCAACAACCAAGCTCAACCTAATCCTTGTCTGAACTCTGACACTGACTGTTTCTGCTCTGCTATTACTGTCCACAAGGTGGAAGTGGGGAAATTCAGGTTTGAGGTCCCAGCCTGGGATTCTAGTCTGGCCTTCTGGGGGTTTCCAGATGATCATGCGTCCTTTCCCTGTTCTTACCACTTTCCCCCAGCTACAAAATGTTTTATAGTTTCCCAACTTTTGTGTCCCTTTTTCTAAGAGGTTGAAATGCTTCTCCTGAGGCTCAGTTATTAATAGTAAGAGCTTTATGCTATAATATGTTGGTATTTTTTGGTAGCAACACCTTTATACACACCTACTGTAGCATTCTGTGTACCTTGGCTGGCCAAATGACCACGGAAACTGTCTGCGGACAAACACTGGCTCCCTCAGCTAGGAAATGGAGATGAGCACTGCCCCATGGAGTCAGACACGACTTAATGTCATGGGAAAACCTTTATACCTAGCACTGGAATGTATCCCGTAAGAGGTTCTGCAATACTGAATTCAACCCTTGTGCTGAAATAGGTTCCTTACCCCTGAGCTAAACATCCATTTTCTATATCTCTGCTTGAATTTTAACTGCAGGTAATTCTTTTAGTATATATATTTTTAAGAAAGCACAGACAAATACCTGTAAAATCTTTGAATAACTAATTACAATGACCAATCCTGGTATTAGAAAGACCACAGTGGCAAAAGAGACATCCCAAGCGATTTCTCCTGCAATGCTGGGCCAAATCAAGGTGCATATGTACTCTTTCTGTAAGCAAAGAACAAAACTTCTGTAAGAATTTAGCTTGGGCATTTGCTTTTGCCATAGTTTCCATAGTAGGAAACTATGGTGTCTTTTACAAGAATAGATCACACTAACCAAACAAAAACTAAGAAAGAGTTAATAATAAAATTGTTTTATTATTTTATTGTGGAGCATGTTCAAATAAAGGCTATAAACTCACACCATTTGGAATGTAAAAATGAAAGGGAACTAATACGACAATATAATTAAAGAGCTTGACAAATACAAGAAGCCCCAATAATCTCTAGACTCCTTTTTCCAGTATTAAACGTGATTTCCTTCAAACAGCTGCAAGCCACATAAATATAGGATTGAGTGCTTATTATCCTACTTATTAATGCCTATTTATAATATTAATAATACATATCCCAATTACTCTAACTGTTTACATTCTCATGTTATTGCCTATGTTATCTTGCATTTCTGTTTGTCTGTTTTTTGTATGGTGTGAAGGTGCAACAGAATTTCAGTAACCTCCACATGAATGATACAATCTACTGCATAGACAAATGAACACTTTGAAGAGGCTGATCAGCACATCGTCAATAAACATAGTTTTGTACATATTGTTCCACAGTTGCTGAAAGTTAAAGAACAGTTAAACAGAGAAGCTGAAAAGAACCTTTTCTTGCTCTCCCTTTGCATACAAAGTCTGTGCTTCAACAGTTAGAATAATACAATAATGTAAATTGCAAATTAGGGCAGAAATTACAGCTGCGGGTTCATACCCATTTGGTCCTCTTGGCTCTGCTAATGTGATCAGCTAACAGGACCCAAAAACATGCCATACTATTTATTTATTTAACACTTTTATATGCCATCACCACATGCCTCGGCATCTCGGGACAGCTTAAAAACGTACAATTAAAACCAATAAAACAATAACAAACTGAACTAACTGAACCTAATTTAGCTAGGAGCTCTGCAAGCCAAATCTCAGAATCTTTTGGTGCCTGATGACCAGGTGGTAAAACTGGCTGGAGGACAAGAAGGCCACGTGTGCTAGCATGCAGCTGGTTTAAGATTACTCAGACACTACAAATGTGCTTCCAAGAGAAAGCACTGGGATGGGAGTTGTAGTCCAATGTATCTGGATGGCACTAAATCAAAAAAAAACTTTATTTAAACTACATTTACAGTGTGTGGCTCACTTTGCAGTGATGTGTTCAAGTCCTTTACTCCAAGTCTTGAGTCAAGTCTCAGGTCTTTACTTTCAAATCCAAGTAGAGTCTCAAGTCATTGCAAGAAATTTTTGAGTGAAGTCTCAAACAGGATTTCCAGTTTTAAAACAATAACAACAGAGGAGTAGAGAGAAATCATCTGAGCACCTCTGCTTCTGTCTTTCCCAAAAATTGTTTTGCCATGGTTCTGCTTTGTACTTGAGGCCCTACACATGCCCAAGATATATTGACTTGGGTATGCTCAAGATGAGGTTGTAGAATGAACAGCCACAAATATCTCTAGTGAATCTCTATCTCCACAAAAAGCCATGAATATCTCTAGGAACACACACACCCACTGATGATATGTTATCAAATGTTTTGTGTAGGTTCCTAGAGACATTCATGGCTTTTCATTAGACATATTAACATAGGGTTTATGGCATCTGCACATTCGTAAGTATGTAACCTGGGGATTACCTGTATTGCAACATTCCCGCCCCACCTCCTTGTCCCTCCCTCCCACCACCTCCATCGTGCCAAAAAGTGACTCAGTTGTAAGAACAACAGAAATCTCAAAATTCTCTCAAGTCAAGTCTGAGTCAAGTTGGACTTGAGAGCAAATCACTCGACTTGAGACCCCAACATTGTCTACAAGCACCTGCAATCCATCTGTTCAAGCCATTTTGTACCATGGTATTATCTGGCTGGCATAAATTAGCCTAGAGGGTGAAGCGGGGTCCAACTTGCTTCACCCCACGTTGCAGCAGAAGGCTGAACCATATAATATGGTTGCTTATTCAAGCTCTAACACCATGAGTCTTCTTGGAAATTGTGATTCATCAGTTACCAATCTCCCCAGATACTTTAAATTTCTTAGCACTGATTGATCCATTTAGGTGCTTTCCTCCAAGTATTCAAAGCAGTTTACATAATTAAGAATCATGCAAATAAGCATATTTCAGCCTACACAAACTCCTTTGATTTGCCTACATTATGTGCTTTGTGGTGAAGTACTCAAAGATCCAGGAAATAAGGGCTGGCCTCACCTTTGAAGAACACACACCTGGCTTTTGAACACCTGCAAACTGACTTGTGCAGTCTAATTCCTAATGTTTTACTTGACTCTGGGATTCTACAAAAAGCTAGAGATTATCTATAACTTTGAAATATTTTCCCAAATGTCAACAATCTGAGTACTGGAACTGTTCCTTCCTTGGTTTAATTGCCTGGGAATTGTTTGCTTTTATGCATATTTGTGTGAAATAGTGAAAGAGAGCTGGGGAATGCACTCTCAAAGACCTCAACCTGTTGCCCTCTGGAGGTTTTGGACTACAACTCCCATCTTCTCCAGTCATATTGGATGAGCCTGCTACCCATCCTGCTGCCTTCCAGAGGTGTTGGGCTATAACTCCCATCACCTCCAGGCAACATAGCCAATGACCGTGGGTTGATGGGAGATATAGTCCAACACCTCCGAAAGATACCAAGTTGGATAAGGCTGAGGCTGCAGTCCTACAATCCTCACCTGGGAGTAAGTCCCGGAAACTTACTTCTGAGTAGATGTACTCAGGTTCACGCAGCAAGCACCTAATTGCATGTGACATGGAAATGCATGTAAAAATGTCTGATGGGCACCGTTCCTAAAGAGAGGGAAATTGAAGGCTATTTGAAGTAGATCCTGTACCCACTACTGCTTTAGTCCAAATCCACTTATTATGTTCCCAATAGCAATCAAAGCAAGCTGCCTGTATTTCCAAACTTGCAACGCTACAGAAGGAGTGCAGATAATGTGGAGCAGGGAAAAATTAAGTGCTCTTTCCACTTTGCTGCTCCAAATTATATATCCAACATAGATTTTCTTTTGGTAAAGAAATCCACAGGCTTTTGTGGTAGATGGTCTGCCAATCCTTTCAACCTAAATAAGTTTAAACCTTACAGTTACTCCTTCTCCACAGTCAGAATGAAAGCATTCTTTTTTTAAAAATATTTGCATTATTTCTCATCCACTTTTCAGCCAAAGATTTCAGAGAAGCTTACAATGATTGAAAGAAAGAAGAATAAAAAAATACAAGCAAAAAGCATTAAACAACACAGCAGAACAATATTCCAGTATGGCTCATCACAGACAGTTAAATATAAACAATTGATAAATAGGATTCAGCCTGGTGCCAAAAGAAAAACAAAGCTGATGCCCGATGATCTATGGACTGTGGATCCCATAACAACAACAATGATACACTATTATTATCATAGTCATCCTTCACGTTAACATTTTCAGAGCACTTCACATCAATTAACATAGCAAGTCTGAGCACAGCTTTGAAAAGTAAACACTATGATAACCCTCATATCGCTTTTGGGATGTGTGCAAGCGTGTGAAGCTGAGAGAGAGAAAGAGGTTTGCCTAGTTTATGGATCCTGGTGATTTATAGTTCATGCTCTTATCTTCATATACCCCTTATTTTAAATTGTCTCTTATTTCATAGTATCATAGCTGTGGAATATCCTTTGACTTTTCTCACTGGTAATAAATAAAACCAGAGTATGTCTGTGTCCTGTTCCCTTTTTTGGCTTAAGGTAGCTTTCTCCTACCTGGTCTTCTGGACTACAACTCCCAGCATCCCTGACCATTGGTCATGCTGGCTGGGGCTGATGGAAATTGAAGTCCAAAATTTCTAAACAGCACCAGATTGGGGGATGCTGCCCTACTAGAGAATAAGCCACTCATTTCCAATAAAGAACATCACCCAGAAAGAACATTTCACCATGATGCATTCTTAGATCATCACATACTTCAACACAGACACCTATCAGCCTTTCCCTGAGTAGCTCTACAATTGTTGTTGGAGTATAATTACCATCATCCTCAAGAAGCAGAGATTATGGGAAACTGCAATCCAACATCTGGGGACTGAGTTAAGCTATTCTTTATCCTTGCATCCACCAGCCTCCCATGGCCTAGCAAAATGTGACCTCTCTTTCTGCCTGACTGGGAAGAGAAATAAGCCATGGTCCAGTTTCACTTTCTCCAGTTCCATGTTCATCCTTACCTAAAAATCAGTATTTCTTTTTTAAGTCTCCATGGTGGTAGTGAATTTTTTGGGCGGAAGTGGCTAGGTGGGAAGGGTTGAACCCACCCTACACAAGCACAGTGGTGCCACTTCAGACTGGTCCTGCATACAGTTACATGAAGGTATTAGTACTGGCCATCCACTGTATATTTAACATAGCACATAGTTTGGCCCTGACTCTGCAGCCATTCAGATGAGGAAGGTTTGCACGGAACTGCGGGCAAACTCAAATGGCTAACAGTATAGAGAATTTATTATTCAGGAGGTAATCGCAGTTAAGAGATTTAACAGCAGCCTACTTTTTCTTTCTCCAATCCTTGGCCTGTTAATTATGTACAAATCAGGAATAATGTTTGAAAATAAAATTTGGTGAATTGCAAAGCAGGCCAACTTCAACCCATGGTTTATGAATCTGGCTGGTTAACAAAGTGAAGTGAAACTCCTAGTCTGTATGCACAGGAAGCCCATATGTAGGGAAGCAAGGCTGAAAAAACTTGGAAGCTGCTCTCCAGCCCAATGTTGAATATTTTTCAAATGTGTTATAGGACTGACTTACCTGGCTTTGAGAGGTTATAGTTAAGGTATCAGAAAATGTGCACTTTAATTGATTGAATTTTAACTTCTGTTATATTTAAGCTTTCTGAAACGTTCTATTAAGTGTGGAACATAGATCAAAATAAAAAAAAATCCATCTTCCTATGAGAATAATTTAGCATGGATCAATTACTCATTAACTTCCTTTAAAACACATCAATGTGAAGGCAATGAGCTTTCCTCCCTCTGGCTTTCCCTCCAATGAATCCATGGGGGAATCTAGTGGGCATTCCTGCTAGTCAGGACACAAGTAATTGCAGTCTAAGAAACATTCATATTTTGCTTATGTTCCTGAAATAAAAATAGTGATGCACAACCTGATTTTATAGATACTAGAATAATATCATTTTATAGAAGGGGCCTAATGCCTGATCAATGCAGGATGCCGCTGGATCACTGACAAATGGCTGAGCAACTTCTGCTTAAATGTTCCAGCAAAGGAAGGCCAACCTGCTGCAAGAGGAAAATTGAGAACCATGAGGTCCTTGGAGGAAAAAAGGGTGCAAACCAATAATTATAATAAAAACTGGGAGTTGTAGGCCATCTGGAGGAATACCCCCATTTTACTCCGACAAGGAAAGCGATTCCCTTGCCCATTTCAGATTGCCAGTTGGCTGCGATCAACACCAGCGCCACGACCAACTCACCTGGCCTTTTCTGTTCAGTGGCTCGACGTGGAAGAATAGAGAGAGTGGGAGAGTGACCAGGGCCGAGAAGCCCCAGATGAGCAGCAGGGCAGCGGCCACCAGCCTGCCCCGGTACGGCCGCGCGGGCCTGAGCCGGACGATGCCGACCATGCGCTCCAGGCTGACGGCGGCCAGCGAGAGGATGGAGACGCTGCCGCTGAGGCTCATCAGGTAGAAGAGCAGGTGGCAGGCGGCGGCGCCCAGCGTCCAGCGCTCGGTCCAGCGCACCACGGCGATGAGCGGGATGGCGCTGATGAAGAGCAAGTCGGCGCAGAAGAGGTTGAGCACCAAGCAGCTGGCGGTCCGCAGGCGGCGCGGGCGGCGCGCCAAGAGGCGGATGGCGCACGCGTTGGCCGCCAAGGCGAGCACGAAAATCGTCGCCAGCGCGGCCGTCTCTATGGCGGTGAGCGCCACGCCGTCGGGGCCCTTGAAGTCCGAGAAGAAAGGGAAGAGCAGGTCGTTCTTGCCGGGCGTAGCCCGGGCCCCGGGCATCGGGCTCGTGGTGCCCAGCGCATCAAGGACCGGAGCGTGAGCCCGATCTCCGGCCCGACGGGGCGGCCTCGGCGGCAGCTCTCCGTCCCCGGGCGCGAGGTTCGTGTGGAACTAGCACCTGGCTCGCTTGTTTGAGGTTGCCTCTGCAACGAAGAAGGAAGTTGCAGGAGGCCGCGGAAGGTAAATAATCCTGCTTGTCCCGCGACGACCAAAAGGAAAAAAAATCCCCAACAGCCCACGGTTTTACGAACAAGTGACTTTTATTACAGGAAGACATCGCTGCCTTCTGGCTGAGATCCATAAACTGTCGGTTGCAGACGACGCTCTGCGGAAATGGATGGATGATTATCCAAAATACTTTCCCCAAGCTGGTGCCCTCTGCGTATTTTGAACTGCTACTCCCATCATTCTCAGTCAACAGTGGTTACAGCTGGGAATAATGGTAGTGGCAGGCTGGATTGGCAGGCTCAGATTCGAGGAGGTCGGTCGGAGATATAAAACATTAGCAAAATTACAGAAGTGGAAAAGTGAGAAAAACACTGAGAGCAGAAGGGGATATTTACAATTTAATCCTATGCTCCTTTTCAGAAACAGGTCCCTGTTTAGTTCAGTAAAACTCACTCCTAGAAAAATGTGTATAACATTACACTACTTTTTTCAAAAGAAGATTAAAGGGTGTAATCCCTTAATGTATGGGGCAATCCTGTCCTTGCTCTTGGTTGTACTCTTGATCTGATTTCTCACTTTCCTTCCACTGATCTCCCGTTTATCACTTCATTGTTTCTCATGCAAAAAAACCTACTTGGACATTCATTCCACTGGTTAGCCATGGCTTCTCAGTCATGATTGAAAATGTACACAGTGTATTTTCAGCCTGCGTACATCCAGTCAAAGTTTTCATGCCACATCCACCCTGCCTCAGATATGGAATTTACTGTTGCAGGGTTGCAGATGGCCTAATGCTATCTTCCATTTGTAGGCCTTCTGAGTTTCCTACCTTAAAAAACAAATCCTAGTCTGTTAAGGAAGAAAGGATGGAATAGGAGTACAAAGCCTTCCACTATGTATCACAAGGAGCTTTCCATCTGGAAGCAGCCCCCGTTTAGTCCAAGAACAATTCATGTTATCATGCTCCCTGTTATTTTGTTCAGTTACTGTGCAGCCATCACCAGCCATCTCTGCTCCTTCCCTAACTGCGCTGTGATTCTCTGAAGATATGGCTGTTGTGTGGTGAGACACTAGGTTTTGACTGCTGGTGTAGCCCTCCACCCACAATATGTGAACATGCCCCCAAAATTTTCTGATTAAAAAAATGAAACGGAGAGAGTGAATAAGACTGATTAGAAAAATTAAGATGGAAGGAAGGAAGGAAGGACAAGAACATAAGAGAAGTACAAGTGAAAATGCCTTGCTAAGGTTTGGTGAGATTTATCTTCCCTCCCAAATATATAGTGGACAACCCTCTCCACAAAAAATATAATTGAGGGACTGGGAACCCTCTTCTCTGATTAAAATTAATTAGAATCCATCTCACAGGATGGTTGGTGTCCCAGAAAATATGCTGAAGGTTCTTTGTGGTATACAAAGGATTATAGGTGCTAATGTCATAGAAGAGAGGCTCTTCACACAATGGCAGGCTGAAAACTGCATGGTAACCATTCATCTGCAAATCTGTTGCAAGGTTTTGGGAGCAATTCAGGTCTGACTTTCAGATAAATTTAAATTTAATGTTCATATTACATGGTAAAACATGTGAGGGTAAATCCACCAGGAATTGATGGAGCACCACTTAGAAGCGAAGTCCCTTACTATAAGCGGTGCGAGTCAGGAGATGAGGATTAAAGGAACAAAACAGACATGTATTTTTGTAGTGTAACAAGTATTTGTGTCTTGGCACACTTTGGAAACATAGAGGGAAATCCAATGTGATACTTGTGCCCATTAGATGCACTGCAAGTGTTACCACATTTAAGTATTTGTTGGACAATCAACAAAATGGACTAATGGGAAAAATCTTCTTGTGAACTTAATTGATGCTGTCAAGTTGAAGTTTCTCCTTATATTCTTCCAGTCTGAGGTCTGTGTATCTAGCATTTTGTAAAATTTCTCCATTAATTTCACCAGTCCTGGTTTAAATCACAGTGCCATCACAATTCGGGGACAGGTGCCAGTGTATTCAGTCACTACACGGATGACGGTCTCTGCCATGTTCTAAAATACTCAGTATAATTTTTTTTTGTGGGACTGATATTGCAATCCAGTCATTTCTGTCAATTCTACACAATTATACAAAGAAGCAAATGCTGAATTACAATCACTCTTTCAGCAAAAAAAAAAAAATCTATACTCTGTTATTTTTTTTGCATCTCTATTAGGAGATGTAGGCAGAGGGCACCAACTTTGTCTTCTAATTTTTTCTTGGCCTTGAATATTGGGTTGTTTTTTTTTCCACTATAGAGGAAATCTGTGTGGCTTCCATAGGTGTTGAGGTTCACACAGTTGGAGCACTTTAATGTGTTCACTGTGATAGAATTGTTCTAGATGTTTCTGAATTATCTTAATTCTTGTAAATACTCAAATGCGTCTTTGAGTACTGCTTGAAAACAATTTTATTACGTTAGGAAACTTGAAACATGCTGCACATCTGTGTCATTTTGAGGAAAATGTTCAAAAGTGTTTTGGATTGTGTTCGGATAATTTGAAATTTGGTGTTGTAACATCCTGATGACTTGACACTCCACCAGATATGGATGACTTAGATGTTGTGCTTATCGCATCTTCAACAGCATTGTAAGTTTCCTCGATTTCACCTTATTTTTGGCAGAGTTGCGAATTGGTATTTGAGAATATTGTTGGTGAAGCAGAAGGTACAGTGGTATCTCGGATCACGAACGCCTCAGTTCACAACCAAATCGGGTTGTGAACATAAATTTCGGAAAAAAAATTGCCTCAGTTTGCGAACTCCACATCAGGTGATGACCATGATTGCAGCCATGACCCCGCACAAACACAATCACGATTGCGGCCATCTTCCTGCACAAACACTCCAGACCAGGGGTCGGCAACCTTAAACACTCAAAGAGCCATTTGGACCCGTTTCCCACAGAAAAGAAAACACAGGGAGCCACAAAACCCTTTTGACATCTAAAATGAAGATAACACTGCTTATATCATTTTTTACTCTTATGCTATGTATAAAAAAATTATAGTGTGTTGCATTTATGAAATCAATGAACTGCTGCAGAGAAAACAAATTTTTATTTCTGCATGCAACAAAAACATTTTCAAAAAGATGCTGGGTTGAAGGTTACTTTCAAATAAAATACTCAATGTCTATTTGAGTCCTCCTGGTATTTATGAAATAAAAAGCTGAACTTAAATTATGATTTTTGCTCAGATCAACCTTCTGCATCAGTTCCAAAGTGGCTTTTTTCCTCTCATTTCCATCCGGATATTTTTCAGCAAAGGCTGTGTGTTTATTCTGGAAATGTCATGCAACATGCGACTTTTTGTTGTTTGCCAATTTCTCACCACATATTAAGCATACTGGTAAACCAGTCTCGTCAGCAATGAAAGCAAATGAATCTGTCCACGTACCATTAAACGTTCAGTTTTCTTTTAAAACTTTTCTTTTCTTAGATTTATCCATGGTTGGCTTACCGGGGGTCGAAAAGCTCAATAAATTGCGTGCCGGTGGCTGTCACACATTGGCAGCTGTGACGCATAGTTTGAGCTACAGAGCCACAGCAGAGGGATGAAAGAGCCACATGTGGCTCCGGAGCCATGGGTTGCTGACCCCTGCTCCAAACAGTAACCTCCTCCCCACCACGAGGGGGAGCCATGAGGGCACGCTCACCTGTTTCGAGGCCTTCCCGGCTCCTTGCAGCTGCCCTGCTTCTGAGACAGAGGAAGGTCCCCTTGCAGGCTCTGGGAGGGGGAGCAGGAGTGGGAGGCTGGAGAGGCAGGTCCGGAACGGCTCCCCTGGCTGGGAGGGGGCTGCGAGGAGGGAGGTAAGGGCTATTTTCGTAGGCTGAGGCAAGAGGAGGTGAGGGACAGGGCCGTGGACAAGTGGGGCGCCTCCCACCTCTCACTGCCGCAGGGGAAGAATCATGACTGCTGCTCGGCACCAGTGGCCTTTCCTGAGAAGTTAGTTGCGGCTTGGCCCGCCACCCGGGGACGTGGCTCATACTGTATTTTTGTGCTTTTAAAAAATTACATATTTATTTATTTACATATTTAAAACTTTTATATACCATCCTTTATGTATAACATAAAGTTATGCTAAAGAATGAATTAACCTTATTTACATTGAACCTTATAGGGAAATTTGACTTGGCTTGTGCCCAGTTTGGGTCACAACCAGAATCATAGAACAGATTAAGTTTGTGGGCCGAGGTGCCACTATATTGTATTGATATCAACAAACACTAGAGTTTCATCATTAGGCACAGAGGAGAGCTTATTTATTTATTTAAAACATTTTGATGCCGCCCCCATCGCAACAAAGCCTTGGGGCGGCTCACAAAAAATACATAAAAACAAACATACATAAATAATCATAATATAACAATTTAAAGGAAAAAAAAACATTTAAAAACCCCCGGTGCATTCTCGGCTAATTTTAAAATCCTAATTAATTCAATAATTTAGCAATTAAAATAAGTTTTAAATAAAAAGGTCTTAGCCTGGCGCCGAAAAACAAATAACGACGGCGCCAGGCGGACCTCTATGGAATGCGCTCCCCAGAGAGGTCCGCCTGG
>NW_025335317.1:26315546-26386343 GCF_004798865.1 Varanus komodoensis
CGGCGCCAGGCGGACCTCTCTGGGGAGCGCATTCCATAGATGGGGCGCCACTGCAGAGAAAGCCCTCCTCCGGGTACTCACCCTCCTAATATTCACAGAGGGTTCCCGGAGAAGGGCATCCATTGCTGATCTCAAGGGGCGGGAGGGCATATATGGGCACAGGCGTTTCTTTAGATATCCAGGTCCCAAGCCGTTTAGGGCTTTATAGGTCATAACCAACACCTTGAATTGGGCCCGGACTTCAATCGGGAGCCAGTGGAGCTGACAGAGAACTGGGGTTATATGAGAACAACGCCCAGTCCCCATCAGCAACCTGGCAGCTCTATTCTGCACCAATTGAAGTATCTGGACCGTCTTCAAGGGTAGCCCCACGTAGAGCGTGTTACAGAAGTCTAATTGGGAAGTTACCAGCGCGTGTGTCACTGTCACCAGGCAGTCGTTCTCCAGGAAGGGACACAGCTGATGTATCAGCCGAAGCTGAAGGAAGGCGCTCCTTGCCACCTCCATCACCTGTGCTTCTAGAGACAGCTCAGGGTTGAGGAGCACTCCTAAGCTGCGAACCCTGTCCCTCAGAGGGAGTGCAACCCCATTCAGGACAAGGCCCAAGTCCCCATCCCGAGGCCCGAACCATCCACCAACAGGACCTCCGTCTTGTCTGGACTGAGCTTCAGTTTATTGGCCCCCATCCAGCCCATTACCTCGGCCAGGCACTGGTTCAGCACAGCCGCTGCCTCACCTTGATTGGTGGAAAACGAGAGGTAGATCTGGGTATTGTCAGCGTACTGATGATTCCACAGCCCACACCTCCTGATGACCTCTCCCAGCGGTTTCATGTAGATGTTAAATAGCAAAGGGGACAAAATGGACCCCTGCGGAACTCCATGGAATAACTGCCATGGTGCAGAGCCATAGTCCCCCAGCACCACCTTCTGAAACCGGCCATTGAGATAGGAGCGGAACCACTGCAAAGCAGTGCCTCCGACTCCCAATCCCGCTAGCCTATCCAGAAGGATACCATGGTCGATGGTATCAAAAGCCGCTGAGAGGTCCAGGAGAACCAACAGGGACGTACTCCCCCTGTCTCTCTCCCTGCACAGGTCATCGTACAGGGCGACCAAGGCAGATTCAGTGCCATACCTGGGTCTGAAACTGGACTGAAATGGGTCCAGATAATCAGTTTCATCCAAGAGTGCTTGGAGTTGTCTTGCCACCACCCGCTCTAGCACCTTGCCCAGAAACGGGATGTTGGCCACTGGTCTATAATTGGCGGCCACCTCTGGATCCAGGGATGCCTTCTTTAGGACTGGCCGGACTACCGCCTCCTTTAAAGGGGCAGGTACCCGGCTGTCTCTTAAAGAGGCGCTGACCACCTCCAGGATCCAGGTCCCAATCCCGTCCTTAGCTTTCTTAAGTAGCCAAGATGGGCATGGATCTAGTAAGCAAGTGGTAGGATGTACTTGTCCAAGCACCTTGTCCACATCATCAGGCCTCAACAACTGAAATTCATCCATTAATTGTGGACTCGACGGCATTGATGGCGTCTCCCCAGTAGAATCTGATTCAAGAGCAGAGTCAAGCTCGTGGCGAATCTGAGCGATTTTCTCCCTGAAATGCTTGGCAAAGTCGTCACAGTGGGCCTTCGAGAGTGACACAAGATCTTTCTTCGGGCCCGGATGTATCAGCCCCTGCACCATCCGAAAAAGCTCCGCCGGACGGCATTGTGAGGAGGCAATGGAAACGGAGAAGAATTTCTTCTTCGCCATCCTCACCGCCACAGCATAGGCCTGATAATGGGCTCTTAAGTGTGTTCGGTCAGAATCGCCCCGTGATCTCCTCCACCTACGCTCTAGACGTCTCCCAACCTGCTTCATCGCCCGTAATTCAGGTGTATACCAAGGAGATGAACAGGCTCTGCCAGGTGGGAGAGGACACTTGGGAGCAATCGTGTCAATAGCACTGGTCATCTCCTCATTCCACAGTTCAACCAGGGCATCGACAGGATCACCAACCTTGTCAACCGGAAAATCCCCCAGAGCTTCCCGGAATCCATCAGGATCCATCCAGCTCTGGGGGCAGACCAATACAATTGGGTCCGCACCCTTGCAGAGGGAAAGGCCGCTCTCAAGCTCAAACCTTATGAGGAAGTGATCTGACCATGACAAGGGCATCAAGCTTAAATTCCTCACCCTCAGATCACCCTCTTCCTGCCCCGTCAAGAAAACCAGGTCCAGAGTGTGTCCACGTTCATGGGTCGGGCCAATGACGTGTTGAGACAGCCCCATGGCCTCCATGGAGGCCATGAAGTCCTGAGCTGCCCCGGTTAGAACCATCTCGGCATGGAGATTGAAGTCCCCCAAGACTAACATCCTGGGAGTCTTCAACACCAGGTCCGAGACGATCTCCGTCAGCTCAGGCAGGGAGTCTGTTGGGCAGAAGGGTGCACGGTACACCAACAGAATCCCCAATCTGTCTCGGTCGCCCAACACCAAGTGGAGGCACTCCAGCCCCTGCCTCGAGAGGACAGGAAGCCCCACAAGGGAAATAGAAGCTCGATAAACCAGAGCGACCCCCCCTCCCCTCCCGGTGTGGTCGGTGCTGGACCAGGTACCCGGGCGGGCACAATTGTGAGAGGGAAACATCCCCCCCTCACCCGCCCAGGTCTCTGTGATGCACGCCAGGTCGACCCTCTCATCCATGATCAAATCATGGATGAGTGTTGCCTTATTTTGGACCAACCTGGCATTAAGCAGCAGCACCAACAGGTCCGGGGGGCAGTTGACAAGTCTACCTGGAATCCGCCGGCTGGGGGAATAACCAGAAAGAGGGACAGGTGTTAACCATCTGTCCCTCCTTCTTCTATGCTGAACCGTTAGACCCCCAACGCCATAACGCCCATTGCCCATCACCACCCCGATGGTGGCAGCCCCGCGCTCCCCAGGGAACATCATAATAAAGCACGAGATGCACCAATTAAAAACAATCTAAAACCAACAATGAAAACCATTAAAACATCCTACTGTCCTCCACCTAGACCACCACTAGCCCACAAATAAATAAAACCAATCCACGGTCAGAGCCCCTGGCCAGCCCAGCCCCCCGCTCGGCCCCCCAAATGGCCCCCCAAATGGCGACCGCCCTTAGGCCGTCGTCCTTCGGCTGCCGCCGGCGCTTTGTGGCCCACAGGGCCCCTCCCCGTGCCCCACCCCTTCCCGGCGCGTCTCTCACATGCACCGGGGGAAGCAGGCCGGAGCAGGGTCCTGGGCCGGTGGTCCTGCCCTCTGCAGCAGGGCAGCGGCAGCAACATAAGAATGCTGGGATTTGAAGATCTTTTTCTTTCCCACCTGCACCCCACAAGACGGCACCCTTAATTTTCCAAGGGATCTGAGGATACCACGTTCTGTCTGCCCCAGCGCTGTAAATTGTGGCTTACATCTTAAGCTAAATCCATTCACTCTGAGGAGGCAGCGAGCAGATCCGTCCCCCTCTTGCTGCTCCACATCCTTTGTCGCCATCGGCCCCTATTATGACTGCGAGATGAGATCAAGCCTCATTGAGCCCAGGGAGCGAATCAGAGCGGGGAGGAGAGAAGCCGCTCCGGTGCTGACGTCACAAACGAAAGGGGAACCAAGATGGCGGCGGCGGCGGCTCGGGACGCAGCAGAGCGCCCCATGTGGTCACGTGATGGCGCGTCTGCACTGCGTTCGCAAGGGGGAGGAGATCGCCTTGTTTTTGCTTTTCAGTTCCAAGCTTAGCTGTGAATGATATGTTGACAGGTGGTACATGAGGTGTTGCAGTTAGCTAAGCTGCTGTTGGTGTATCACTGGATGGCACAAACCAGTGTTGCAGAAGAACTTGGTTTTGCTTCATTCATGTTTTATTTATTTATTTATTTAAAACATTTCTATGCCGCCCCATCGCAATAAACCTTGGGGCGGCTCACAATGTTGAATGAAATGTTTCAATTCTAGGACAACTGATACACCAAAACTGTTGTTTAGGTAGGTGGGAAGGATATTTTGAGCACTGCATTACTGTCACCAACTGCAATTCAACCTCCGTTCAGTTGATTTTATGTTAGTTGTGCTGATGGGCTAAATGAGGGTTCATCCTTGATAACTTTGCAGGACACTTCAGTCCAAACCACCAGCTCACAGAAATGTGTATGCTGATGCATACTCAGAAGTTGTATTGTTTGCCCTAAGCCTCTCTTGATTCTCCCACTATCAAGTTTTTAAAACTGACCATCACATTTTTTAAGCCATACCATTGTACTTACAGGGTAACCCAACTACTGCAGTTTGAAGTGGTCAAATAGGCTTATCTGCTCCACCCCATTTTAACTGTGTTCCTTAACTATGTTGAGTATTCTACTCGACCGAAGAATTTGCCAAAAGATGACAGTGAACATTTTCCCATCCCACCACCCTCTAAACACCTATTCAGTTTTTTGGTTGGCTTGAGGAACCGATCTGGGTGTTTGGTTGGCATGACAATACAGCTGTTCATTGTAATCAGTGTCATTTACAAGAATAAATGACCTAGAGAAGCAATAGCTTATCTCTGTATTTCAACAAATCAATCAGATTTCTATTAGTTGAGGACAACACATAAGCATATTTTTACTGCATCTAACCCTATGTGATTAGATTTTCATTTTGACTACCTGTATTATAATGGTTGGACACAGTAGTCGTCATCTTAACAGGTGTGTGGTGCCATGTGATATTTGCACAGTGCTTTATCATCATTGTATTTGTGATGTTGATTTTTAGTCATAGCAAAAGAGGGTTGAGTAAAGAGTTCACTCAGAAGGTAGCTAAGATTAATAATTCAGTTTCGGAAAACAGAGAAAACAAAGCCGTGTCTTTATATCAGAGTTATGTTCAGCTACTTGGAACACATGAAGTTGTCCCCTAATGAATATTTTCTAGAACAGTATTTTCTACTGTGGCCTTCTGTAACCTATCTCACTGCAGTTGTGTTAGAACCACAGTTCCCAGCATCCACAAACATGCTGGTTGGGCTGTGGGCTGGGGACATTTCCTGGTCTGCTCTGACGTTTCTCTCTAGGGTTGCAGGTAGACAGCTTTTCCAGCCCTACCAATCAGCTGAGGTCCTTTCACTTGGGATGCATTCACTTCCAGCCCGCATGCATCCAAAGCATGTGATTTACTACTGTACTGTGAGCCAGCTAATTGTTTAAAATGCAGGGATTAAATTACTCAAAACTCTTCTATTGACCTATCTCATATGGTTTTTGTAAGGGCCAGCATTGGGTTTTCAAAAAATCCCTCATGTCCCAGTTCATTACAGCCTCTTTTTAATTTTAACACAGTGTTGTAGCCCTTCAATGAATATCAATTCTCCTCTCACCTCAAACATTTGAACAGTAATATCCTAAGAGAATGCCAAGCAGTTAGAATAAAGCAACTTGAATCATTACATTTTGCAGCCTGCTTTAAATGCTAAAAGGCTCATTGTGGGGTGTATTTTCTTCTATCTTATAGTAAAGTTCTGAGGCAAATCATTTTATTTTTTTCCAAATGTGTGGAAATGCGTGAAAGGGCTTATGTCTGGCAACTTAATTTGAAAGCTTGCATTTTGCAGTGCAAGCCTATGCATGTCTACTCATCAGACCCTAATGTTTTCCATGGGTAAGTAGGCAGCCTTCTTGTTTGAATTTCAAAAGCCTTCCCTTTGAAAGTAATCAGATCAGACTTGTGGCTATATCAACTTGGCCATTCCTTGGGCCTGCACAGGGTGCCGAGGAAGAGGGAGATTGGTAGGAAAAAGAGAATTGGGAATGGCTTTGCACACTGCTAGCATACACCCGACAGTTTAGCCTGGAAGGAATGTGGTTCTCAACAGAAAAGGGATTCACCACCCCAAGTAGCATTAGATCTGCACAGTGCAATCCTCCGCATGTCTACTCAAAAGTAATCCCCACTGAGTTCAGTAGGATTCACTTTGGAGTAAGTATGTATAAGATCACAGACTTCCTGTTATACTGCAAGTGTAACTATAGGTGTAAACTTTGAAGACATTTGTTCTTGTGCTTTCCCATTCCTGTAGAGGCAAGTGTTGACACACAGCATCTTCAAATATTTGTGATGTGCAGTCTGACCTGTTCAACTCTACCCATACGGAAGACATTGTGATTTTGCAGCTATAGACCAACTGATTAACTGTGAACCTGGAACTGTTTATTGCGTTCCTTGCACGAAGGCATTCATTCCTTTATTTGACATGGCAAATAAGAGTAGACTTCACTCAGTTCTTTTCACTGTGTTAAGGCAAACAGATGGTAGAGATAGACTTCAGTGAAGACGCAGATGGCTAGTATGGTGGCTAGGGTGGGCCAGCTGAGTTTGACATCATGACAGGGGCAAGCTGCCTGCATCTGAAATAGGGTGCTTACAAACACAGGAAGAGGGAAAATAAGTATGCCCTCTACTACAGTTGCCTGGTAGAAACTGCATATTTTTTTCAGCCCCACTGTTCAAGAGTACAGAGAATAGTGTGGAAAATTACATTTGAATACAATTAAGCAATGTGACTTCAGTGTTAAGATGAGTGGGTATGTTTGTATCAGTTCCACCTAGTGGATTGACACCTTGCATAATTATCCCACATAGATCCACAGAACTTGATTTCCTGCTGCCCCCCCCCTTTTTTTGTCCTCCACACTCCATTTCTTTGCTACTTTTCTAAAGAAATATTTTCAGGGTGGCTTATTTAAAAGTAACAAATGATATAGTTATAAAATCTAGAAAATTGAAAATTTTAGTAGTAAAAAGGCCTGAGAAAATACAAAGGAGAAGAGTACAACAGCACCGTCCTGGTCATGTCCCACAGCACCTGATATACCAAGGCATACTTCCTTGCATAAGTTGAGGCAGAGCTGGGTGATGGTGCTCTTACAATCCAAAGGGCACATACACTGCAGAAATGCCAAGAATGCACTATAGAACATTGATTACACACAGACATAAAATCCACCCCACTCTACAATTAGACCCCAGAATCCTCCCACAACTGAAACCTCATCTGCTGGATAAAATGAAGATTCACTCATGTCAATCTTCAAGATGGTGCATGAGTTCACTGATGTGATGGTTGTGATGAGGAACAGAGAAAGAACATGGATTAGACGCTTAAGCAAAGCATGAGTTTCTCAAAATCTGCCTTATAAGATCACCTTAAATCAAGACTGGTGGCATAAAGCTCACCACATATAGTGTAGTCAATGCAAATCTTTATATGCAACCCAAGTTACAGACATACAACGTGTACATACCACACCAAATGTTGTTCTGTCTCTTACCCTTACTTGGAAAGAAGCAGTGTCAGTCTCTGCTTTGTCAAGCAGTTCTAATTCTACTAGAGAGAAAAAATGTGACCCTCCCAGGAGGGCATCAGTGGAACCCCAGGAGGGGGGATTTGGCTGCTAGATCCAGGGTTGCTCACTGCCAGTATAAGAACTGTTCGAGTAAAAGTTTTAAATTTCTACTTGTTAAATGCAATGTATGCTTGAAGAATCTAACTTCAATCAAAAGTCTGAGTGTCCCTTCTTCAGAGGGGAAGCATTTATTGGAAATATATCAGGTAGAATAGTCCTTTAGTCTTACTGTGTTAGATTTTTTTTACAAAAATGTTTCCCAACTGACTTTTTTGACTACTAGTTATGCTGTTTTTGGTATTAATACAGGACTCTAGTATGCTAATACCAGGTATTACAACAGATGTAGAATCCACATGTAAAATCAATCCTTAGTAGGAAGAGCACTGCTGCTGTTTAACATGCCATTTGAGTGGCTTATGTGTTTAATTCATATTCTTCTCTCCCCACAGGGATGATATTCTTAAATCAAATGGCATGGGGATTTCCCTATCTTCATGGAAAGATCAATGATAACTCTTCTTCCAAAGTCATTGCTGTGGCTTGGAACGGGGTGAAAAACAGAGGAAAGGGAGGAACAGGGGTAGGGTGGGGAAGAGGATGTGGATCCACTGAATCTTCAAGGCTCTCAGTCATCACCTGACCCCACTCCTCCTCATTCACCCACCTTACCTTGCTTTGGGTTTGGACAGGTGGAGAGCTCTGATGTTGGAAACATCTATCTGAAGACCAGAAAATTCTTTAGGATTGCATTCAAAATCTATTAAAAAAGAAAATGTTAACACTGATATAACACTGTAATCAACACATCTGAAAGGTTCCTAGAACTACTTTTGTAAGCAGCTGTCTCTGAGACACTTCATTAAAGAGGTGCTGCAGAGTAGGTAGGTTGAACTCTGTTCCTGGTGTGCTGGAGATGCAGTCTTTGAAGTTCTGCTCAGAAGAAGATGAATCTTCACTCTCTGGCTCCAGAGTGTCTCTCCTCACCAGCAATGGCATTTACATTCGTGTTGACATGAATTACCTGCCGCAAGTCGTATTTGCTGGAGGTTCTACAAACCATCAAGACACAGAGCTTCCCAAAGTGCAAGATGTGACCCAGTGGGATTTCTGAAAGCAATCAATGATGTTTCCAATCCAATTTATCTCAGACTAGAGAGAAGACACGGTAGAGATTAGGAACTGACAGGAAGCCCAGGAGATCCAGCACATTTGGGAAGTGGCATAATTTCATGAAGCTTTAAGGAACATGTTGTTGTTGTTGTTAGTCGCGAAGTCGTGTCCGACCCATTGCGAGCCAATGGACAACATTCCTCCAGGCCTTCCTGTCCTCCACCATCTCCCAGAGTCCACCCAAGCTCACACCAACTGCCTCAGTGACTCCATTTAGCCACCTCATCCTCTGCTGCCCCCTTCTTCTTTTGCCATCTATTGTTCCCAGCATTATGCTCTTCTCCAGGGAGTCCTTCCTTCTCATTAGGTGGCCAAAGTATTTGAGTTTGATCTTCAGTATCTGGCCTCCTAAAGAGCAGTCAGGGTTGATCTCCTCTAGGGCTGACCGGTTTGATCGCCTTGCAGTCCAAGGGACTCGCAGGAGTCTCCTGCAGCACCACAATTCAAAAGCCTCAGTCCTTTGGCGCTCAGCCTTTCTTACGGTCCAGATTTCACAGCCATACATTGCAACTGGGAAAACCATAGCCTTGACTATATGCACTTTTGTTGGCAGGGTGATGTCTCTGCTTTTTATGCTGTCTAGATTTGCCATAGCTTTCCTCCCCAGGAGCAAGCGTTTCTTAATTTCTTGGCTGCAGTCCCCGTCTGCGGTGATCTTGGAGCCCAGGAAAATAAAATCTGTCACTACTTCCATTTCTTCCCCATCTATTTGCCAGGAAGTGAGAGGACCAGATGCCATGATCTTAGTTTTCTTAATGTTGAGTTTTAAGCCAACTTTTGCACTCTCCTCCTTCACCCGCATCAAGAGGCTCTTTAGTTCCTCTTCACTTTCTGCCATTAGAGTGGTATCTTCTGCATATCTGAGGTTGATATTTCTCCCAGCAATCTTAATTCCAACTGGAGATTCATCTAGCCCCGCCTTTCTCATGATGTGCTCTGCATATAAGTTAAATAGGCAGGGCGACAGTATACAGCCTTGCCGAACTCCTTTCTCAATTTTGAACCAATCGGTGGTTCCGTGTCCAGTTCTCACTGTTGCTTCTTGATCCACATATCGGTTTCTCCAGAGACAAATAAGATGGTCTGGTACTCTCATCTCTTTAAGAACTTGCCACAATTTGTTGTGATCCACACAATCAAAGGCTTTAACATAGTCAATAAAGCAGAAGTAGATGTTTTTCTGGAAATCCCTAGCTTTCTCCATGATCCAGCATATGTTGGCAATTTGATCTCTAGTTCCTCTCCCTCTTTGAAATCCTCCCTGTACTTCTGGTAGTTCTCGGTCCACATACTGCTAGAGCCTAGCTTGTAGGATTTTGAGCATAACTTTGCTTGCATGTGAAATGAGTGCAATGGTGCAGTAGTTTGAACGTTCTTTGGCATTGCCCTTCTTTGGGATTGGAATGTAAACTGACCTTTTCCAATCCTGCGGCCACTGCTGAGTTTTCCAAATTTGCTGGCATATTGAGTGTAGCACTTTTACTGCATCGTCTTTTAAGATTTTGAATAGCTCAGCTGGAATACTGTCACCTCCGCTAGCTTTGTTGTTGCTCAGACTTCCTAAGGCCCATTTGACTTCACATTCCAGGATGTCTGGCTTGAGGTCAGTGACCACCCCATCGTGGTTATCAGGGACGTTAAGCTCTTTCTTGTATAGTTCTTCTGTGTAATCTTGCCACCTCTTCTTAATCTCTTCTGCCTCTGTTAGGTCCCTGCCATTTTGGTCCTTTATCATGCCCATCTTTGCATGAAATGTTCCCTTCATATCTCCAATTTTCTTGAAAAGATCTCTGGTCCTCCCTATTCTATTGTTTTCTTCTATTTCTTTGCACTGTTCATTTAAGAAGGCATTTTTATCTCTTCTAGCTATTCTCTGGAATTCTGCATTCAATTGTTTGTATCTTTCTCTTTCTCCCTTGCCTTTTGCTTCCCTTCTTTCCTCAGCTATTTGTAAAGCTTCCTCAGAAAGCCATTTTGCTTTCTTGCATTTCTTTCTTTTTTTTGGGGGGGGGGGGGTTTTTTTTGTTACCTCTTGTACAATGTTGCTAACCTCTGTCCATAGTTCTTCAGGCACTCTGTCTATCAGATCTAATTCCTTAAATCTATTTGTCACCTCTACTATATATTCATCAGGGATATGATTTAGGTCATACCTGAGTGGCCTAGTGCTTTTCCCTACTTTCTTCAATTTAAGCCTAAATTTTGCAACCAGAAGCTCATGATCTGAGCCACAGTCAGCTCCTGGTCTAGTTTTTACTGACTGTATAGAGCTTCTCCATCTTTGGCTGCACAGCACATAGTCAATCTGATTTCTGTGTTGACCATCTGGTGATGTCCAAGGAACATACACAGATAAAAAATTTTATTTACCTAGTTATTTGCCAACTGTTTTAAAAAAGACAAATGTAGACCATTGTTGGCATAGCCAATTGCAGTTTATTGTTTTAAAAAGCCTTCCTCATACAAATTCCCTGATAATTTATATCACCAGCTTTCAGCAGTAGGATGGCAGAGTGCAAACAAAACTGTACTTCAAACAAAATGGCTGCAAAAAAGTCTTAAGAGGCATCCTGATGTTCTGAATTTTGGATGTGCTGTTTCTCTTCACAAAAAGAGTTTGATAGAAATTTTCCACCTTTATCATCATCACCACATAACCTCTCACACAGATTATGCCCTTACAGTTTGTCCTGTATTGCATCATTTTCCTTTTGTAAATGCCAAGATTTCAGGTTATTGAAATGAAATTGTCTTTTTGAGACAGATACTACAAAACAGTATATATTATTACAGTCAAACTTCAGGTATCCTCAAGACCAGGATAGAAATATTTGGCAGTAATTTTGTTGACTATTTGCATGAAATCAAACCCACTAAATATTTCTGCTGGCTCCAACAGTGCAAATACCATCAGTAGTTTAGCATTCAAGATACCAAGCCAACAAGCAAAATTGCTTACTCCCTTTATGAACCGAAGACTGGTCCTTTTTACAAACATGAATCGAAGTACTAAGTTTTAGCTGAAATATGAACTTGTGTCCTTTAGAATCTGAGTTGTTTTAAAAGCGCTGCTATGTTTAGTTAAACACTTGAGTGCATTAAGATATACCTAGAGATTTGACCATGTATTTAATCTGCACAGAAATCAATATGGGCTAGTAACTCTCTATGCTGGCTTGTAGGATATTGTGCTTTACATTTGGGGCATTCCAGGAAACTTTCATCGAGAAGGTTTGTACGTTTTACTGAAGAATGTTTGTCTTCTATTATCAGCTTGTCTTCAAAGGCAGACTGGAAATTGTGGAAGGCTTCTGTACATCCTCCACATTCTGTAAGTTTCTGGAGGAAAAAAATCCACACTTGAAATATGTGTCTTATAGCCCTATGTATATTATAATGCAAACTTGCAGTATTTATTTATAGGATAAAATAACTAAACATGCAAGAATGAAATTACCAAGGCTATAATGACCTGCTCTCATGTTTTTCAATGAATTTATACCACTTGTTTCAACACTCACAAAACAGGACCTGAATAGGAGACTGTGTACAAGACAGATAGGGTGCCTCACCTTAATGTCAGCAAAGAGGATGCATAGGTTTCCAAGAAGGCAGACCAGGTGTCTATATATATGCATCTTTATGGTATTTGCATGGGGATGCCAGGAGTTCACAAAGAGCTACAAGTCTATAATTCACTGTTAAACAGGCAATATATAGCCAAAATAGCAATTAATCTGCATCTCTTAATTCTTATTATTCAAAACAGAATGGAGATGCTGTTCAAATAACTAGCCCAGGGATATACAAAGCAAGAGCAAATTCATACACACAAAACCTAGAAGGAAGTTATCTCTTAGTAGCATAGGCTTTGCTGACATTTCAAGTTTAACAAGAATGAAGCTTAGGTGGAGCTCTAGTAATAGATTATATAGTTCACCTGTTTAATAAAACTATATATTACGTAGAGACATAAAAATGAGTGCTGGCTATACTGAAATTGCAGTTAAATGTATAAAGTAGTCTCTACAAGCCATTTATAATACATTTTTTGCATTTTTCTATTTCTTCAGGTCCTCCAAATTGCTATCAGAAATAAACCAGCCCAATCTAGTAAATGCATCTGCTTTTCTTGATGCTAAATAGAATTAACAGGAGAAAGTGGAAGACACAGGTTGCTGGTACATAGTAACCCCAAACTAGCCAAGCTTAGCTGATAACTCCAGGAGTAATTGCACATATGTACTTTTACATGCTTGTACTTTTAAAGAATGTGGATTCTCACTGTGGCAACGGGGGGAGCAGCACAAAAGATGTTGCAGTTAAATATAAGAGGAACAACTGTTTTTTGTAGTAGTAATGGTAGTGTGTATACTGCATGGAAGAACATCTAAATCTCATTTGTTGGAGATCTGTCAAAAGCAGTACACCTGAAAGTTCAAATATATCCAAAATATTTTAAAATTTATCTGCAAGATACTGTTTTAATACTGAAAGTAGAGACTCTCAGGATAGTACATACTGGAGCAGATAACCTAATGTGCTTGCTTGTTCTCCCTCTCCCTCTGTGTGTGCGAGTGCACACGTGTGTTGGGGGTGGAGGGGAAACCACACGTGCTCATAGGCAGAAACAAGATATTCCCAGAATAAACAACTCTAGCTCAAGAACAAGAGCGTTGCAAATCAATAGAACACATTATTGGTAGAAAAAGGGAGGAACACTGTACTACTCACTGAGGGTTCAAGACCAGTTATTCGGTTCCTTTCCTTGCGCAGTTCTTTGAGAAGTTTATTCAACTGATGTTGCAAATTTTGGCGATCAAGCTTTTCATTCTCAAAGTCAGATGTACATGCCTGGATCTGGCAAGAAACTTTGTGTGAAAACTGAGAGGCATTCCTGCACATTGCATATTGCACGTTATAGATAAAGGGTATTTTAAAGTGGCCTTTTTATATTTTACTGTTAAAGTATCCAGTTTTAAAGTTCTGGCTCTGCACCACATACTCAGTAAATGTTTCACCTTTTTAGGCCTCTAAAAGCCTGATTTTAACAGTGGGATTAAAGAGGCAGAGAAGCAACTAAATGACAATACAGTGGTTGATTTACCTTTCAGTTCTGTTGAAAACTTAAATAATCAGCTGTTACAACTGACAAATGGCTGCTTTCAGAAAGGTATAATACCTTTCTCAGTATTAGGAAAACTAACTAATTTGCTTGTAGAACTTAAGAATTTTTTAAAGAATTGAAATGAAAAACATGCCTATGGATTTTAGTTTACACTGAGAAAGGACAGGAATGGTAGTGTCACCAAAAGTAGTACAGTGCAAATTGGTACCTGCTGTTCCAAAACTGCTATCCTTGCGTGATCTTCCTGCTGTTTTAGCAAAGATCTGTGAAGCAGTTCAACCTATAAACACATTCAAAAGACTGTATTGAAATAATTGCATAAAAAATAATAGTTTTCAAAATGGCTTCCGTGTCTCAGCCTGGATGGCTGAGAAGTACCAGTGCATTTCCATGGGCTACAGAGGTGGGAAAATGAATCTATAGAATGTGGCTGCCTTGGGAAGGTTGGGTCACACATGCATGGGCTCTTAGCCAGCCTCCTCTTGGTTCTGTATTTCCCAGTCAGAATCAGACTTAGGCATGGGGAAGGTCTAAACCTATCACATATGCAAGTGGGGAGTCATCATTCAATCCAAACAAAGTTATTCCCAGAAATGTGTTTCTTTGGGTAGCAATCTCAGGATGGGCTTCACAGTTAGGCAAGAAAAAAATGGAAAATCAGTTTCTAGGGGATTCAAGCCTAATTTGCACATTTTACCTATTGGAGTGAGTGGCAGGAGCAACCCATCCAGGAGTTCCTCCACTGTTGGAGCAGAGCAGTGACCCCTTCTTTCTCCCCACTTCCTGTTTAATGCAAACAAGGGAATCAGCACATGGAAGCAGCCTTTCATGGCAGACTTAGAAAGGATGGGCATCCTACTGTTAGTGCTTTTCAGTTATTACAGTGGGATGTGCACTTTGACCTGCATTCACATGTGTACTTGCTACTGAAAGCAATGTGATGTGGATAAAACACTGGCAGTTTGGATATACATTTGGATGAGTGTCTGGTATCACTCACAGTCCCCTATTGTTTCCCTTCACCCTAACGCCAAGACTCAAGGGCTCTTTACTAACATCAGTAGTTCCTGGCAGCATATTTGTGCAACACTGTCCCCGCAAAGAGAGTGCAAGATTTGGGAGTGGGCAGTGGTGCCGTGCTTCAGTGTTCCATCTGTATGAACCTCCTGCAGGCATGTTGTTTTTTCCACTGTGGTACCCATTTTGTCTGCATTTGGAACACTCACTTTATCAATGGGAGACCGATGTCATTTGCTACAATTTATTTCATCCTGAATGAATTTAATATCCAAAAGTCTTTTTTGTTTGTCTGATTAGCTTGGGTGAACAAAAGGCAGCTATCAGAAACCACTGGTATTTTGGATCAATGGTCAGGAATACTGAAAGTTGATATCTTGTGAACTTGTGAAGATCTACTTTCTGTTCATCCTGGAGGTAACGCATCCATTCTGAATTATGGGAGTAGGATTCTGTTTATGTAATTGGCACCTAGTTCCAGACACAACTATTCATGTATCACATGTTCTGTTGGGTAGCTCCATATTTGTTAACAATGCTCATGTGTATACAAAAGACAAGGAAATAGCTTCATTTTTCAGGGGAAAAAGCCAATGCAGCCACAAAATATTTGTCAGAGACTGTTTCAGTCATCAGTTTTCTTTACAACTGACATTTTGCACATAGCAAACCTTGGTCATTGGTTGGACATTCCATGAGAGGGATTAATATAGGTGAAAGAGTTCTGCCTGATATTGGACATTAACATACCACAAGTGCTAGCAAGCTGTATTTGGCCCCTCCTTCCATGCAGTACACATGCTACCATTACTACTGCGAAAACAGTTGTCCCTCTTATATTTAACTGCAGCATCTTTTGTGCTGCTCCCCGTTGCCACAGTGAGAACCACTGTGCAACATTAAATACATCTATGGATGTATTTCTTATAATGATATACTAAACATTTGATTAAGACTGCACATTCTAACTGGATCTATTACTTTGCTGCTGCCCTTTCCCATTATTATGATTGCTCCTTTCATTGTGACTGCTTATCGTTTATTTTACTGCTGGCCTGTGGAAGTGTTAAGCGGTTCTATGGGTTGTAACTTTTACTGTTTGGGACCTTTTATACTGCAGCCTTAATTATAATATTCTCTCTTATTGGTTGTTAGTACCATCAGTGTTATTGTGCTATTAGCTTTACAATTTTAAAATGATTTATGTTGCATGTGCTCCCTTCAGGCAGACACTCTTTTTCAACATCTGAAAGAATCACAGCAATCATTCTATACCCACTTGAGATGCAAGAGCTTGCGATCGCTTTCGTTCATCATCCAGCTTTCCTTTGGTAACTTCATTTTCATGTGTAAGCCTCTGTAGTGTCTGCCCTTTAATCTGATTTTCATCTTGAAGTGCCTGAATATCAACCTGTTTGTGTAGTTTCAACTGGTCTTTTAAATTCATCACCTCTTGCTTGGCTTCATCATACTTCCTTTTGAATCCATTAAGGTCAGATTGCAACTTGGTTATGGTGTGCCTTTCTGTGTCAAGAGCTTTTCTGGCAGCTGCCAGTAACTCTTCATAATATCTTTCCTTGTCTTCTTCCAGGATCCCAACACAAGACAAAGAAACATGGAACAGAAAATGGGGTGGGGAAAATACTTCAGCAAAGATTCTCAGTGAACTTCATGCTGTACTTCACAAGTATTAAGGCAAAGTTATGCCAGGATCCAGTAACACTACAATCTCACATGCTTGTGCAACTTTAGAACAACCCAAGAAAATATAGGCATAACAGCCCCTCAAGGTGCATCATACTTTAGCATCCATAAAATAGTATACTTCCTCTTCCAGTGACTACCCAGATGAACCAATTCAAACAAAGCTGGGTTCAAAATCAATGACTAATTTAAAACAAACCAATACTAAGTTTCTTTTAAAAGAATAATTTATTATTAAACAATCTAAACAAGTTAAGTGTAAGAAATCGCAGCATGCTTCACAGTTAACCTGCAAAGTTAAGTAGTGTTGTATTCGAAAATAGTTTTTTAAAATCGAAAATCCAATTATCCAATCATCTAAATAGATTACAGGAAGCATCTTGGCAGAATATACATAATGGTTTAATTCTAAACTAACATGGCACAGTGGTCACCTTTGCAACATTCTTTAGGAAATAGATAATAATACTGAGAAACTTAATTTAAATTTGTCATTTTCTTGCTGATTTTAATGAAGACTGAAACAGTGGATTTAAGTATTAATTAAAATAAGCAAGAAAATCCTGCTTTTAAAACTCACGACTGCTTCGCATATGGCACCTTATATTACTCATATACAACAATACTCCAAAACAATTACCTCTGGGTAGAAAATGGGAGCTCACTTTTTTCAGGTAAGAGGTGCTTGCTTTGTATGATTGCAAAATTTTAGGGTTGGAAGGGATCCTTGATGGATAACTTGTCCAGTTTCTGGTTATCTATCTCCAGTGAAGAAGAAACTACAGCTTTCTGAGGCAGTCCTTTCTACCACTGACCACATCATCATTTGGGGTAGAACCGTTACTTCTCCATGGAAGCAACACTGCAGGCCATAAGACCTATTCACCTGATTGCCACAGCCTACAAACTCTATTGACTATATAGGACATGAAAGGCAGTTGCCATGGTTTATCCTGATGTCCAAACCTGGCAAAGGTGGATTGCTGGCATGGTTAATAAACTAGCTCCAAATCTAAAATAACCCTTGACTTCTGCTAACCACACCAACAACCCTCCCTCCTCAGATCCAGATGTCACAACAAGTTACAGTGACCACCTTCTGCACCTGAACATTCAAAAGGGCAGCTGCACAGACATGGCTTATCATGGCAGACTACAGTGACCATGTGAACCCAGTCATCATCTGCTCCTCCTGCTGGGAAATACAAGATTGCTTCAGAAGTCACAATATCATTGCAGGGGCTCGTAGAGTAATTTTCTTATGGATGAAACAACCAGGAGTCCAGGGAAGAGCAACACTTTTGGGCTAAACTTGGCTCACAGAACTGGATAGCTAGGCAGGTTGTGCAAACAAGTGTTCTTGACTGCCTATCTCATAATAAATTGGGAAGTCACCTCAGCATCTACTGGGCTATTGCTCCAGCTCCCAAACACCTTGACTGGGGTAAAGGCCATCCCAATTACATATGAAACTGGGAACATGCCTTTTTATACTATTATCCAAAGACAAAACCAGCTCCTTTACGGGTGGCTCTATGAACTCTCAGTTCTTTGGAGCCTGGATTCACAAAACAAAACCACAGTGTAGTGATGGATAATGGGACAGAATTCAGTGCTTCAATATGTATTAGCTGCAGGATTATAGCAAGAATCAGCTAATGAATGCATTGTACAGAAGCAGTTAATATTGGTGCAAGACAGATATTTAATGGGCCTAAGAAACTAGCACAGGAAACCAGCTGGAAGGCAAAAAGCCCTATGAACTTGTTAGCAAGAAGCTGCTCCAGAATTTTCTGCTCAATTGAATAGATAATTCTTAGAGATGAACACAACTCCATAAAACTATTTTCCAATAATATATGTTTAAAAATCCACACCTAAAAGAACAACTTTTATGTGTCAACATGCTGGATGTCTTGACAAGCCTAATCAACATGAATCTATTTCCTCTATGGCTGGCAGCTAAACAATAATCAGTATAGTTTTGGCACCAGTGGAAGCCTGCATTTCAAAAAAAAAGTTAAGAATTAGATTTCATAGTGTTATGTTTTTAAAAGTCCATCAATTTAAAATAAAAACTGATCTCAGGCCAATCTTCTCTACCTAAGCTATTTTCTGAGAATTCTGTTCAGTTTCAGGAACAGTCAACCAATACCTTCTATCTTGGTTTCTTTTGCTTGCTGTTGGTTAACTGTTTCCAGCTGCTTCTCCATTTCAAAGATCTTTGCCAAAAGGCTCTGAACATAAGCCTCACGCTGCTGGTCATATATTAGCCACTGCTGGTTTTTCTCCAAAGCCTTAAGGGTGAAGGAAAGTATAAAATTAGTAAGACTGATTTCTGGGCGGAAAGTACCCTACCTTTGAGTAAATTATGCTACTATAAGTATTTCAAATGCTTTGCAGTGGTTACTAGTCATGATGGCCATGTGCTACTTCTAGTATCGGAACAGGCAGCATGAACAGGAGTGTATGACTTTGCTCAGGTCCCGCTTGTGGGCTTCTCATGGGCACCAGGTTGTCTGCTGCAAGAACGGAATGCTGGACTAGGTAGGCCTTTGGTTCAATTCAGCAAGGCTCTTATATTTGTTCTAAAAAATGCTTTTCAAGAGAATGGACTTATGATCTGCAAGGTCTAGTAGTGTGGTGTTTCAGCTGATCAGCTTAACATTTACCCCTGGTGGGTATACTGCAAACTGGTATCACAATCTTTATCTATTACTAGCCCTCTAAGCAACAGTTTGAAAGGAATGTGTAACGATGTGGTCAACATATAGAATTACTGTATTTTCTGAGAAGGAATGCGAGACTTGCTCTTAAGTTATAAGGCAGGCACCTTCTGTGAATGGAAAAACTCAATGAAATAAATGGGAGAAAGGAAATGTGTTTAAAAATGAAATGCTTGGCTCATGTTGTTTCTCTAACCTGAGCTCTCTGTGGCTGCATAACCTAAGGGAGTTAATGGAATGGGATGTGTGAGCTGGGCAGGCAAGCAAGCAGTGTAGTAGCAATTCGCTCAATTTTTAAGTTCTCTAACTAAACCGTCTTTCAAAAGTCCAAAGGCCACGCATTCTCAAGCACGCTGTTGGCTTTGTTTTGTTTCCTTTGTAGAGCCGTCCCTCAAATCCTCTCCATGCCCGTCTTACCTAGTGTGTGAGTAGCACAGTGCTCTTGTATCCCAGGCTTGCCAATTTGGTACTGTTGGGAAGCACGGTCAGTGCTACCTGGCAAAGCACATCAGGAAGGCACTAGATTGGACTAGGAGAAGTTATTGCAACCACCACCAATTAACAGTTCAACTCTAAAAGAACTCATAAAGTTCTTATTTGTATTAAGATTAAAGAACTTAAGGCAGGATACCATGCCAACATAGAGACACCATCTCTTTAAAAAAGATTTTCTTCTTACTTTAAACTTTTTGCAAAGTTTAGAATATTTTCCTCATTTTAATTTTAATGTCACATAGATTCCACTTCCTTACAGTATATTGGTTTTTCTTTAACTTCATACTATGCCCAAGCATTTCTGTCATGTTTACACATGCCTGTCTTGGTCCATACAAAACAGACTGATACCAAGGTTATAGTGAGATTCTTCATACAAAATAATGTTGAGTGTTCTATTGGTCCAATTAGTCAGTTAAGGGCAGCAAATTAGATTATGTAAGTGTTTATAAATGGGTCGCTGAAAGGGATGGTGCATAGGACAGAAAGAAAAACAATTCTAATGTTCACACATCAGCACAACCAAGAGGTATTTCCTAAGGTAGAGGTAGACATACCTCAGCCTTGTAGGACCTATGCTGTTTTTACTAGACATTTGAGTTTCACTAGCCAAACTCTGGTACAAAAGCTACATACTTGGAAAGCAAAGAATTCTGATGCAAGGAATATGTCTTGAAGATCAGAAGAGAGTGGACTCATTACCCCACACTTTCTTAATTTTAGCAATATGAATTGGGAGAGGGTTATTTTGTTGCCAATCTACTGTAGCTCACCAAGAAATAGACTAGTAGATCCAGGAGTACCATCTATTCATCCCTACCTATTGATTCCTCCTCAGAAAAATCCCACCCTTCACATGTGCAGCAGTGCTTTCAATATGCATTTCCCCAAAGAATCCAGGATGTCAGAAAATGTAAATATAAATGTGAAGTTAAGGAAATTTTATCAGCAAGATCAGTTTTATTTAAGATCAAGAAAACCTTGTAAAGATAGAGCAAGTATATGCATGCCATCTGTAGATATAGTTGGACATGATCTACAAACAATGCACATTTTAAAATACCTCAGCAAATACAGACAAACTATTTAAGAGATTCCCCGTGAAGCTCTTAAGCCCGAATGTGTACAGGACTGCAAACTTGCTGTATTGTAACATACATCTCAAGAGTCAGCTATACTTTTTAAACATTATTTCTTAATGTTAGGTTAGAGGTTGCTTGAGAAACTGTTTCCTCAGTAGTGCCCCAACTTTATGGAACTCTCCCAGGAGACACACAGTAGTCCACCTGAGTTGAAGCATTTAAGGTGGTTTGACTATCCACCTGTTTCAGATTACATTTAACTGACTTATCTTACTGCTTTTCTCCTGTCTCATTACAGCTCTGAGAAGTTTTTATAATGGATAAATTACATTTTGATATATGACTGATTTCTTGTACATTGTTGTACTTACTATTTTTACACTTGTATTTTACTCATCATCAAGGACAGAGTTGGTCTGGAAAGGTGGCTTATAAATATTTAAACAAATTAAAAGGAATGTTCTATCAAGATTGGTACCAAATATTTTTTAAGATGCATACGTTGCATGTTAAAGAAAAATATGCACAAAATGAGCTGTGCAAGTGGTTACAGATCTGGAGGACAGTAGTCACAAATCTTGACAAAAAGTTTAATTTCCTATATTTAGACCTATAAAACCTTCAGGCCACATATACTACCCAAAGGGTTAGCATCTAAAACAATGCTATCTGGCAAGTCTATTAAGGGCACAATTCTATGCATGTTTAGATATAAAGCATATTAGGAGTTGCAGGCCTTTCTTCCAGTGTTGGGGACTCGAGTCAAGTCACTTGCTATCAAGTCGCATTAGTGACTTGGGTGACTAGTGAGTGACTCAATGAGTGAGTGACTCAACTCAAAATGTTTACATTTTTTACAAACAATTTGTTGCAGAGCTTACTGTGCAGCTGGATATCTTGGAAGGCAGGCACAAACATAGCAAACGCAGTGAGAGAGAGGACAATTCAAAGGAGCAGGGTCAGGATAGGGAGGAGGGGGTTACAAGGCAGGAAATTGGTGGGAGGGAGGGAGTTTCAGAGGTGGGGGCAGGATAGGGATTTTATTTGTTTGTTTACATCATGGTTGAAGTAAAGGACTTCAATGCAGCACTGAGAGAAGTACAGATGGCAACATCAGGGAGGTTTTCTACTGCCCCCCCCACCTCTTCTTTCTGTTAAAGTTGGGCTTTGAGACTTGAGAGAGACTTCAGAATTTCTTGCAGTTACTTGAAACTCAACTTGGACTTGAAAGTAAACATTCAAGACTTGTAGTAAAGGACTTGAACACATCACTGCTTGTGTCATTGCTCCAAGTTTGGTCAAGATTCATAAAACTACTTGGACCCACATAAAAGGTTTCTCCTAGCCCAGTGGAATGTATCTTTCTTAGAGCCAGCTGGTGTATCTTGGCCTGAACCAATTCTTCTATGCCTTATGTCTTTTGGTTTACTATATTAAAACTGCATTCCTATGTACCTCTACTGCAAATAAGCAAAATTTGAACTAGTAAGACATACAGTGGTACCTCGACTCATAAAAGCCTCAGTTCACAACCAAATTGGGTTGCAAACAGTAATTTCAGAAAACATTGGCCTCAGGTTGTGAACTCCACATCAGGTGATGATCGCTCACGGTCATGCTATGGGGGGGGGGGGGGGGGATGGCCACGATCTTTGTTGTTCTTTGTCACTTTGTTTCAAATTTTTGTGATTAAAAAATGGTTACAGAACAGATTAACCTTATTTACGTTGAACCTTATGGGGAAATTTGACTTGGCTCACAATCAATTTGGGTTGCGACCAGAGTCGTGGAATGGATTAAGTTTGTAAGCCAAGGTACCACTGTATTTCCAAGTAAACATGCATAGAATCAATATGAATTGTCTATATTTCAGTATTTTTCTGCAGTAGTGTAAACAGACACTCAGAGAATATCCATCTCATTTTAAAGAGTCTTACATCTTTCAGGAGGATTTCAACTTCATTTACATTTACTCCAGAGCAGGCTGAAACTGTTTCCTGAAAAAACAACCACCAAGAAAATTAAAAATAGTTTGATTTCTTTAGATAGATACATATGAATCTCTTTACAAGACAGGAGCACATACAAGCATGTTATGTCATACACATTCCTACATAGGCATATTGCATCTAATAGAAAACTGTCATTTTTCAAACATGTGGAGCACTTCATGCCCAATACACTGAATTTCTTACTAATTATTTTCTATATTATAGATCAGAAGGTAGTTCAGTGTACCTTTATTGAAATTAAAGGTCTTATTTACTATTCCCAGACTATTACTGTGGATGGAAATATGTCACAAACTATCATATTACTTGGATTAGCTCATCATAAGTTGCCTATTTTGAACTCAATACACTACATTTATGTGTTCAGGACAAAGGTATGCAGCTTGCTAGGTTAATGGTAAATAGATTTGACACCTTTAATTAGAAATCATGGGAATCCAGGGGATGTATGGCATTAATGGCTTGTCTTAAAATGGTTTTTAAGAAAAAAAATGCAGTCAGGAGCCATTTTCAGCAGGTATTATTAATTTGAACATCATTTGTAAGTCTTCTAGACTGTTGAACATAATTTTATAAGGAAGAATATATTGTGTCCAAACAAGAATTCCAACTATATACCTACAGTGCTCTGTATGCAATCTACATTCAAGAAAAATTTCTGATGTTTGTCAATAATCCTATATAAACTAAAACAGGCATAAGCCACTGTGGCATAGTGGTTAAGAGCCTGGGACTGGGACTCAGGTGATCTGGGTTCTAGTTGCCGCTTGGCCATGGAGCCAACTGGGTGACATTGGGCCAGTCACAGACCCTCAGCCCAGCCTGAGGGTTGTTATTGTGGGGATAAGATTGAGAGCAGGGGAGGAGGATTATGTAAACCGCTTTGAGTTTATAGTAAGAAACAAGTGGCATATATAATCAAATAAATGAATAACTCTACTGAAACCAATGGTTTCAATTGCACCTAATTCCAAGTTGGAGTTTGCTCACTGTTTTTTGACTCCTAAAGTGGCAAGCTGTAGTCTTTGGTACTACGGGATCCAGACTGTAAATGCTGGAACACTGATCAAGACTGTTGTTCATATATGCATCCTATTAGTGCTGATATTCTATTGCCACCTATACTCTGTAAGTGGAATTACTATAATTGTCATTAACTTGTGGATTACTAGGGAGTTATTTGTGAATTAAACCACTAATGTCCAGTTTTGGATTTCCAAGCTTCAGAATTATTACATGACAGGTAGCTAGAAGTAGCATGAGTAGAAAGAAGAACTTTTCACATGTTTAATGATCTTGACACTTCTGGTTGACTTCTACTCATAAATCAACTCTGTATGCATTGCTTAGAACGCTATAGCTTGGCTACTGTAGCAGATGCCAGAAACTTCTGATTTAGTATCCCACTTTAAATATCTCAAAAAATAAAATCGAAAAAAATATTAAAATAAATGGCCACACTACCTGGTTCTAGTTAGAATTCTTACAGTCATGTTTTGTACTCTTGGAAGTCCTTAAACTATCTTCAAAGGCCTCCCAGATACAACACATTGTAATAGTCTAGGTCAGAGGCTTGAATCATTGCAGCTATGCTACCCAGCCAAGGTGGGACAGCTAAAGCTGGTAAAACGTACTCTGAATCACAGGGGCACTTGAACCTTTAATAACAGTGATGGATCAAGGATCATCAAGCAATGTATCTGATCTTTCAGGGAGAATGCAACTCCTTCTGGAACTGGCTAAGCCCTAGTCATCCAGTCTGAGAAACACCACCAGCAGTGCATCTCATCTTCTATGAATGGAATTTCAGTTTGTTAGCTCTCATCCAGTCCATTAAGGCCAAGCGCTGATCCCTCATTTCTATTGCCTCACCTAGCTCCAAAGAGGAGGAGGAACAAAGCACAGTGTTATTATCTGGATGCTAATAACAGTGCATTCCAATTCAGCAGTTTCATGTAGATGTCAAACAGGATACAGAAAAAGATAGAACCTTGCAAGATCCCAAAACAAAGAGGCTATTGCCTGGGTTATAGACAAGCTATGTTCCTGATAAAGCAGAAATTTGTCTTTAAGTTGAATTTGTATGTAAGTCAGATCACATATACTTGGCCCTCCACATTTGCAGGGGTAACGGATTCAGGATCTCTGTGAAAATGGAAAATATACTAATATCTCTAGACTCCCCGCCCCCAGCTCAAACTCACCAGTGCCTCCTCTTTACACCAAAGAAATGTCAGAGAGATTTCCTTCTCTAGAAAAGCATGCTTTGGAGGCCTCCCTCTCTCCTCTCATGCTTCCTCTCTCTATGGTAATGCTGATTCTTCACATTAAATTGTAAAAATTCATAGGCCACATAGAGGTTTGTTCATAAGTATGGGTGGCTTGTAACTTTGATGTTTGTAACGCCTGTACCATTTTCTGGAAACTTCTGTTCAAGTAACTATGGGACCAGTACAGTGTACCTGCCCACACACTTCTACAGACACTCCAGAGGTACACCGGTTAAGGGTATCAAAAATGACTAAAAAGTCAAGAATCATTAACAGGTCCACACTCTCCCTGAATGTCTTCTGACAGAGATCATCCCACAAGGTGACCAAAGCTATTTCAGTGCTGTAGCTAGGCATAACGCCAGTTGAAATGGGCTCAGAAAATTGGTTTCATTGAAGAGAGCCTGGATCTGGTCAGCTACCACATGCTTGAGCACCTTGCCCAAGAATTTGCTCTTGAATTATAGCTAAGTTGTTTGTGGGGGCAGTGATAGTCTATTCAAGTGGTGAGTAAGTGGTTGCACCACCACCCTTTAAGGTGACTGGGACTACTCCCTCTCTAAGAAAGGAATTACCTACCTCCTGGACCCTACCTCAGTTGTCCTCCCCTTGTCAGATATGAACAGCTATGAAGAACTCGAGTTAAGCAAATATGGTTGGGAGAAACCTTTCAAGTATCTTGTCAACATCCTTGGGACTCACAAATTAAAATTCATCCAACAATACAGACCCAGGCAGTACTCTGGACACTGTCATGGATTGATCTGTCCCAGCTGCATAGCCAAAGTTTGATATATACAAGCAAATTTACTCTCAAAAAGTCTAGCAACTTTGTCACAGCATGCCACTACATACCCATCTAGGCCAGATGTCAAAAGGCTACAAACCACTCAGCAAAGCTCCAGAGACAGTAGTGGAGTAGTGGAGAAAAATAGTTTCTTTACAGCCCTCTCTGCTATAAAGTAGGCTGGAAAAGCTTTTACATGTTTGCATTTTCTCCAAGTTTTCACCTGTTTGCAGTGTATACATCTCACAGCTTGCTTTACTGCCCTTAGGTTCAGGTGGACACCAAAGAACCAGTGGGCTCCATGAAGCAAGAATGGTTGCTCTGTAGAAATCACCCTAACTTATTTAGCCTTCTTTAGATTCTACAGATTAACCAGAGTGAGGCCAGTGGGTTCAACGTGAAATATTGGAGTAGTTTCTCCATTTCTGACTTTCCTATTTAAGTCACAGGTTATGCTCACAGAAAACTCCAATTGTTACATGTTGGCATTCCTCCAATTGCTACATATCCAAGGATAACAAGCTTGCTAATTTGTTTAGACAGTTATTTCTGGCAATATGAAAGAGGCAAAGGAGAAAAGAATCCTAATTTAGCACAATTTCTGTTCTTCCTTTAATTTGGTCCAATCTCTGGTGTTTTTATTTTAAACCAGTGGCAAGAATGAAAGAGTTCTCTCCAAAACAAGGAAATATGCAAACAAGAAAGGACCTCAAGGCATGTTAAGGCTTACACAGATATCAAGTGAGTTTAATCAACAGAGCCCACTTCCATCGTGTTTGTACATGATAACAAACCTATTATTTTCATTGTTGATGTAACAGGCTTATAATGGCAACTATTATTAGTATCTATTCTTACTATAACTATCAAGGCAGTCACTTGTAAAACAGTAGTTAAAGGATCAGAAAAAAATTCTGTAAATGCCATAGCTTAGGGCACAATTAAGATGGCACTCAGCTCACTCTCATTACCTAGTCCTACTTTTCCCAGAGTTACCACTGCAAGGAGAAAATAAGGTACAGTAGGAGAGAGGACTATGCCGCAGACACCTGAGATGGCATTCCAGTTCAAATCAATCCCAAGCTTAAATGAATCAATTCGGGGCAAACAAACTGAGCCCAAATTAGCTTATTTTGGGCTGGGATCCATCCAAGTCAGGCTCAGAGAAGCTCAGCCCTGCACTGCTACCAAATTAAGCTAATGAAAACTTACCTGGGAAGTCAGGGCATTACTGGCTGCATTTTTGAGGTCTGCATGTTTTGCAGAAATTGCAGATAACTGATTTTTCAGCCAATCCATCTCTTCTGAGAGTGAATTAAGTTGCTGATCTTTTTTTGCCACTTCCTTTGTTTTCTCTTCCAGTTGATCAAGTAGAGTAGCAGCATCACCATGTTTGTTTCTATTCTGCAGTTTGTCTTTCAGGACCTGGATTTCTTGATCTTTTTCTCCAAGGATATTATTATATTTTTCATTTTCAGTTTCAAGTGTGAGTATTTTCTATAAATATTAGTAGAAATTAGGATAGTAAGTTTAAGTTTGCTACCTTGAAACATCTAGCAGAGTGAAAGAAAAGAAAGAGTGAAAGAAAGCATTTACTGTGAAAGTGGCTCTGTTATATCCATTCCAATATTTAATGCTCACACAATTATATATTAGCAAAAACCTACCTACTATAACATACAATTGAAACAATTTGAAGCTTTATCATTCATGACAGCATAAAAAACCCCTCTTCCCAGTTGAGTAAAAGAAAAGTGACTGAACATTGAAGAAAGATGCAATATGCTCACAGGTATTTGGTAATAAAGGACAAAGCATTCTCAATAGATAAGAGGGAAAACCAAATATATGCATTATTATTTTATTATGTATTACAAAACTACACCATATCATGCAGAGAAAGAAAAAAAGACAAACTAAAATGTTACAATTTTGGGAGCAGGTTTAAAATATTTGTAACACTGACTGCATATATGTTGCATATTTCTATATATGGAAAGATATCAAAACATATTTCTCTTAAAATAATTATGCATAAATTGCAACAAAGGCAGTCCAAATATCCAAATATTTATAAATGGATAAATTAAGCCTAAATATCACCCTATCAAAAATATTTAGTTTCATTAAGTCCTCTATCCAATGTTATTTTAGGTGGCTATTTATCTTTCAGTGTTGCTAGTCTTTCAGCTATTAAAGAAGTATGGAAAATGCAGTTATGTTTACTTTCTGTTAAATCCCAAGAGATGGACACATAATTAAACGTAACACATATCATTACATATTAAAGAATTTTCCATCAAAGGGCGTATTTGAAATATTACCTCCTCCCAAAGTAAGCTGCCACTAGGCATTGACAAAACATACAGAGAAGAGAAGCATAAACAGCAATATTTTTCCAGTTTTTGCCCCATTTAATTAAGCCCTAATCAAAGAAATGTTGTAGCATCCAGTACACTCAAAATGTGATTGTTTGCTGAATTAAATGTAGCCTAAGATCTGTTATTCCCTTCCAAATAGATAATAATGAAGCACTTAGAAATGTGTGCAGACATGTTTGTGTGCGGACAGGGAAAATACTAACTCACTTAATGGAATTTAAAAGGCTACACCTCTGATCCAGAGTTGTCTGTGCACAACATTGTTTGGAAAGTTGGTGCATAAGTAAATCAACCAAAGGAGTAGTTCCATGCTTGTGTGCTTTATGAGCCAAGCAGCAGCTTTATTATTTTGTAAATCAGAACCTTCCCTTTGTACTGGAATGGGAAGTATTTGTGAGAGAATACTCTTTAAGGTGCAATCCGATGCAAGTTTACATAGGAAAAAATCCTAGAACTCCATCAAATGACTCCCAGCTTAGCTGAGTGAGGAAATTCTGTGAGTTGTACTTTTTTTGTTGCAATATATACCAGTCCTCTTAAAGGCCCAACATTAACATTCAGATCTTATGAGATGCAAAACAAAACAAAACAAAACAGCACTCCACTTGTCAAACATTTAAGTGATCTGTGGATAGCATGGATCAAAAAAAGGCTCAAGAAAGGAAGGTTTAAATACAGAAACATTGATATCACCTCCAGAAGTTTCTTCCTTTCTTCAGGTGTCATTTTGCTTTTGCCCTTAATTATATCTTCCAAGGATTTTTTCAGGGCTGCATTCTCTTTCTTGTACACCTGCAATTCTGATTCAGATTTGGAATCACCAGACTTTAATCCCCACCTGCTGATATTCATCGCCTTGCTGGCCTTTGATGTCATATGTCAGGTTCTCTAGAAAAACATTAAGTATTGTTGAAGAAGCAGCCTGTTCAGATGTGCAATTAAGCAAAGTTTTCCTGCAACGTGAAGCTTACAAGTCTTTACAGCCTAATTCTATGCATGTTTACTCATAAATACACTTCCACTAAATCTGACTGAACTCTGACCAACTAAGCATATTTTCTCAAAAGTAAATATCCATTCATTGAAACTAACTTCCTACCATGTTATGGTTACACTGACCAGGTTCACACAACAAAGCATCCATTGTGAGTAACTAGCCATGGGTGTTTCCCATGTCATCTGAACTTCCTGTGAGGTGTCTTGTTTTTAGGCTACCCATGGTTTAGTCTGGGGACTCTTCAACCTAGGATGGGCAGCAGTGTCAACAAAACCTGGAAGAGCAATTTCATTCTGGGTTCTGGAGCTAGCAAGATACTCAGGAAGAGCAGCACAAACCCTCAGTTCTGCAGCTCTGATAAACCAACCTAACAACAAAACAAGTTGTGAACAGAGCATGGTGGGGGAGACAAGATGGGTTGTGTCACAAGGGACACTGGGATATGAAAAAGAGGGTTGAGAAGGAACGAAAGAAAGAATAAGCCTGACAATCTGTTGGATATCTCATAGGTTGCTCACCCTGCCTAGCTTATTCACCTAGAGGGCTACTGTGTTATATGAAGTCACCCAGTCTTAGTACCAAATAAACACAGAGAGGATTGTAGCCCCACTTCAATTCACAAATATAATATAGAATAGCAAATAACATCCAAACCCAACATGTTTTTTCTGAATTAGGCATAAGTATTTATTTATTTATTAAAACATTTTTATGCCGCCCCATTCGCCGAAGCCTCGGGGTGGCTTACAACAATAAGTTAAAAATAAATAACATTAAATTAAAAATATAAACATTAAAATTAAAAATTATTTATTTATTAAAACAATAAGTAACAGTAGCAATGTTAAAATGAAAGTAACTTCTCCAAGCTAGGAAGTGGGACTCAGAACCAAAAGCACAAGTGTGAAAAAAAAACTCTGAACTGTTTAAGGTCCATTTTGCAGTGAAATGAAATATTCAAATCTGCCAATTACCACATCATCACAGGAAGCTAAGGGTAATGCCAGACAATTCGTAAGATCCGTTAACCAGTACTAGCGAGCTTAAAGGCTCCCCAAGATCTACTGATAACAGTATTAAGACGGAAGGAAGCCTAGAGGTTTGCAACAGGATCCCGAACTAGAAAATGAAACTATAGGTAGAACAGAGAAGATGACCTACCCGAGAAAGATGGTTTGTAATTTATTTACGTGATTTGCATATCGGTAACACGATTCCGTAGTGAACAATAAAAACAGAAAATTAAAATATTTAAAATAAGATGTTATCTAAGGGCAAAACTATACATTACAAACAAGATCTACGAGTCCTCTGAATGCTTAATCAAAGCACAAAAAGAATTGTTTAAAAGAAGCCACGAAAATTTCGAGGAAGCAATAGGGAGCAATTATTTCCACACGAATGCATTGTCTTTTATCCCCTACCTCGTCACTGGTTAGGCACGAGGGGGAAAAGACATGGACAGGAATCCTATAACGCGTACTCGAAGGGCTTCAAAGAGCTTCTGGGGTCCTGAACACGCGAGGAAACGCCTCTTCGCTGCCTGCCCCCACCCGAGGCACCATACACACCGGATGATGCTTAGCCGAGCTGCCGAAGTCGTAACGCCAGGTGGCTTCGCCGGCCGGCGAGGGGAGCTTTAAGATGACAGGTCGGAGGGGCGACGGCGACGGCCGCGGAGGTAATTATACCACTTCCGCCACCCCCACATCCCACTGCGAAGCCAGAAGCGCGAATAGGGCGCAACGATCTACCGTACCTTTTCGAACTCAGCACCACTCAAACGCTGCTTCCGGGAGTTTGAATGCCGCGGCTTCAGCGATGTCATTTCCTCCTCGTCGCCGCGCTATGGAGGCTGTGAAGGGTAAAGACTAAGAAGGCGAAGCGAATGACTCGGAGGATGGATGACTGGGAGCGGGAGGGCGAGAAAAACGGAGAACGAATGATGCTGGTTATGCATGGGGACTCCCTATGCATTCAGTGGTCATAGAATCACGGCATAGTGGAGTTGGAAGAGGTCAGAGGAACATTGGGTCCAACCCCCTGTTTAAGTCAAACCATCCCTCTCAGATGGCTGTCCAGTCGCATCTAGCGTGGCAGACCCCACAACCTTCCCAGGTAATTGGTTCCACTGCCAGGGCATTATTTTTGATATCTAGGCGGTATCTGGCTTGCTGTAACATGAGCCTATTATTCCATTTCCTGCACTCGGGGATGATCAAGAAGAGATCCTGCCCTTTCTCTTTGTGGCAGCCTTTCAGGTCCTTGTAGAGTTCTATCATATCTCCCCTCAGTCTTCTCTTCTCAAGGATAGACATGCCCGATTCTTTCCATCTCTCCTCATAGGGCTTTGTTTCCAGTCCCTGGGTCATCCTTGTTATCTCCTCTGAATCCTTTCCAGCATTTCTCCATCTTTCTTAAACTGTGATGCTCAGAACTGGACACAGTACTCCAGATGAAGCCTAATTAGTGCTGAGTAAAGGAAAACTAGTATTTCACAGGATTTGGAAGTGATACTTATATCAATGCATCCTAAAATAGCATTTGCCTTTTTTCAGCCACATCATCTTGTTGACTCACATTCAGCTTGTGACCTATAATTCCAAGATCCTTCTCATTTGCAGTATTGTTGAGCCAAGTATTCCCCGTCTAAGAAATATAGAAACAGAGACACAGAGTGAGTCGGAAGGGACATCCTGGGCCATCTAACCTGACCCCTGGCTCCAAGCAGCTTCGCTCATGACATGCCTACCATGTGCATGCCTAGCCTGTCCTTAAACACCCTCACTGATGGGGCTTCAACCACCTCCCATGGAAGCCTATTCCATATTCTTGTAATGATACATTTGATTTCTTTTTCCTAAGTGCAGAACTTGGCATACTAAATTTCATTCTGTTGTTTTCAGCCCAGCACTTCAACCTATACAGACCACCTTGAATCTTCTTTGTTGTCTTCCAGGGTTTTAGCTATCCTACCCAGGTTTGTGTCATCTGCAAATTTGATAATCATTACCTGCACTTCCTCATCCAAATCATTAATAAAGATGTTGAAGAGTCCTGGGCCCAGGACTGAACACTTTAGCACCCCACTTGTTACCTCTCCCCACTTTGAGAAGCTACCATTGATGACCACTCTTTGTGCCCCATTCTGTAGCCAACTGTGGATACATCTGATAGTCATTCCATCTAGCCCACTTTTTGCTAATTTACTAATCAGGGTATCATGGGGCACTTTGTCAAAAGCTATAATATATATTATGTCCACAGCATTCCCATAGTCCATCAGGGAGCTTACCCAATCAAAAAACGAATTCAGATTAGTCTGGCAGGATTTGTTCTTGAGAAATCCATGTTGGCTTCTACTAATCACTGCATTGCTTTCAAGGTGTTTGCTTTATAATCTGCTCCAGAATTTTCCCAGGGGTTGATGTCAGACTGACTGGTCTGTAGTTCCCAGGTTCTTCTTTTTATTTCCATTCTTGAAGATGGGGACAGCATTAACCCTTCTCCAGTCATTAGGCATTTCTCCTGTCCTCCATGATTTCTCAAAGATACTAGACAGTGGTTCTGCGAGTTCTTCCAACAGCTCCTTTATGAGTCTAGAATGAAGTGCATTGGACCCTGGAAGTTTGAACTCATTCAGTCCAATTAGATTATCCTTTACCATTTGCCTATCAATATTGAGTTGCCATCCTGCTCTTTCAGCTTGTACTTCCCCTTCATCAGGAAGGTCACAAATCTTTTTTTGGGCTGTATCAAAATAGGAATCGAGAACTTCTGCCTTTTTATTGTCATCTGTTATCATTCTGCCATCCATACTGAGAAGTCAAGCCTCCATTTCTTTCCTCTGTCTTTTACTTTGAACATATCTAAAAAAGGCTTTCGTTGCTGTTGCTGTTGTTGCTTTAGCATTCCTTGCTGGTGTTCATTCATTCCAAGCTTTAGCCTTCCTGACAGCATCCCTGCAGTTGTGTACTACCTGCCTGTATTCTTCCTTTGTAGTCTGGCCTTCCTTCCTCTTCCTATACATATCTTTTTTTGTTTTCAGGCCATCTCTAAGCTTTTCTGAAGTCTCTTGAACTTCTTCTGTTGTCTTCTACCCTTTTTCCTTCTTGGAATTGTTTGTGATTGTGCCTTTTGAATTTCCTTTAAAAAAAATCCCACCCTTTTTTGACTCCCTTTCTCATTAGAGTTAATTGCCATGGGACTTCAGCTTTCTTCATGCTGTGGCCAAACACTTGCTTTCCAGTTCTTGTAAGGTGCAACTGATCCTTTGCCAGCAGTCCGTCTTCCAGAAAGTGTATTCCATGGTTCCAGATTCCAGATCTCTCATGTTGGCACCGCCTTCATAGCCAGGCATTCACTTGGAGTATTTTTCTTTCCCAGTCTATGTCTTTCCATGAACTGGATGAATCAAAGAGAAAACTATCTGGACCCCGTCTTCCACAGAAGCCTTGTGCTCCATCAGGAAATGGAACTAGAAGCTCAACAAATGCTCAGCCAGCATTTCCTCTATGCACTGATCCATTGAGACTAATTTGCCATGGATTCAACTGTTTGGAATGTAATAAGCAGGCACTGTGCTATTTTGCCCTAGAAGCCCATTATTGGAGAGCTTTGGAAGATAATGATGGACTGGTAAGTCCCTTTTAAAGATCCACATTATTTTCTACTGGGTTTACATTAAAATTAAAGACAGACAAACAATGATGTTCAAACATAGAAACAGAGTGAGTCAGAAGGGGTCTCCCGGGCCATCTAGTCTGACCCCTGACTCCAGCTGGCTCCACTCACGACATGCCCAACATGTGCATGTCCAGCCTAACTTGACCAGTTTTGCTGTATTTTGTGGTTGTTCTTGCTCTATCCTATTTACTGACTTACTCCACTGTTATTAAATAAAGTTTTGCCCCTTTGTGCATTCCTGCAGTGAGTTTTTTGTTTTGGTTTTTATTTTTGCTTACATATATTAGGCCAGGCATAATTACAACATTTTTTTCAGCACTGTATACCTACTCACATACGTACAGATTCTCTCTCTCATAGTTATACTTACTTTCTTGTTACTGTATTATTATTATTATTACAATGCTTCATTGTGTTTAAGATGTTTTAGTGAATATGGAAGTGTTTCTTAAATGTTTTACTTACATGGAAGGGTAAAATATATACATATACTAAGACAAACATTTGGTTTATTCATGTGATCTGACTTACATACAAATTCAACTTAAGGAGATTCTCAGGAATGGAACTTACCTGTAATCAGGGGACTACCTGTATATCACTAATCTATTCTCCAGGGAGACAGCACAGCTAAAAAGTCCGCAGGTCTTCCTGCCAGACATGTGTTTCCATCTCATGCAACAGCGACTTTCTCACAACTAATACTTTTTTCTCCTTGTTCTTGCAAGTCTTTGTATCATTAACCAAGCACGAGCAATTATAATTAACAGAACAGAAAGCGTCAAATGAGAGATGAACAACAAAGTAGATTAACCACTGAGGGTAAAATCCTCTGCATATTTAAGCAGAAAAGTCCTACAACTCCCAAGATTTTCCAGCCAGCTCAGCTGAGAATTGTGGCTTGGAGTTGTAGGATCCCCCACCCCTGACTACAGATGCATAGGATTGCACTTTAAAGGGTATTTTCTCACAAAGTCTTCCTGCTTCATTTCCATATAAAAGGAAGCTCTTGATTCCAAAAACACAGAATTGCTGCTCGATTCATGAAGCTGCTCCCTGCCTTGACTTCCTCCTGCAGCAACCTTCTGAACAACTGTGCAGGCTGGACACTAGTTCAGAAGTGTCGCTGTTCAGATGGCACTGTGCAGGTTTGTGCTTTCCCTGTCTGGACAAGAACACAGACATGTCTTTTTGGGTATTGCCATACATTTGCTATCGAAATATGCATAGGAGTGCACTCCAAGTCCCTCAGGCTGCCACCTCTGAGTGGTGTGTCAACATCACTTCCATGTTTGGTGGCGGTCTCAATGGGGGCTCATCTCAGATTGAGCTTACCTTGTTATCCATTCTTGTATCCTTGTTCTTTGATACCCATTTACTTATATTTCCCTCTAAGGCAAAATCTGCTCCTACTTGCACAGGGAGAAGACAAGGCATGTGGCAGTTCTTACTTCTTTTGCTACTTGGTTGCTTCAGAGGACAGGTTAACATACAGCAGCAGGAATGAATTGCGCATTCAGGAAAGTGATTGGAACTAGTGGATATCCTACTGGGACCTGTGCCCCAAAAGGGGTCCTACACTATCAGCCTCTGTGCCAGCTTTGATCCCAGACAATTGCCACAATCCATCCGTAATAATTCATCATCCAGGATGATACCCAGCTGAACTGAAGCCTCTCTGGGTAAAAGTGATATGTGTTGCCCAGTATGAACAACATTCTGAAACATTTTGTTAAGCATGTACAGCCCACATCTGAGAGGTGAGATTTCAAGGACTCCAGCCTTATTCATTGTTCAGCTTCCTGAGGAGGTCACTGGAGACTTAAATCTGTGACACTTATATTCTGTGATAAAGGATTTATTTCTGCATATATATATACAAGATGTAGATAAGATCTTTGAAGCATGAACAGTTCAATAAATTCCTGTCCATTATCAGCTTTCTAGAAGAATCTATAATGTCCTGTATTTCCTGCAGAAAGCAATTACCTATCTCCTATTCAGTTGTAGCTCCAGCACAAATACAATCCATGCTACATTCAGAGGCCTTGGTCCCTCCTTGCCTGGGGGCGGAGGGGGGAGCCTGTAAATGAATCTTCTCTGCTTCTCACCTGTGTCTTCATGCACCATTGAACCATATCACCAGAATGTGCCAGCTATTAACTACCTCTTGTTAGTTCTTAAGAATCCTCAAGAGAGGAGATGCTAAGGAATGCAGGGACCATAAGACTGTTGCACTAATTTCCCATGCAAACACAGGGATGCTCAAGGCATTGGAACAAAGTAAAAGAATTTTATATGGAGTGAGAAATGTCTGATGTTCAAAGTGGATTCCATAAAGGAAGAGGTACTCAAGATCATATTGCAATTATACATAGCCTATTGCAGCACAGCAAAGAATTTCAGAACAAGCCCTATCTGTGCTTTATAAACTACGGCACAGTTTTTGACTGCATGAATCATGAAAATCTATGGATGGTTCTGAAAGAAATGGGTGCACATATTATGGACAGGAAGCTACTGTCAGGACAGAATATGGAGAAATAGAATGGTTTCCTAAAGGCAAAGGTACAAGACAAGAATATATCTGTTCAGTCTGTATGCAGAACAGATCATAAAAAAATCTGGATTATGATTGGAGGAGAGAGGAGTGAAAATTGGTAGAAGATAATTTAAGTTATGCAAATTATACCACATTACATGCAGAAAGCAGCAGCAAAATGAATTGACTCCTGATGAAAGTAAAAGAAGGTGGAAAAGCAGGACTTACCACAATAAAGAAATGGAACTTATGAAAGGTTTTATGTACCTTTCACATTGAGATTGCAGCCAAGAAATTAGAAGAAGACTGAGACTAGGAAGGGCAGCAATGAAGGAACTGGAAAAGATCTTCATGTGTAAAGATGTTTAACTCACAACCAAGGCCAAGATTATCCACAGTATGGTATCCACAGTCATTATGTATGGATGTGACCACTGGACAATGAAAAAGGCTGCCGGAAAGAAATTTGATACATTCAAAATATGGTGTTGGAGGAGAGCTTTGTGAGTACCCTGGACTGACAGAAAGATAAACAAGAGGATCCCAGAGTAGCCCTTCCCCAACCTGGTGGGTGGCCTTTAGAGGCATTTGGATGGCAACTCCCAAAATTCCCATCCAACAGGGAAAGGACATTGACTGGGAAATCTGGGTGTTCCAGTCCAAACATGTCTGGAAGGCAAAAGGCTGGGGAAGGCTGTCCTAGAGTAAACCTTATCTGGGACAGAACTTTCTCTGGAAGCAAAAATGATGAAATTGAAAGCTATCCTACTATTGACAATCACAAGAAGGCAAAACTCATTGGAGAAGACAATAATGCAAGGGAACATCAGAGACAGAAAAAGAAGAGGAGAAACAGCTCTGGAATGGATCAGTTCCATAAAAGAAGCCACAGCCTTGAGTTTACAAGGGCTGAGCAGGGCTGTCATGATCAGGACACTTTGGTGGACATTACAGGGTTGCCATAAGATGAAGGCAACTTGAAGATTCATAAGAAGAATAGGAGGTATTGTCTCTGGCATCCAAATGCTAGCTCTCCTTACAGAATTCATAAGAGTCAAGAATTAATGAGTAGGAAGGGATCCTGAATCTCTTTGCATTTACAGGTACTTGGTTGTTAGAGCCATTCAGACCAACCCCAACAACACTCTTTTGAGCTTTCGGGAACCTCGCCAGTATGACACCACTTGTGCTGTACTTGCCTCACACTGTATGCTACACAGAAAGCCATTTATTTCACTCACCTGCTCTATGGCTCTTCGATGCACAGTGTATAACTGTCAGGTGAAATGGAAGGGTTTCCTCCCTCACATGCTATTACTATCAATGCCAGCTGTAGAAAGTATAAGTTTTCAGGTACAGTCCTATGCATGTTTAGCCAGGAAAACGTCCTATAACTCTCAGTATGGCCCAACTAGCCACTAAGGATTGTACCCTTGCTCATTTATTTGGAAGGTTATTTTTGATTTCTACGGAAGGGGGCACTCTAACCCCGTTTCTGATGAGAATAATAACAACTGATGACACGTGGAAAGAACAAAAAAGAATGTTATCGTATTTCACTATAGATGTGCTGATTTAATTATATTTAAGTAACGGTAACATGGCTAATGGTCAGTATTATATGCAGACTCATTTCTTTCCTGTAATCCATAAGCAGAGGAATTTTCTCCTTTAAACTACTTGCCTTACTTAACAAGTTTATACTAGCTTTTTCTAAAGTCACAGGAACTGTCAGTGTCAGTTTACAGAAAACCTTTTTGTTCTTTCCCCTCCCCTCCCCTCCCCTCTTTTTCCTTTCATTTCTAAGATTTTTTTTTTTTTTTTTTTGCACCATTGGTAAGCAACTCATCTTAGATCCACCCATCAGTTGCGTTTCACTGTATCGGAGCCATTCCCAGCAGTTGCCTCCTCCTCCTGGCATTTCAGCCTGGAGGCTCCAGAGCTACAGTACTTAAGTGCACAGTTTCTTAAGTTGCTTCTTGGAAGGCTCAGTTTAAGTGCTGCAAACAATGCTTCGAGTAATTGTGGAATCTGCTGCAAATATACCTAAACATAAGTTTGGGAAACCAGATCCTATTGTGTCAATTATTTTTAAAGGTAAGAAAATTAACTTATGAAATTCACATTTAGAGATGATTTTTAAAATCTGTCTTGGTGGCATGATTTTTAAAAAATGCAACAGTTGTGATCTAACTGCATTTGTAAAACATCTTGTGAAGAAACAAATCAAAACCTTTATACAACATGGCTTTTTCAAAATGCTGAAAGGTGGTGTGGTTTTCTGGACCTGTTTCAAAGCTCCTGTGTGGGATTGTCTTATCTGCACCTGAACATAAACATCTTACCTTTAGTTTTGATAAGTGTACAAGTGAGCTACACCTTTGCCTATAAATTATTTTGCTAGGAATGTAAGTTTGATTGCTAATTTTTTGTTTTCTCTCGAACTTTTTGTAAGTAGGAATTCATCTAATAGTTTGTGTTAATGTTTTTGTAGTTTAACACATTCCAAACACTGATTTGCAACATTACTACAGCTTCCTTTTTCTTTGGAGATTTCTTTGCTTATATGCTTAGCAACTGAAAACCAAAATTTGGAAGACGGAATAAATGTAGTATACTTGCATTTATCCATACATGTCTACCTTACATCACTGCAAAATTGACACTAAAGTAGATTTCAATTTGTGTTGCTCTCTTTTGTCCCAGATAATTGGTAATTATTGTTATATTTCAGATTGGAATTGTCAAATGCCCTATAGCTTATGAGCACATCAAACTGGAACATAACTTGAAATGTAGATATATTATTCTTGACAGTGGATGCATGTGCTGAACTGGAGAACAAAGCATAAAGTTTTTTGGTGGACAAATAGCTACAAGCTCCTAAGTTTACAATAGTTGCTACAGTGTATGAGAAAGTTGGTGTGTAGGTTGATACTTGAAAACTTATTACTAGAATGTTTAAACTGGCCTTGTTCTTCACTCTTGGTTTTTGCTTTCTTCTGTTTTTAAGTTTCTATCTACTTGCCTTGGTTTTGGAACATTTGGTGTGGTCCATCCATTCAGTATTTCCACAAGGGTTTTTTTAATGGTGCCTTATGGCAAAGGAATTTCTGGATGAATGACCACTAAGCTAAACAGATTTTTTTCCTTGGATGACTTAGAAGCTAAACCAGACGTTTCTAGACTTCTTGTTTTTCAAAATCTGGGACATGGCTTTGCAGAGAGGTGCAAGCTGATATGATATTTGCTAATAATGTATGAATCATTTGTTATTCACAGAATCCTTCTTTTCAAGTTGTACTGACTTGTTGAAACCTTGTCTAATCTTTGTATTATATACTCTGTTTGTGGATGGCTTTACAGGAACACTAGGAACCAAACTATATGATAAAAATATGGTATTTGTGTTTTTCTACCAATGCAAACATGCAGCTTGTGGAGAGTGGGGGAGGGACTTAGAAAATAGTACAGGCAAAGGATTAAATAGCTTTCCACCCCTGAGATGATATTTCAGTCTGTCTGTCTGTGCTGCCATGTATGCTTTTAAGTGAAAATATATCCATTTAGAGATCCAGTCATGAATCTCCTACATAATATGGAGTTTGGCCTTTAAAAGTGGCCCTGTTCAGTATAGCTTAGGCCTTTAACTTCTGTTCTTACAAACCATGGGGTTGTTGGAAGATTAACAGGGCTTCCATAGTGTTAAAACTGGTACATCCTTAAAGGAAGATTCCCTTTCATTATTTTCATTTGTATGGATTCTTTGAAAGAATGATGGCTTTTGGAGTGGGAAAAGCAGTAATGGCTGGCATACTATGTTGAAAGACAATTTGTAATTAATTTTCCTTGCCAAACACCATGCCAAGGAGTGCTTTGTGCATACTGATGTTAAGCCCTTTTTTGGCTCTTGCAAATATGTCTGACAGCTGGCCAATAAGTGTTGTTGTATACTGCTCTCACCCTGAGGATAACATCCTGAATACTAGATTTTTCCTCCACAGCATGGCACACAGCAAAGAGGAATCAATCAGAAATGCTCTTTTCCCCCTTCAGAGGAGAAAAACAGTAAAAAGCAATACTGTGTCATTTAGAATGAATATGAATGATGAGCTTAAGGAAGGAAAACAACCGAAACAGGGCTATGTAATTGCAACAAGGACAGAGGAGGAACAGAATCTCAACTAAGTGCCAGTCAGGCTCAAATATATTTAAGCTTAAGAAACCGGCCGATGGCAATCAGGCATATGGTTCTCACTGAAGCTCTATCTATAATCTGTGTATTGTATGGCTATATATCATAAATATACTTAGATTAGGAAAATGTCTTGTCTGGAGTGTTATTTCTATGGAATTCTATATTTTTGGCTTGAGGGGCATTCAGTGATAAATCTTCATACTTAGGGGCTGTGCAATTTACCCTGTCCCAAACACGGAATCTTACAGGTGTGGGAGGGTGGCAGACATTCATCTGCCATTTGTAGCCTTCCTGTGTTTTTCCACTGTTAATGCATTTTTTCCTTCACAAAAGCATCTTTAAGGAGGGAAGATGAAAGAATCACACAAAGCTTTTGGACTGATAATGTTAGGAGACATCCATTTGGAAGCACGCATAATGGATAGTAAGAAACACTGCTCCAGTTTATATAAAAGCATAGGGATTACTTTATATTGTTAATGGGATACTGAATGTTTTGAAATATGTAGATTTCTATTTTTGTTTGTACAGTATAAAGTTCTGCAGCTGCAAATGGGATACTGAATCCACTCCTGGATATGTGTTAAAAATTACAGAGTTTAATGCTTTCAGGCCTTCTAAGCTATGAACTTTCACATGCAAATTTGAATCAGATTATTGGAGCAGACATTTGGAAGAAAGTTCAAAGTTTATACCACACCCCAAACATGTTAATTGAATGGCTTCACTGACACAGACTTTCCAAAGAGGGAAGAAGGAAAGTACTCCAAAGCTGCAATAATTCTAGGGTTTCAGAGGGACTGGGATGTGGGTGGTATTTACAGAGTCAGAGCCAAAAGATGTGTGTGAGTAGAAGTCAGCTCAGTACAAGTGAAATGTAGCTTAGCACAGAAGTTTAAAAACTGGGAGAAAATCCTCCAAGAAACAACCACCATTTGGATTTCACTGAAATGTTTAGAAGCATCATCATGATGATGGCATCATCATCATCCTCTCTATTTCTGAAGCTCAGAGTTGTGTGGTTCCTCCAGAAACAGCACCATCCATCTGTAAGAAGTGGCCTTGGTAAGCTTGGGAAACACCAAGGTTTGCAGAAGTACCAAAATCTTTCTTTTAAAAAAAGTGAAGTGGTGTTTGGGTAGAGCAAAACACTGCAATGAAGACTGAACATATTCAGTAACCACACAGGAAACTGCCTTTTCCTGTACCACACCATTGTTCCATCAAACCTGGTACTGCTGACACAGCTAGCAGTAGCTTTCCATGGTTTCAGGCAGGAGTTTTCAGGCATAAGTAACTAGGACAGTCAATAGGTGCAAAGGTTTGTTTCAGATCCCAGTTATACTTTTGATTACTAGATGTTAGCATTGACAACAAAACCTTGATGGTTCTCATAGTCTTCTTGTACATATGAACTCACATTGTACATCTGGTAAGGATCTTGTGGCTCTTAGAGAGTAAGTTCTCCTTGAGCTCTTCCCCTCATGGCATGTTAGTACAAGGAGAAGCATCTTGTAGCTGCTGTGTGAAGGTATCAGTATTTACATATATGATGGAAGGCTAGAGATAGAAGTAAAATGTATATCAAAGGCAGCAGAAAAGTTTACTACTAGCAGCTTCCTTCAGCATAGGAAGGAGCAAATCCTCCTTTGATCCCCCTTCTCTCCAACATATCCTTACCTGAAAAAGAGGCAGTGATACAGTACCCCTGAGTAACTAGAAGAATCACATGAGTAAAGTAGAGTTTCCTAATGTATATTGGGATGAAATCTGTACAAAGTGTTGGTGTTTGTTCTTGACCAATGAATATACTGAAAGATTATTATGTATTATTTGTCTAAAATGGAAGATTGGCAACAATAGAAATATAATGAAGTTCTTGATGTTTTATGACAATTCCGGAGACTATTTTTTAATGTTTTTATTTGTTAAGCATGTTCGGCAATGGCTTCCAGAATAAAAACACACAAATAAAAATAAAAGCTTAGATTAGATCCAATGGCATTTCTGCTAACAGAATGAAAACCTCTGGTAGAATAGATTGCCCCTCATGCACCCTTCACATACCGTATAGGATATACCGTATTTTTCGCTCTATAAGACGCACTTTTTTCCCCCTGAAAAGTAAGGGGAAATGTCTGTGCGTCTTATAGAGCGAATGTGTGTGTGCCCGACGCCCGGGATGCTGCCGACCCACCTGCACCACGTGGCACCACCTGGCCAGCATGCGCTCGGCACGTGCTGCTCCCCCCCCCCCCCCCCCGGCAGAGGTGAGAGCTGTGCCGCTCAGGGGGAGCGGTGCAGAGGAGGAGGAGCTGCGGAGTTTAACCCGCTGGCCGCACGGAGAGACAGACTGCTCACCCCCACTGCCAGGGAAGACCTGCCGCCTCTGCGCCGCCCGGAAGACCACTGTCGGCACGCTGCCGGCCTGGCTGCACCACACCTGGCCGGCACGTGCTCGGCACGCCCTGCTCCGCCCCCCTCCTCCGGCTCAGGTGAGAGCTGTTAATCACAGGTCGGTGTGTGTTTTCAAATGGCAGCCCGTCTTTTAATGAAGCCCATGGGGAAGTGATGGGGAATGTGCCTGTGATTATCAGGAAGCTTTCCATGGATCCCTCCTCTAAAAACTAGGTGCGTCTTATGGTCAGGTGTGTCTTATAGAGCGAAAAATACGGTAAGCCTAGCTATGCAATCCAACACAGAAATAAGTCTTACTGAATTCAGTGCAACGTAACGTCAGATAATTGTGTATAGAATTGCTGTCTATAACTAGCAGAACTAGCTCAATAAGCCAAACGCCTTTGAGAAGTGAGAACAATAATAATTGTAGCAGCTTTTTATCAGAGAGTATTTTAGAACAATATTGGGCACCACTGGTTTGTACAAATACATGATAATATTCAATATTCAATGTATTCTATGTGATTAAGAAAGTGAAAGCACACACAGAATTAAAATATAATTCATTGATTTAAGCTGATTGTATTATAGCTCTTATTTTCCTGTGAAAGTTACAGTTTTGTGATTTTTTGTAGTCTGCTCTGAGTCAGTATACTGCATAGATTTATTTTTATGTTTATTGTTTCTGTTACAGCAGTGTGAGTCAGTCCCTCAATTCCTGTTAGCACCTCCCCCATGAATCCAGCAGAAATGGCTCTCCAGTTACATCAAAGCTGTGCAGACTGACTCACACATGGATCAAAAAGAGAAGGGATGAGAGAGATTTATTTCCATCCTCTATAAAATCTGTCATGATCCATCATTAAGGGTTTTGAGAGATTCAGTGCAATGTAAAACTTAACATTTTGTTTTCTGCTGGATGGTGTATATGTTAAGGATGTGCATTAGATTTAAGATTTAAGAAGTGTATTTTCTATTTTCACAAATAAGAGGCACATAAAAGTCAAAAGTATATTACCTGGGATCAAACAAGGCCCTTAAACTGATCAGAAATCAGAGATCACCACAATTGAGAAACACAATAGATAGCATACTGATGAACTCTTGACCTAGTCTAAATTATTGGCATGGAGAGTTAGATTGAGGGCCAATTTGCATGACTCTTAGAAGCATGATTGGCAGATTAAATCTGGGCTGATATTCTTCACTGATTTGGATGTAGGTAAGACTGGTGTAAAGCAGTCTTACCTGCTTGTCTCAGCCATCCCCAATCTAGTGTCCACCAGATATTTTGCATTTCAAGTTACTTAAAGAATAATATTATGCATCCATTTGTGCAAGCATAATGCACTGCTAATTGTGCCACAGAAAGATTGGGTGGAGGTCTGCTAGTGCTATTTCGGTTTGGAAATAACATGATAGATACTAATTGGAAAGTATGATTGTTTAAATCATTAAATTTTAAAACCACCATGCTAAACATAGACAGACTGGCTGGCAAGCCTGTAAATTCATTCAAGCTTGATTGCATGTAAAAGAACACTTGAATACATTGTGACATATATATTTAAAAAATATTTTCTCAAACAAGTAATCACATTTTTGTTTCTTTCCAGATGAAAAAAAGAAAACAAAGAAAATTGATAGTGAACTCAACCCTGTTTGGAATGAGGTGAGTTGCTCTCCTCCTCCTCTAGCATAAAGAGTGCCTGAGGCATGATGCAAGCAAGCTCTTTTGCACTGGATTTATGCAGAATTGACAACAAGAAGCACAAGTAAATGCATACTTCCCATTCCTTGTGTTTGGCTGTATCCAGCAGTATGTGTAGTCTCTGTTTTTCTTGTTACTCATAAGATAGACTTTCCCAGTCTGATTGAAGGATGACAGGAGATGCAGTGCAGCACAGCTGAAGGATACTAGGTTAGGAAAGTCTGTATCAAGGTGAGATGTGCAAGACAGGGAAGAGGTGGCATATTTTACTTAAGCAATAGGTACAATATTCTGTTTCAAATGCTGCTGTGAAAGGACTTGCACTATCTTTTCTGCCTGGGTTTACTAATGTCTGAAACTTCTTCAGGAAGGGGAAGAAAAATGAAATGCTTTACAATTTAAGTACATGGTAAATATGGTAAACAGCTGTGTAAATAAACATGAAATGCATTGTTTTGTGTATGTTGATACCTCCACAGATGGGTGTCATCTGAAGCATGGTAATTTCCTACTGAAGAAAAAAAATTGTCATTTATATCACTAAAGCGGACTCCATAGACTTGTCCAGTCTATTGATATTTCATTCCAGCTTTGCTCAGGTCTGCCAATAGGTTTAGAATGTATGAAGAAAGAAGGGTTCATACACCCACATACATCATACACAAATCTTTTATTTGTATTTACACTTAAATTTAATATATCCGAGTTACCTTTATCACTAGTGTATTTTATCTTCCTCATATGATTCAATGAAGTGTATAAAATCTATTAAAAAAATTATTTGTGATAGCTGTATCTTGTTTTTAGATGGGGCTCTCAAAAGCTGACTGTTGACAGGGGTGACCAGGACCACTTAATAATGTTAGAGTTCACTCTAGAGTATCCACTACAGTCCTGCAAAACCTATTATATTGTCTTGATTTATGTTATTTCTAGTCTAAGCTCAGTTTGCACAGGAACAGAAGGCTTTTAAATACATAATTGGATTGCATGGCTAAATTCATCATTCAGTGACTTCTGCATCATTACCCATAGGACTTCACACAGAGTCAGTACTCATCAAGGCTGCTCAAGGACAAGGTGACACTTAGTCTACATAAAGAAAGTGGCTGCATTGGCAGTTGAATTTTATTTCAGCACCAGTAATGGGATAAGGTCCTACACCACATACAAGGCCGCAAGCTGGTTTAAGGGTGCCAGGACGGGTTGTGCAGCATGCATAGCTCTGTTCTGGAACAAAGGGGAACGGCTATAGGATTTATGAGGAAGATTTGCTAGTGGTTCCCCCCAATTTTCACCTGAGGTAGTTGTTTGAATGTAGAGTCAGCCCTACTAAACAGGAACTGCCCAGGATTAAGTGGAGATGCTCCTTGTGTAAACCCAAATAGGTAGGATTACCCACATGTTGTTCCATCTTAGTGGTGGGATAAGCTACAGTTTCTTTCACATGCTTCTTTTATTAAAATGTTTTAATAAATAATAAATAAATAAACTACATTCAGTGAGGCTATTTGCACAACATACCATGGCTCATTGTGTCTTCCTTAAGCTACTTTGAACCAGGGAATGCACAAACACTATCCTACTAGTCAGTTCCTACTAGGAGTTGCTGTGTTGTATGAACCCAGCCAGTGGGAATTATGTGACAATTAACAGCAACAAGCTGCTGCATGTCATGTGAGCCCAGTCATTGATTGCTGCAATATTTAACCAAAACAAATCCAGAAACACAACTCTGTTGAATAACACTCAATTTTTTAAAAAATGTGTTTCCTTCACATATATGGTCATTCTAGTCACATGTTCAGCTACTGAGCATGACTAGAATAATGCCTAGACATCCATTACATCATTATTTTAATAAAGTATGGGCAATTATAATTACATTACATTTCTATACCTCCTGTATCTGAAGCTCTCTGGGTGTTCGCAACATTTAAATCACCCATCCAGATTTCAACCTGGCCAGACATTGCTTATACTATTTCATAGAGAAAATTAATACTTTGTTTCCCACAGGTTAAAAATGTATAAGAATTTTGCATCTTTAGTCCTATATAAAAGTCTTTCTATTTCATAGTTTTTAGAAATTATTTTGAGAAAATAAAAGCTTCATAGCAATTTATGAACACATATTATACAAATTCTATAAATATCCAGAGTGTCATTTTTTTTCAGGAAAAAATGAAAAGGTCGGCGGGGGGGGGGGAATGGCTTGCATTTTATTATTTTTGGAGGACCTTCATATCTTTGCCTCCAAGTGAGTGATTCTGCTGCCATCATGGGCCTCAGTGAACCTGACATTGCTGTTTATATTAGGTGGAAATCCCCACTGGCACCAATAGAAAAATTCCTGCCAATAGAAATAGCAGCTTCTGATGAGCAATTTTGCTCAACCATGGAAGGAGAGGAGAGTGTTATACTCTCCCTGCCTACCTGCTACCTTATCTCTCCACCCACCAGGTGCTTTTTGCACTTTAAAAAAATGCACATTAATGGAAATATGCATGTAATGTCACATCTAGTTTGGCTTTTGATGCAAACAGTGCAGGAGTTAAAGATAAGCAAGACAATTCTGGACATGTTTTCTCAAAAGTATGCATTATTAAATTTGATTGCACTTACTTCCAAGTAAATGTGCCTGAAATAATGCGTCATGAAATGTGTATTTACTATGGTGAAGGCATGTCTGTATAGACATGGTCTAACTTATTCTTTGTGAGTCTTTCTGATTGATTATATGTGCCTTGTTCCTTTCAGGCTTATGTTTACAGTAAATAGTAAGGCAGCTGATATGCTGTGTGATTTCTTAGGAATGTTTAAATGTGGAGATCTCAGCTCTCTTGCAGACAATTATCTGAGGTCTGCAAGAGGTCTGAGGTTTGAGGTCTGCTCTGGCATGGCATTTGTATAAATTGCTGTCATAAATTTTACTTTGGATCAGGTTTGTGTAGGTGTGTTTCCACTTCATCTATGCCATACATTTTCTTACTAGCCTACTGATATAATCTAGGAAGGCCAAATAAAGTGGAGACAGACTTCCTGAAAAATAGTTGTGCAAAAGAGGGGATTTCAGCACAGCAAGGCAAACTATACCTTGGAAATATCTTCTATGCAAGCATTAAAGGTGCAAGAGCTGTGCAGTTTTTTTTTTTTTTACCTTTTCTACCCTATTTGCACAGAATCCTATAAAATGTTGCACAAGATATTGAAAAAGTCTCACAAAGCCCTACAACTAAGCCCTACAAATATCAGTGAGGCTTTTAAATCATGATCTGCAGTATGAACCTATGCATGATCCTAACCATTGTATTCCATAAGGCTTACTCCCAATTAAATTGCATTATTTTCAGTGGGACATAATATCACTAAACTTTGGTGGACTATTCCATTGTGTGCATGTACATTTGTACATCTCTGAAAACCTAATATTATACACATTTACCTGAACTAGCCCTGAGGAATGTTCTAAGGCTGAATTCCTATATACTGTATTTATCTGAGAGCAGGCATGCATATGATTGCACTATTCAGGCACTGTCAACCTTGATACCCAGAAAGAAGTACAAATGAGTATCCAACAGGGTCATTCTTCAAACTGAAACAGCAATAGTGGAATTCTGCAAAATCTTTCAGTTGCATAAGTGCAGCGCATGGGTCATTCCTGAAAATGATTTGCAACCTCTTGCACAAGCAACTGCACAAGTGAAGCTCTAGTTGGACTGTCCACATGTCCATAGCTTGGAATTTCTGCTATTGGAACAAAGCAATATGAATAGAAGCATACACTGCGAACTGCCCAGTGGCTGCATGTACCTATGTAATTGTGTCACTGGTTTTAAAAAAAGTTTTTTTCTTTAAATGTTTAAAATTGTATACTCATTTATGTAATGATGTTCAGTTATTAATGGCTATTTTAATTATTTTACACAGATACTGGAATTTGATTTGAGAGGAATACCTCTGGATATTTCATCATCGCTTCTTATTGTTGTGAAAGACTTTGAAACTATAGGGCAAAACAAGTAAGTCAAAGGGGTTTTTTATTATTCTTTGATGCATTTATTTTTCATGGCAATTGGCTCCAAACAGACTTTTAATAATTAAGTCCAACAATTTTGTAATAAATTTGTATGATTGAATTTGCTACGTTTTAAATACTTCAGTTATCCTACTGAATTATTTACTGTTGATTTGTCTGCTTTGTACTTCAGCCGGTTTTTCTCATCTCCTGGGAGTGAACAGCTCCTAACACTACCAGTACAGGCTTTGTGCAGAAGTCTTTGCTTCCTTAAAGTATTCTTTGTGAAAAGAAAAAAAAAATGAAAGAAGAGATGGGAAAACAGGGGAGGGTTTCAGGTGGAAGACAATGACTTATGGATCCCTTATAAAATTATGCGAATGAGACCATGAAATTGCATGAGAAAAGCCTCATTGGGAAGCATCCAGGATTATAAGGTCTGTGTGAGGACAAAGGCTCTGTATATATGTTTTTTCTCCATTCCTGTCTTTCTTGATTATCATTCCAATAGTGACTGAGTTCACATGATACAACAATCTAGTGTGGTTTGCTGCCTACATTGGGTTATTAAGCTCATGCGAAATGAGACCATGTCATGCAAACTGAGACCAGCAAGCCGCCTCAACAACTCATGGGCTTTTGTAGGAGTTATTGAAGGAGAAGGATCGTTCTACTGTATGAACTTGGGCAACCCACTCCATTGTGAATACAGGCAATTGGCTAGAGAGCTATTTGGACAAAAATGGCAAAAAGCCCTTCTTACTCTTGGCAAGCAGCTTTCAGGGCATGTAGCTTTTACTGGCTTTCCCCCTAATCCCCTGCCATGATTGTTAGCAATGTTTCACATTAAAAATGTTGAATCTCCCCTCAGTCTAGCCCAGGTCATACATCTCATTAAGAGACCTCAATAGAAATTAAGCAACCTAATTACATGAAGAACTGGAGCCAAGTAGAGCTACCATTGTGATGTTCCTGTCTTCATTTTTCCACCCAATACACTCTGTTGTTGAGGTGTGCACACACACAGTGCTAGATGCATTACAGATTTTTGTGTTTATTATTGCAGAGTGCCAGAGCAGGTGTGCAATATAGTTGGATTCAGTGCTCATGGACTTGCCTTTTCATTTCAGGAAGTCAGGAAGTGAAAGCAAGGGTGGCTATGCTAATTTTTTTTTTCACCTTCTGCTCATTATTTTGTGATTCATACATCAGAATGCTTGAATTGTTAAAAGTTGACCAAGCAAAGTTTATTTGGAAAGGCATTTCCTGCAAGTAATTTTCCATTCTCTTACTTTCACTTCTTTTACAACATAAATTGCAAATGTTTTTGCTGCTGAAGAACTAAATTACAAAAATCTGCTCTTTCAGAAAGATAGTAGATAAGCACTTGTAGATTTTTTCATATCCCAGAACAGATACTAACATACATATTTGCATTTTAATACTTCTACCAGTTTTAATAAAAATAGCTTGTTCCATACTCTAGCAGAACAGTCCTATACATGGATACTCAGATGAAAGCCCCCTTGAGTTAGATAAGGGCAATAGGTAAAAAGTGCCACCTTTGTCAAAGAAGCAGAGTGAATGACTTGGATCCTAAGATGTTTAAATGGCATTAAACATTAATGACTTGGATCCTAAGATGTTTAAATGGCATTAAACATTAATGACTTGGATCCTAAGATGTTTATTAAAGGAAGTTATCAGAAGCTAAGATTGCTGTCCATTCCTCTGTCCTGTCCTCCTGCATCCCATCTGACTTTGTTCAGGAGTCATTCTCCCTAACCCTCACTGACTCTCCAGGAGGAGGAGACAGGGAACTTTCCTTGTGTGATATTTAATAATCTGATCTTGTTCCTGTTTCATTTCTTATACAGATTATTCATGATACTGTAATGACAGCTAGGACAATAAACTTCTAGGACTTCTGGTTTACATAATTCCTTATACTCAAAATATACTACTGTTTATCAAATCTTTTGGGACATGTACAATTTGGTGAGAGAGAGACGTGTCTGCTGGGATTAACAGAGTGGAGGAACTTTCATGAGATTGTGGAAACAAGGAGAGAATACTATCTGAACTCTCAAACAGGCTTGCAGATTCACATCTGGGCTACCACCTCCAAACAGGAGCCTCATGCTGTGTTTCCTGATATTTGCTGTGTTATTTGCATGTCATATAATGATCCACTGCTGATGATCATTACAAATAGTGGTGCTTTTATTTACAAATGGGGAGTTGGTTTCTAGTTATTCTTGCCAAGTACAAATAGTGAGTGTGTAAACAAAAATTACTGGGAATACTGCTTGCCTCTCCTGCTTAGGTCTCTTGTACAACCTCTTGCTCTCTTTTTCGCAGTACTGTAACTAAGGCTGCCAACTGATCAGAAGTGGGTGGTGGGGGATAAACATATCCCAGCCTACTCTTGTATTTTACCAGTAGCTTGATGAGCAGATGATTTTTTTTTATAAAATGGAAAATAAATATTTTCACCTGTTCTGCATCCACATCAAACTGTTCTTATAGGTACAGAAGCAGGGGCTACCAAAATGTTGGAAACCTTAGCTCTAACACCACTGTGTTTCTAACTGCTGTCATGGTCAACTAGTGTGGTAGCTATATGCAGTTGTTATACTTGCCCTGTTTCCTAGGTGAGCACATCCATGACCATTCAATGGTAAGCCAATAGTCCAATACACACAGTCATTTAATGGGTGCTCTGGTAGTGAGGGAACAGATCCATGACCAGCAGCTCTGGTTCACTGCACAATATTACTAGTGGTAACATTATTCCTGTTAGAACTCCCTTAATTTATTGCTTTGGAAGCATTTTCATGATGAGTTTATAATACTATGATTGACTGGTGGCATTTCCTTAATACAGGTGATTACTATCAAGGTACTTATTTAACAGTGTAATCATAAGCATGTTTACTTGGAAATGAGTCCCATTTAATCCAGTGCATCTTGTTCCTAGAAAAATATGATTAGGAGTGCATTGAAAGTCTTTCTTTTCAAATTCTATTACCCACAGGGAAACAATTTGTGGCTTTCCAGGTGTTTTAGACCACAGCTCCTAAAATCATGTATCTGCATGGCTAATGGTCAGAGACTGTAACAGTTGTAGTCAAACAAAATTTTTTTTGAGGTGGGGCAGCCACACAAAATACAGAATTGCTGAATTCTTAGAAAAACAACTTAATAAAGGATACAATGCTAAGTCACTTATTTGCACATTTACCAGCTCAGGTGGGTGGTTTATGTGCACAGGCACTGTACAGTTTGAGATGGGAACCTGTAAATTTGTACAGGATGAGTTCCCATCATAGACAGTACACTATTTACTAAGATAGCCAGGTGGGAAAAAAAGGACAGGACTTCTGTACCTTTAGTAGGCCTTCAGCAGAGGAGTTTCAGCTGATCAATTGCTGAAATTCCCTTTTGTTACCTGTTTACATAAATGGGCCATGCCTCTCAGCTGTTATAGACAGAAACAAATGTTGATTTTGAACAAATTTTCTCCCCTTGTTTCTTCCTTGTACTCACTTTCACAGCCACTCTTTTCCAGTTAAGAATCCCACCCAGGCATGAGACTAGCACAGCTGCAAAGAGAAATGTAGAAGGCTACAGTCCTCCTTTTTCTCTTCCAGACTGCCCTGTTCATCACCATCCTTTTGCAGATGTTCAAATGTCTCATATGGATTTCACGGAAGAAATAGATGCTTCATGTCACATTCCAGCAAACTGATATCAACAGAAGCACATGAGGGGTGATCATAGGAAGAGTCCTGCTAGGTCAGCCATATGACTGTAAAGTCTACCATCCTGCTTCCTACAATGATAAGCCAGATGTTACCAGGAAGCCTTGTGTTTCTTCCCAAAACTGATATTCTGCCTCTGAAATTGCAGACCCCATAGCAAATAGTCACTTCCAATCCTCCTTTTTTATGGTAGTGAGTACCATATGTTAGGTGTTGCATGAAGAACTTCCTAGTCTGCAGTCAATTTCATGGGGTAACCATGAGTTCAACTCCCATCATTCATAGCAGAATGACCATAACTGTGTAGAACAGAGAATTCAGCAAGTATAGCTTGCCCAAACACACACACACACACACACACACACACACACGTAGTTTAAATTCCATCTTCTGCACAACTCTTACAGGTAAATGCCCTGCCCTCTTTTGCATCTAGCCACCCTACTTCAGTGGTGCTGCTGTGGGATAACTTACTTGGAAAGAGAAAATGACATTTGTGATTGAAGCAACAACAGGCAGGCAGGGGGTGGGTTCATTCAGAGAGGAAAAGAGAGAGAGCTGCAAGGATTCCATTCCTCTTTCTCCCCATTTTTCTTAGCCAATGAGTTTGTTCTTAGAAGAATACTATGGTAACTATTTCCTTAAAGCTGCCTACTCATTGCAATGGCATGTCTGTCCTAGTATTAAAATTCAAGCACAGCATATTTTCCCACTTCTCATAGAACTGTAACTTGCTTTGACTTGCAGCCACCTTATCCTACCTTCAGATCTCACCAGGCTTAATGTGCAGTTGCTGTAGCAAAGACATCAACTCCTGGGAAAAGAATGTGGAAAGCCCTACAACTGCAATATTTAGCACAATTGGAACAGGAGACACAATCCACGTGACTGATAGCATGTCTGGGTTTTCCCTTATAAGGAAGACGGGAGAGAGGGAAGACATCTGTTTTCTGTTATGTTAGCTTAGTATCTAATGTCTCTAATTTTACAGAAGGTTTTCTAAAACAAAATCAGCAACTTTAAAAAATGTTAAAAGTGCAATACTGGGCAAATATGGTCTTTTCTTAGAGGAAGTAATTTACACCAAGTTTGTGTGAAGTGATTGTATTCCCTACGTGGGAGGAGAGACATTTGCTCCCCAGACATTAAATTGTTTGGTAACCTAGCAACAAAGGAGAAAAGTGGTAGGTCAGACTTCATTATTTAAGAAAGAAGCCATTACTTCGGTGAGGAATACAAACTTACGAATAACGTCTGCAGTTCTTGTGCAGTCTTGATTATGTCCATGTTTATTCCAACAAAAGTCAAACTGTACTTCACGGGAGGATGTATGAGAGACTGTGCAGTGGGGAGTGAAAGCCCAGTCCACTCAGAGAATTAGCACCCTAATCCAGAATGCAAACCAGAATTGGGCTAAATGATTAGTTTCATGAAAGCTTCTGAGAACTGATGTGAGAGCACCCAAAGATTCCCTGTTTAGATTGGGTAGTTTGAAGCTGACCACTAATTCTCCATACCTAAGAGATGTAGACCTGCCTCATTCAGGTCACCAGAGCTATCCTGCCCATTAAGGAGGCACTGAGCATTTCTGATACCTCATATTGTAAAGATGTCCCTGGCAGATGTTGCTAGCCGGGAGATGCCATGCAGTAAAGAAGTGGTAGGCTTCAGTCCTCCAAACAGTTGTCACATTCTCAGGTTGCACAAATAGTAAAGTATCAGTAACGACAGGGTCAGCTAATACCATTGTTACCTTAGATTCTCCAGAATGGGGTTTCAGTCTCCCACCCCCACCCCCCAACTGTTGTACATATATATGAAACCACTGAGTGGGTCTTCTGGAGCTTTGCAATGCTGCTAGTGGGCAGTTCTTCTGACTGGATGGTGGAAATTCAATCTGTTCTGGGTGGAGCTCTACTCCCCCTTAAGAGGCAGGTTTCTAGCTTGGATATGTTTCTTGAGTCATCTTTCTCACTTGCCTCAGTGACATGGGTTACCTTCTACCAGCTTTGACCAGTGGCTTAGCTATGCACTAGCTTGAGATGATCTGGTTTCAATAATGTATGCTCTCATGATCTCTGCACTAGATTAGTACTAGGCTCTTAACATAAGGCTGTCCTTGAAGACTGTTCAGTATCTGGAGCTTGTGCACAATGCAGCAAGACAAATTAAAGACAGGAACCAGAAGGTCTGAACACGTAAGATCAATTCTGATCTGGTTGTGTTGGCTACCTGTATGGAAGATGGTGATCTGGAAGTGAGGGGTTTGACTTTACCCGTTTGTCATGGTCAGATCACTTCCTTGTGAGGTTTGAGCTCGGGGCCAGTTTCCCCCTCTGTAAGGGTGCAGACCCTATCATTCTGCATGCATTTGCAAGAACACATCTATTATACTAGATTTTTTAAAAATTGCCTTGAGTATGGTACGTAAGTGCAGCTGCAGGTCAAAAGGAACACAAAATGATTAACAAGAAAGAAAACAGGTTAGAAGTTACTGGCACAGTAATTGACTAAGCCCAATTAGTGGTAAGCAAGATAAGAAGCAGGGAAGGAGCAGATGTGAGGCCCAACATATTGCAAGCAGAGTAATACAAAACAATATAAAATTTATTCTGTAGGGACAATTGTGGCTGGCAGCACATTCTTATACATTTCAACTCAGATGTAAGACCCATTGAGTTAAATTGGAAGTGATCTCATATAGGTGGGTATAGGATTGTACCTTAAAAGTTAACTGTTGCTGCTAAAACCCTAAAGTCTGTAGTGAAGGAGGAGGATGCTTTCTAGAGTAGCTAGGATCAGGGACTGATATATCTGTCTATTTCAGTATCTCTTAATTTAGCATTAATTCAGTCTTACGTACATTTCCACATCAGTTTACTTTAAAAAAATAATCCACACAAAATTTGTGAATTATTAGTGTGCATTTCTCTTAATATAAGCATTTTGTTCATTCTTGCTTAATGTGCACATTTCTTTGCAAACACTTCTCCCTAGTATAATGTATTTTGTGCATCATTTCCCCCAATATGCCTCTATTTCTCCACATTTCTCTCTATTGTATATATTTTACATGCATTTTTAATTGGAGAACTTTGGAGCAAAATTTGGAAAAGAGCAAGGATAACTACATTTCAATTTCAAATGAATGAATTTCTCCCCCATTTCTGCCTAAGACTATATTGTAGAACCAAGTTTTCTAGAAGGGCATTGACCACCCCCTCCCACTTTGGTTGAAATGGATTCTTATATGCATAGTCTTTTAATAGGATAATGGGAGTAGCAGTAGTTATACTGCAAAATGGGATAAGCAGTTGGGTTTCTGTTCTGCAATGGAAAGTCAATAGATAAAGCTACAGAAATGCATAAAATGAGTCAGTTAATCCAGGCCAAACACAAAACATTCCTCTTACTAACCTACCCCACTTCCTTATGTACAGTGGTGTGATAAGAGCTGACAGGAATTTGCATGCTCAAAGAGTTTCAGACAATCTTCTCCAAAAATGGAAACAGCAGTTCCTTCTCTGAAAAGGAGGAAATGGAATGAATGTATGAATTTATTGTGTATATCAAAATCCAGGCAGTCAGTTGTATGATTAGAAGGACAGTTCAGAAGGGAACACTTATTTTTCTCCCACTGGGTGTGCTCAGAAGACAGCTACCATGGTGAAATCCTCACCCTCACCTACACCCTGGGCTTCTAGTAGGCTCTCATAACATTTGCCAGCAGTTCTAGGGATGGGTGAGAAGTTTGTATGGATCCTCGTTTGATAAGAACTGAAACTGACAGATGTATCCAACCTGGCCTAGGGCTTTGAGTGCTTAGCTTTAAAAATACAGGTCTGAATCCCTAAGTGCATATTTTTATAGTGCCAGAGTTGGGTCTTTATCTCTTTTTTTTTTTACTTTGTTTCAGTTTATGTTTGCTATTAACCAAAATTCGCACATTTATTCATGTAGAGAGTGAAAGAATTTCACATTTGAACAAATATGGATGTGGACAAAAGCAGCATTGACTCCCCAAGGGGGTACATATGTGTATAATATTTGCATATGCTAATTTATATGTATAACACAGTCCTTGTTAAACTGGGATAGATTCTCACCAGGTGACCTGTGTGTTTGTCTGCTCTGTTGTCCAGCTGCCTGCTGCTGCTGAATAACTTCAGGGCTCTTCCTTCTTATAATTCTTTATTTGTAAACTAAACTTGGATAGGACAGCTCTTCAAATAGAGCACTATCTTTTGTATAGAGCATATATGGCTATTTCAAGCTTGTCTGAAATCTCTTGCTCTAGTTCTCTTGATCCTCAAATTAAAGGCTGTGAAAGGAAGGGGCTTCTTTCTTTTTCTTTTTCTTGTATATTTGATATAAATAGTGGCTTGATTTGGAGAAGCTTGAAAGGGTATCTTCTCCTCTCCCCCACCCCCTAACCTATAAAAGCTATTACATCAGTGAACATGCCTCTGAAAGACAGTGTTCAAAACAAAGATACCAATAGCAGATAATCTTCTCATCTGGTTGACAGTTTTAGCAACACCACCCTTGTACCTTATGACAGCTGTGTAAGAACAGATTCCTAATGAGAATTGTTTTGAAATCTTCCAACTTGTGATTCCATTTCCCCATTGGATGAGCACTTCCCTAACCAAATTGCAATTGAGAAATAATTGAACCCTGTCTACATTCTCAGCATCAAGTCATTCCTGTATAAGGCACCTTCTTATCCCTTGTGTTTTCTTAGAACAACTTCTCCCAACCTGGTGCCCTTGAAATGGTTAAGACTGGAGTCCCATCATTCCCAGCCAGCAGGGCCAATGATGCAAATAGGTTAAATGCAATATACACTTACACACTTGATGAAATGAAACGGACAGTGCCACAAAAACGTAAGCCAGAATAAATTTGTTTTTCAGGTGCCACAAGTCTCTGTTGTTTTTGCTGCAACAGACTAACATAGTTACTCCTCTAGTACATGACATGCCTTGCAGACAAAAAGAGGACAGATCTTTCTGCCAATGAACTTCCAAATTACAATTTGATGAAGGGAAACAACAGAGAATGGGGAAGGAATGGGAATAAACAGGAAATAATGTGTGTTATATGTAATGCACTACACTGGGACATATGCATGTTCAACTTTCTAGAACTAACTTTGGTTTTTTCCCCCTCAAGGGCATCCAACACAGACTGGCAACTGATCAAAGAAAACTACTGTTGTTAGTTAATGTTTTAAACATACACGTTCCTCTTACTTTTCAGGTTAATTGGCACAGCATCAATAGCACTCAAGGAACTAGTAGGCACTCAGAGTAGATCGCTTCCATACAAGCTTGTTCCCTTGCTAAATGAAAAAGGACTCGAAACTGGAGTGAGTGACTTGCTTACTTGTATTAATTTACTGGATCAAATATTCCAATAACATAGGAAATACTGCACCTACAAATATACATAGGAAAGCTACAGTGGTTGGTATAAATGCTAAAGATGCAAAATATATGTAAAGGCAGCTAGAGGAATAACCAAGTGTGTTTCAATAGTATTTTGCACAATCAATGTACTTTTATTCCCTTTGTATTTCACATAACTTCCTTTGAAGTTGTACTTTTATTGAAGGTACCTGACAACAGTTCAGGGTTGGTAGGCACACAGAAACTCTCAGTAGAATCTGGGGTCCTCAGTCTTTTTTGATTGGTAAACACATTTTGAATTTTGGAAGCAGGTCATGGGGCTCTCACAAAATGGCTTCCTTTGGAAGCTTGACTATTTATAAAATAGCTACCATGGTAGTCATGATAAGTCACAAAACACTCATTTCTCAAAAGCAAACTTGTAAGACTTGCTCAAGAAGCTAATTACAAGACAGAGGTGAAGTATGAGCTCTAAAACACAAAATCACTCATTGAACCTAAAGACAAATGGCTTTGGAGGGTAACATTTTATTTTGCAGTATTTCAACCTTCCATTTTTAAAGGACAAAGAATATTTAAGAAATCACAAAAAATGTGAGGGAAAGGGAGCCTTCAGTCACCAAAAGAGAAGTCTGTAGGTACTTTTGACCCCACAGCAAGCACTTTGGAGAGCCCAGCACTGAATAGTCCACATTAGATTATTAATAAAGTCTGTAAAATAAGTATGTATCCTTATACATAAATTTTAGTGTCTGATGTAAATGGACTCCCTGCTGCACAATCTTAGAACTGGAGTCCAGCATTATTATTTTTTAACTAGCAAAGAACTACAGTGCCATCTTTTCTGCCTTACTACAGCATAGGCTATAAGGATTCATCATGTACTAGTTATATATAACTTACCATGAATTGCCACTGATTTATATCTTCTGTTCTGGGTGGCCATTGATTTGTAACAAGAAATTCAAGCAACATGAGTATGCCTGTGACTCATCTTTGCTGCTGACCTTCGTTGTCTCATGATGTACTTCTTTTGAAGGCCTCTGACATTCAAGGGGACTATTCACAGGCTTGGAGAGCTAGATGTAGTGGCTTCCTGCTGAATGGCTATGAGCCCAGGAAGCCATGGAGTTTCCAGGGCAAACAGACGGCACTGCTTCTGGTTTTGGATGTTTACAGGCTGTTTGTTTTATCAACAATGCTTTGAATATATATGCAGTTAAAGTATTCTGACATGCAGAGTTGTGAAAATAAAATCGTGAGTTGTATGGAAAATCATACACACTGCCTTGAGTTCCTTGGATGAAAGGTGGAACACAAATGTAATTAATAAACAAACAAACAAAGCTCATGCTAATCTGAAACTGAATACGAGGCAGTCCCTATCATTAATAGCTACTTAGGAACCAAGAGAGCTTATGAACCTAAGCAAGCTTTAGAAATATTTTATTTGAAGCATGTGTCCTATGACAGACTACCTTTGATGTTTAGACTTTGTATGATATAGATTTTTGTAATAGGGCAAATGGGTGTTGTTGTTTAAGCTCAGTAGGCTGGTACAATACCTTCTGTGAAGTAGTACTTTTAAGGCTTGGACAATTTGCAATTTTTCTTTTCTTTTAATTTAGGCAACCATTGATTTGGTGGTAGGATATGAGCCACCAGCTGGACCTCCAAATCCAAATGACCCAGGGGGAACTAATACTCAAGGCACTGAAGGTATGTCATAATTCTTCAGTGTTTGCTCCCTCCTACTCCCCTAAGGGTTTTAAAGGATTACATGAAGATTAGTAAGAACTCAATCTGTCTGGACATAGTTTAGTGTTAAATGCAAGAACATTGTGCACTGTCCTCTTTACTCCTCTGGTACCGTGTTGAGGAGGTGGAAATCATCACTGGCTTTTAAATGTTTGAAATATCCATTACATATGAATGCAGAGGTGGTGAACTCTGGTTGTTTTAACCATGGTTAATGAACAAGTCAGACCCCTAAATGATGGCTTAATCTTGGCTTGTAACAGGGAGCTCTAGACTGGTTAAAAATAGAACTGCCTACTCCTGATCTCCTTATTGCTGTGCCAGAGAAGGAGTGGTGGCTAGGGGAATGTATAAGCATGAAGTTCGTGCAGGCTAATGTACAGAATACAAAACCAAAAAGTTAGCTTTACATTTGAAAAGGTTCAGTGGTAAACAAACAAACAAAACAAAACTGTCTTAAGCTACATTTATGGATGCATGGTAGGCCCATGTGCCGGTTTAAACCTATTGCTGACCTAATCACGTGACAATAAGGTAGGGTCATCCTTATCTCCCTTTACAGCCAAAGGGAGATAAGGATGAAACAAGCCGGACCTTCTTTCCAGTTCTCAGAATGGCAGAGTGTGTGCCTGAAAGATCAGGTCCATGACACCAATAATGTAGTAGAACCACGGCTCACAAGGATGCAGTGCCTCTGCTGTTTTATATTAGCAGGGTGCCAACAGCATCTGCCAATCCTGTCAGAATTCACCTTTACCCTGTGATATTAGCTACAATCCTTACAGAAGCTGGGGGACTAGGAATGCATTTTCTCAGCAATCTATAACTGTGAGCTTTTCCTGTTTTGGGGTGGCATGGTCTTCTGCATGTAAAATGCCCAGTGGTTCTATAAAAGATCTGTTTCCAGTGGAGATAAAACTGCTAGATTTTGGTTTGTTGATTTGGATAAACATTGCCTGAATTTTTGGGCTTTTCCTGGAGCCATGGCTATGGGCACTGTCATCATTAGTGCCTGTACTTCAAGATTGACCACTCCACCACTGCTTCCCTTGGCTCACAGCCCTTCTTTCAGGTGATTCTCCTCAGCTGAGCTGAGCTTGGCCAAGGAGAAAAGCATTTGCAGAGAGGAGCTGTGTGGTTGGCTGGCACTGGGAAGAGGAGCTTCATGGCCTTTTTGCTGCTAAAATTGGATACATATACCCTGCCGCCTCCTCCTTTATATATGACTTTGACTTAAACAAGCATGATTGTGACACATATAGTTTGGCTCTCTCAACTGCTTCTTAAAGGTATGAAAGAGAAAATAGAGTCTGTCAGTTCCACCTAATACCTGTATAAATCAAGTTAATGCCTGAAGCTCTCCATTCCAGTAATTAGTGCTTAAGACAGTTGCTGTTATGATTTAAAGCCTGTCCCAAATGTTAGACATTTATGTCATGAAAACCATTTTGTTAGTTTTAGAAAACTTTCTGTATAGTTAGCAATAAGTCCCAGGTGAGAACAGAGACTTGTGTTAGCAAGAAATATGCTTAGAGGCCAGGGTGTAACCTTCCCCTAAGCTACAAAAACTTGTTCTTCCAGTTTCATCAAGTGAAGTCAATGTTAAGCTTTAAATCTTATTGTAAGAGCCTGGTCTATTAAGTTTTTACATTTTTACCAGGTGTGGAACTTTATTTGCAAAATAGGAACTGAGCCTAAACAAAGGATTTGATTAATTTCCCCAAAAACAGAATAATAGTTATGCAAAATTAGCTTGTGGCACAAAATTTCTTTTAGCTGTGGGTCTGGAAACGGAGTTTTATTTTTTTTATATGTATATTCTAGTGTCACAGTACTGTATACAATCCTACCTCTTGTACTTTGAAGTAGTTCAGTGTATGCACAGTCTTATCTTTTGATAAACCATTTGTTTAGATTTAGAAATTCTAAGATGGATGCCAGTATGTTCATTAGCAGGTGCTCAGTTATTTGTTTTTTAAGATTTGGTTTCTGCTCAGTGGGAAATCTGATGATGGGGGATACTTTAAGGGAAACTGATTACAAAACAGTACTCTTTAGTTTTTAAACTGTTTAATGCCGGTTACTAAATATTCAGAATCATCTATTTAGGAAGCATGTGTAATGGCACTCTAATAGATATCTTTGCAATTTCACTATTTGTGGTAAAGTTTTGCAACTCAGATTTCTGAAGACTGACCAAATGTTATTTCACCATAATGAATTTCACAGTTTCAATTCCTGTTTAAAAATAAAAGTCACAATATTATATTTCTATCAAAGAGATTCCTGAAGTAAATTACATTTCTGTGTTGAAGCCTGGTCTGTTCCCATTAAGGTGACAATCCTATTGAATTCAATGAAATTGACTCCTGAGCAGAAATATATGGGGTTGTGCTGTAAAATTATTATACTTGTTATGCTGCAGTCGCAGTTGCGCTTGGGCAGGGAAGACAGGTGCGATCGCAGTTGTACTTGGGGGAGTGGGGAGATGGCCGTGATCGTGGTTGTGCATGTGCAGGGAAGACGGGTGCAATCGTGATCGTGCTGTCAGGGCGGGGGGGAGATGACCGCAATCACGGTCATGGTCGTGCAGGGACAATGGATGCGATTGTGGTCGTACTTGGGTGGGAGATGGCCGCAATTGCACCTGTCTTCCCTGCCCAAGCGAGCCTGCGATTGCACCTGTCTGTGGCCGCGATTGCGAGCACACTCGTGCAGCGAAGACAAGCGAGATCGCTGTCATGCTTGGCGGGAGAGGAGATGGCCGCAATTGCAGTTGCGCTCGTGCAGGGAAGACGGGTGCGATCACAGTCGTGCTCAGGGGAGAGAGGTGATCATGCTCGGTGTGGGGAGATGGCCGCAATTGCAGTTGCTCTTTGTTACTTTGTTGTTGTTTGTCACTTGGTTTCAAATTTTTGTGATTAAAAAACATTGGTTACAGAATGGATTAACCTTATTTACATTGAACCTTATGGGGAAATTTGACTTGGCTCACGACCAATTTGGGTCGCGACCAGAGTCATGGAACGGATTAAATTTGTGAGCCAAGGTACCAATGAAGTTGTGATAAGATTTTTCTTATCTGCTGGGAGTCACCAACTCCGCTTCCTTGCTCTCTTTACTGCAACAGGATTAATTGAAAAGATGTATGTCTTCAACAGGTGGAGAAGAAAATGAGGGTGATGAATATGCACCTGATGGTGAAACTGGTGTTCTCCCACAAGTTGGTGCAAGTGGCATCCATGAAGCACAGCTTGCTCGACGTATTACCAAAGGAAAGAAAAATCGGAAAATAGTTTCTAACAAACCTCAAGACTTCCAGGTTGTACAATTGCTAGATAATGTACTCTCTGATTTCTATGGACTGTACAACAGCTAAAAGGCCAGTTTTTAGAATACTGCAAGGCTGCAATACATATTAGGTTTCTTTTGTTTATGCTTACCTAGAGATAAGTCTTACAGATTGCAGTAACACTTGCTTCCAAATAAAATGCATAGGATTGCACTGTAAATGTCAGCTAGAAGGAGAGCTGATGCATGATAAACAGATTTATTTTTCTGTTCAGAGCTTTCAGAAGCTCTTGTTTAACTTTTGGAAGATTCTTTTCCCTGGTGTAGTGTCTTTGGCTTCAGTTTATCATAACAAAGGAGTGGTAGGAGTAAATCCCAGGATTTATGAGTAAAGTCTGGAAATATTTTTTTCTGAGTACCTCAGCAGCATTTGATAAGCTAACATACTAAAAGTGAAGATGTAAAACTATTTAAACATTCACCATAATCTAATACAGGGATTAAATAGTGTGCTATAGAGATGTCGAGCTCCAACTTCTGTTATCCCTTGGGTGGATGGGAGTTGTACTCCTAAATATCTGAAGAGCCCCAAGTAGAAGCTGTTTTATACAATTAAAGTTACCTAACTGGTAACCTAACTACCTAACCTACCTAAAATATCACTGATCAAATATCTGTACTTTTCTCTGTCAGATTCGTGTTAGGGTCATTGAAGGCCGTCAGTTGTGTGGGAATAACATAAAGCCTGTTGTAAAAGTATATGTTTGTGGCCAGACACACAGAACAAGAATCAAAAGAGGGAACAATCCGTATTTTGATGAGGTAAGTGTATCCTTTGCCAGGTGTCTAGGTCAAAGGCATATTTTTTAAACTTGATATAATTGAGATTACAAAATTATTAAAACATGTTTTTCTCTCAAAAGATGACCTCCAAGGTGACTAAGTAATTTCAGTAAAAATATGACAACAAAACTGCAGCATATGCTGTAGAATCTATATTTTGTGGACCATATGGACAAAATGGCTAAGGTTTGCAATTTATGTCAAAGCAAGCTTGCTTTGACATAAATTCTGTGCAATCAATGGCATTTACTGCTAGTTCAATATTATCAAGTCTGAATCAATGAACATGACTGCATCTTTCTTGGCAATTTATGTTGTACATGTGATATCTGCAATCCAGATCTTAGAGAAGGACAAGTCCATTCTACCTCCATGCCATCTGGATTGGTATTCTGTTCCTGCCTTAGAGTAAAAAGAAAAGGAATGTCTAATTTGGCTCTTAGTGTCTGATACAATATTTTACTGTATAATATTTTATTATTATAATATTTTGCTGCAAACTGACTCGAACGTCCATTGTGCAGAAATTAGGGGAACTGAATGGGGTGGATTAAACAGGAATGCCTGTGAGTTTCTGGAAAGATGGATGGGATACAAGCGCACCAACCTGAATCACATTACATTCAAATCAAGTCAGATTTAAGAATGTGCTTAAATATTATTTTTTTAAAAAGAGCAATGCAATTCTCTATTTCACACCTCTTCTTTCTGAAGACTTAGTATCTAAGATACTCCCCACTGTGCCTCATATCTTAACAGATGTTTTTCTACAATGTCCACATGACCCCTTCTGAGCTCTTTGATGAAACAATAAGCATTCGGGTAAGGAAAACTAACAATGTTCTTTATAACTGCCTCACTGTTGTTGTGCTTAACTCTTACGTTATTTTACTTCATTTTATTATAGTTATATGACTCTTACTCATTACGTGCTGACAGTCTATTGGGGGAATTTAAGGTAAGCATTCTTGATCATCTACTACATGTTGTCTATGGAATGTTCTTTGTACTCTTTCTACCCTCTTACCAAGGCTGCAATGAAAGGGATGGGGAAAAAAATTCAGTCCTTTTCAAAGATGGCTGCCATACTTTTTTCTTCTGGTGGAAAACTAGATGTGTGAATTGATTTGTTGCCCAACCTATCTTCTTACCAGGGATAATGAAAGGAACAACAAAAGGAGTGCACATCCTTTTGTTTGAGGGGATTGTCCATGTCATAGTTTGTACCTAGACTCAGAAGTTATTGATCTTCCCAACTCGAAATAAGGTTGCCTTCAACTCTGGTCTGATATGGGGAGAAATCTGCTAGAGTTATAAAAAACAAACAAAGCAGTAACAGACTGGATTTAATATTCTGTGAGAGAAGACTAACACAGAAACATTTTAACATTTGGTTCCATTAATAAAGACTCTGATACCTAGCATTTTGGGGCATAGTAACCTTTACTGCAAATGCTCAGTTGCTCTTGTTATTCTATGTATAAAATCTTGGATACTGGATAGTGTATCTGTGAGGAATCTGACCAGATCCAGTATTTAAAAAGGCGACTCTTCTGTGCCATTTTCATTGACTTCTTTGTTTCTTTGTAAGCTTATTTCAAAATGTTGCCTGTTAAGGTCTCAAATTGCTTAGAACCCAGAGGAGCAGAAGGATGCCTTCCTACCCTAGCAAACTGCTTGATTCCAGAGGTTTTCAGGAAAGGCTATGTTACATAGGTAGTCAGTGAGACTCATCTGTTGGAAATATGGGGGGAAGCCTTTGCTTTTGCCTTGCCCCAGTTCTGGAATACCTGATGGGTGCACTTGGCTTATTCTTTGATGGATTTCTTTCTTGATATACTTGTTTTAACCACTCGTTGGCCTGTTAGATATGTAAAGATATGGCCTGTTAGATATTTAATATGTAGATATTTCCAGATTATATATTGTTGTGTGTATGTGTTTTAAGCTTGATTTATATTATCCACTGTGGTACTATTTATTTTGTCATTTGGGTGCTTTATGGATGCTTTTGGATCCGTTATGAACTACCCTGAGTGCTTCATATTCTCTTTATTTTGCTGTGACATAGATAGCCGTGAAAGCGACAGCAATTGTTCTATGCTCTTTTTTTTAACCTGAAATGACATGATTGCAGTGTCATTCTGGGATGATTTGCACTGGTGGGGGAAGGAAACATGGCTTATACCCTAAAACTAGGGAAGTGAAGGCAGGGGTAAATAAGGGAACAGTTTATTTATTTTATTTAGCACTGTGATAAACCATACTTGAGGTTGCTTACAAAAAAAAAATATGAATCTCAATCAAAAGTTTGTATGTATAAAATAACTTAAAGCAGTAATAACAACCCCATACAATATATCATTGGACAGCCCTTACCTTAAAAATGTCCTCTGGGGAAATCACACACCATTAAGACCCTTTTTTAAGAACTGAGAATGGGGGAATATGCATTTTTTCATATTTCGATTTACTTAAAAGACTGCATAAGAAGAAAAAATTGATTTAGCTATGTGACTGAAAGCAAAGCCAAATACATAGTACTTTACTTCTGAAGATATAATGTTTAAATATTTATAATATTTCAGATTGACATTGGATATGTCTATGATGAGCCAGGTAAGTATGTGGGGTTTTTTAGGCAGAAACTCTTAAATTGGATCCAAATTAAAAGTGTGTCATTGAGCCATGGTTCACAGGGTTAAAGCATTAGAACTTTTGATTACCAAAAAAAATTACATCATCTGTCAATATCACCCTCCTTGGACATTTCCTCTGGACAGAATCCAGTAGAATGTTTTCACAACAATGCATTCCCTTCCATCCCACTGATTTAATTCTGCAGGTAGCCTCAGCCCCTGCACAATGGCACTTTAGCACCTCTGGGGCAAGTTGAAATGAGCAGATATGCCTATTTCTAGAAGAATGCAGGTTGGCAGAGCTCTCACAAGGGAGCTCTGCTGACCTGCCTCCTTCCAGAAATGAAGTTTTCTGCTTGTTTTGGAAATTCCCCCAAGAAGCACTAAGCCTCCTCTGGGTAAGCAATGGGTTCCTCTTGTAGAGTTCGGTCAAAAGGACCTGCTGCTTGCTTGGTGGAACTGGTTTGATAGAAAAGAATTTGCAGGCTGGAAATACTGTTGGATACTGCCCTCTGAGCTTGGCTGAGATTGTCACTGTAGCTGAGGGGAAATGGCTTCTCTAGCAGCAACGTGACTGTTACAAGCTTCCACAGAAAGTAGTGACGACTACCAGTCTAAATGGCTTTTAAAAGGGTTTGGACAGATTCATGGAGGAGGAGGCTATAAGTGGCTTCTAGCCTTGCTGGCTGTGTGCTACCTCCTTTACCAGTGGTGGCATGCCTGCATGCAGCAATTGCTGAGGAGCTTGGCCGGGGGAAGTCTTGCACCCATCCTGCTTGAGGGATCCTGTGGGCAGCTTGTTTGCCACTGTATGTACAGAATTAATGGACCTTTGGTCTGATCCAGCATGGCTTTTCTTATGTTCTTATGTCTCCCTGGCCAAAGTCCAACATGCTAACCTCTGCATTGCTCTTTGCCAGCTCACTGTTCTATGATAATTAGCTGATTCTAATAAATTTGGTATTATGCTATGTATGGGGTATGTGTAGATACATGCCTACACATATGTATGGGGACTGTCATGGTGAGTGTCTGCACTTTAACATTTATTATACCACTGATCCAGACTTAGTCATATGTGGAGTAGCCCCAGTGGAATAAATGGGATTTCAGTGGATTTGTTGTACATATGACTAAATCTGGATTCAGTCCCTACTATTTTCCTACAGCAGGTCATGAAAGGACAACTCTTAATATGGTGGTCCTCAGCAATGCAATTAAAGCTGCAGTCCTGCCTCCCCTTACTTGGAATTAGTTCCACTGAAATTAGTGGTGCATACTTCAGAGTAGGCATATATTGAATTACACTCAGAAAGGTGTTCCAACTGAAAGCACGCTAATGAAAATCATCTATAGATGTTTTGTTGTTGGCATAGGTAACATCACATTTCTTAACATTTATGTAGCCAAGATAGCATAGCAGTTTCCAGAGTAGCAGCAACAGTACTTTTTTAAACAATTCTGTTCTACCATGCCATAACCACTCTGATTAAGCTCCAGGTTTTTGTGGTCCCATGGGCACCAAAGTACCCATCACCTTCCCCCACTTTCCTCACTGTTATTGCATCTTATACATGTCTCCATCTTACAAAAACATAGACAACACACTATTTTTAAGGGTTACAATATTATTTCCCTGAACGTCTACTTTATATATTTCTTTTCAGGACATACAGTCATGAGAAAATGGCTGCTTCTAAATGACCCCGAAGATGCAAATTCTGGTGCCAAAGGGTACTTGAAAGTCAGTATGTTTGTTCTCGGAACTGGAGATGAGCAACCAGTAAGTCTAATATGTAAATAGATACTCAACCCCCCCATATTAATATACTTATATCAGTTACTTCATCCTGATATCCATGCCAGGAATTACATTTGGCAATAGAAAAACCAGAATAAGTAATTGTGCTTACTGTTTATTTCTTTTCCCTAGTTCTGCTTGCTCTGCTACTTCCCATCCTATCACTACAGTGCATCTTTTCTATGGCCTTCTACATTGCTGCCTTTCAAAGGTACATCTTCTCTTACCTTTTCCCTGTTTCTCGTCTTTTGGGTATAACTTCTTCTTGCTAATAATACTGCTTTTTCTTGCTGTGCACAGATGTTTCAGTAAATCACAAAGAAGACTGAGTATTTCATGAGACTACCTGTGTTCCCCCTCTATGTACTATGCAAATAATAGTACATTTATTATTAATTAGAATGATGAATTTATATCCTACTCCAAGTGCCATTTGGCACAGATGTCCGTAGAAGTGTTAGTCCATTTTCCTAAGACAGGAAAAAGTATGAAGTGCTTTATTTTTTTCTTATGTGATTCTGTGGTAATGTGAAACATCATAGCTAATAGTGATGTTATAATGATTCGCCCCAAGGCTTCAGCGAATGGGGCGGCATAGAAGCCTTCTAAATATAAATAAATAATGTGCATAATTTCAAAAATTATAAATCTGCCAAATTATGTATTTGTATTGTTGAAGTCATTCTACTGAAGGTGTATGAAACAAACCTCACAAGCGATGGTACTCTATAGAAACTACTGTTACAATAGAAGAGTCTCCCAGTACTTTGACCTGCTCACACTAAGACCATTACTGCAGGAGAAGCCGTGGGTGCCATCCTCTCAAGATGGAGATGAACCTCTGAACTCAGAGCCCACACTCATCCAGTGCAGAGCAAGGGGAGCTACTCCTGCTCTGTATTTTCTCTAGATAGCATGTTGGATGGGGAGAAAGGGAGACTTGGAGTGCTTCAACATACCTCATACCAATGTAGCCCCACTCTCCTCCCTCCCACCTTTTGAAACTCCTCTCTACCCCCACTGTGAAGTTACTTTCCCACCCTTGGAAAACAGCCAATGTAGTTCTTTCCACATCAGCAGGAGAGGTGTATAAGAGGTCCAGTTCCTATCTCTGAGGTTGGAGCGCTGTCTTTGACCCAGAAATTGGAAATCTGAACTATTTGGTGATCCAATGCTCTTGGTTGCACTTTTTGTATGTTATTAGAATCATATACTGGTTTTATTGATGCTGAATGGAATGCAGAAGCACAGTAAAATTCTATTCTTGTCAATATAAGTTATATGTCTACATCAGAAATTGACTTAAAAATTAAAACCTGTACTGCATCTGACAAGCCAACTTTCATTTCTAAAAACCTAGCTCCCCTTCTAAAGTAGTGTTGAGGGGATGATAGAACATCAAATGAGTGGCTAATGGTCCAACGCACAATTTTTGGCTAAGGACTGTGCAAGTATTTGTACTCCATATGCTAATTATTTGACAGTGTTCAGTGATTTTAACACTGTTTTTAATTTTTTGTCTGTCTTTTTATATGTTATAAAGTCAACTGCAGAAGCTTTTGTGGTGTCCAGAACCAGGTGAAATTATTCATGCGGTCACACATATTTCATGACTTATTAGCAGTGACAGATCTGTAGTATTTTTCGATGGAAGCCTTTTCAGGGGCAACATAGCAGGAGGAATGTGTGGCACTTTCACCCTTGTATTGCTTCACTCTGCTGACTTTCCTCCAGTCACATTTTAGATGTCAGGGAAAAGCCCTTGGCAAGGGAAAGTACCAACATCTTTGCTTACCTTTGCTACCCTCCCAGACACCATCCCCCATTGCCACTTTGCAGGAGAGATGCCTGGCCTAGGAAATGTGAGTTGGCTATGTCACATGTGTGAAAATACCCTTAGAACTGGGCTTAGTTTTCTAAAACATAAATGTATGTATTATTTTTGTGGATGCCCATAGCCAACAGAGCACTGTCTTATGCAAGGCACAGTTCAGTTTGGCCACAGCCTGTGGTTTCTCGGGGATACAAGGAAAGCACTTAGAAAAAGACCTAGAAAATAACTGGGGAGGCAGAGGTTAGGGTTCTGTATATAAGCAGCTCAGATCTGGAAAAACAATTCTGTGGTTCACTCTGCAACATTTTCAGATATTTGCTATTTAAGCAAGAGGGATTTTGTGGCCTTTTCTGTGGGAAAAAATGAAAATACATTTGAATGTGTCTCCAACAGGTGGAAAATAGAGAACGGGATAATGAAAATGATGATGTAGAGAGTAATCTTTTGCTACCGGCTGGGATAGTACTCCGATGGGTCACTTTTATTCTCAAGATCTACAGAGCTGAAGATATTCCTCAGAGTATAAACTTTATCATTTCTGAGTTTTGTGTAATTGAACTGGAAATATGTATGATTGAATTCTTTCACAAGCTTTAGCTGCTGGAGAGTTTGAGAGATTCAGAAGTTGTTGAAACATAGTTCTTCATTAAGCAGTTAATCATATAATTCCTGGTTTCTTGGTTTCAGTTTTCAGTCATCATTTCTTCTAATACTGGTTCAAGTCTTC
>NW_025335317.1:26386443-26726467 GCF_004798865.1 Varanus komodoensis
GAAGACTTGGATTAACACTGAGGTTTGCATAAGTAGGAAAGAAAACCCTAAGAGGGAACCACCCAAAACAGTAAGAACTTAATAATGTAGAATGTTCGGTGCATGAGAAAAACAGAACTTGAGTAGAACATACACTGGAATATAGTGGCTAGCATGTGGAAAGTGAAAATTTGGTGGAGTATGGAATGAAGTAATAGAAAAAGGAGGAAAAACGAATAAAAACATAGATATAAAAAGGTTAGACAGAATAATCTTATTGCCTGGTGCACTCTGAGAAACTGGTAGCCAGGGACTAAAGTGAAAACTGCCCAAAACCATCAGTGGAAGAATTAATAAAATTAATGAAGCTGTGATTGAGTACAAATATCCACTCACAGCTGGCCAATGGATTCCCCCCCCCCAAAAAAAAAAAGGTCCATGAATATTGAGTCATCTCAATGTTCAAAAAATGTTAAGAAAAAGGAAAGGAAAACTCCAGAGGATTTATGGAGTAGACTGGCTCTTCACAGAAACACTTGATGCTTGATTGATGTTTGCTCCACTTTTATTATACTGTTTAAGTTCCATAATATGATACTCAACTGCAACATGGTGTGTTCATAGTATGTTCATGAAATATGTATACTTTATGGCTACAAGATTTTAATTGTGGAAAATGCTTGTCTCTCTTTTCTTCTCTATGATGCCTATCCAGTGGATGATGCTTTTGCACAGCATGTAAAAGAAATATTTGGAGCAGAAGCAGACAAGAAAAATCTTGTAGATCCATTTGTTGAAGTTTGTTTCGCTGGGAAAAAGGTATTCTTTATGAATAACAAAACTGCATAATAAAATATATTGGCTAGAAATTTCAGAGAGCTCCTTTTGAACAAATATTTGCACAAAGATCTAAATAACAAGAATCTGTGCTCTATATTCTTGTGGTTAATGTAATATTACATTGCACTTAATTTATGAATTGAGCTATTTTACTAATATTAGTTTTATATTCAGTTTTGCAGAATTCACACTTTTGTAATTATGCAGCCATTCCATAGATGGCTAATAGCTCAATGTGCTATTTATGGATACGCTTTATATTATTTTTCTCCAGGTATGCTGGCATACCTGCACATGTTCAATGAACTGTACTTTTTATTCTTAATTCTATGGTTTACTGCTTTTATAGATAATGTAAAATCAATTAAAGGAAAGTATGTGTTCACATGTGAAATTTAATTAGCATATCATGCAAAATCACAGCATATTTTCTTTGCATATTTTCAAATAATTATTGAAGTTGCCATGCAAATGTTCCTGCTTCTTTAAGGTCATCATGTTTATATTATGTTCTAAAGTTCAGAAAATGGTTGTGTCCATTTGTAGCATTAAATTATAGCTATGTATTACATGCACAGACCTCAAACTCATACACTTTCTCCTCCACTGATACAACTATGTGGAGATCAGAAGCAATTACTTACATTTTAAACTAACTGTAGTTTGTTGTTGTCTCTAAATCCAGAACAACTGTGGTTAATGTTTGCTGTTTTTTTCAAACAACCCAACTTCAAATCGTGGTTAATTGTTCTGGATTAAATAAAACAGAAAGAACACTAGCCACAGTCTTTTTCAAGAATAACAGTGAACCATGATTGATTCAGAATGGAGGCAGATGCTTCCAATCCTCTTGTATCCACATGCAAGGAAAGAAGAGGAAGATAAAGTGCATAAATTCAAGGCTCATGCAGATAATCCTGAGCATGTATAGTATGGGGGTTGCCAGACTTGCTTAACAGAAGAACCACATATCAGATGTTTGAGAGCTGCAAATGGATGCCCATGAGTGACAGGGGTAGGCAGTGAATGATGACCCGCAAAATAAACTCAAAGAGCTGCTCATGAGCCTCAGTTTGGCCACCCCTGGTATAGTATTATATACAGCCTGCACCTACGCCTTGTAAAGATTTTCAATATAACAGTAGTTACTGTGCAGAGCAACTCCTATTTTATTGAGTCAGCTATAGTTAGGCTTAGTTGTCTGGATAAAAAAAAATCTGTAACATTTTGTCTTTTTTTTAAAGGTGTGCACAAATATAATTGAAAAAAATGCAAACCCAGAGTGGAATCAGCTTGTTAATCTTCAGATCAAGGTCTGTTGTTTGTTGCACCAAAGTCTGGAACAACATTATGTTCTGCTTTAGAAATAAGAGTATGAGTAATTGGTCCTCTTTTTTCCTAGTTCCCTTCAATGTGTGAAAAAATAAGACTAATGGTGTATGATTGGTGAGTTCTTCCTTATTATGTATATAGTAATGTGTAAATATAAAGCAGAAAGTACTGTTTTAACATGAAGTGCCAGTGTATATTGATTTCTTGTATTGCACAAACAACCACAGAGTTAATTCCATACTTTTTACAGAGTGGTTATTATCTGTAATAATAAAATTTGGTTATTGTTATAGAATATGACAAATTCTCATAAGTTCTTTTCATTCATTCACTCAGTCTGAATCATTATAGTGATTATTAGAATTCTTTTGTGGCTGATTATGACCATTATGTTTACTCCTAGCAGGGTTGGTCAGGTGCTGGTAGATGGGGAAAAATGAGAAAAACAATCTATTCTAAAAGGTTGTAAAGATGTGTGCACTTTCTTTTAACATCCTTTTGAGAAGGGTGCATTGTGCCATCAGATGGCCATGAGTGGAACTGAAATTCTGCAATAGCCACATGTGGACATTGAAGCAATAGGATAATCTTTTACAGCTTGCTAACTTTCACAGTGGCTGTGTGTATATGTGTGTACTGGGCTCTTTAGAAATTCAGTAAATAAAGCAGCAGCAGCAGTAGCAATAATAAATAGATCATTTACACATTCAACACTCACTATATTCAAATATATTGCATGAAAAAAATATGACATATTAAGTACTACAAATTTATTAAATGGTTAAAAATTATGTTTACCAGCAATCCCTAAAATGAATACTGATACACTTAATCATATTTTTTCCAGGGATCGTCTTACAAGGAATGATGTTGTGGGTACCACATATTTAAACCTCTCCAGAATTGCTGCCTCTGGTGGAGAAGTTGAAGGTAAACTAGCTCCCCACTAGATAATGTCTTCTAAAACAACTTCAATCTGAAAAATGGAAGAAACCAGGGGCAAAAGGATAGGGTAGTGATGTAAAGATCAGGCCAGAATCTAGCTCCCCTGCACTCAATGGACTTCTTTCCCATTCTTGACCCAAGGAAACAAGTTGGGCTCAGATCAAGTCTGTGGATGCTTGGGAACACTAGCAGCGTCTTTCTACAACATATGTAAAGTCTATAACTCTTAGTGCAAAATACACGATTTTAGAGCAGTGTACACAAGAATCAGATTTTCCACTGACATAAAATTAAATAAAAATTAAGCATCAATATAGAAAACTGAAAGGCAAACAAACAAAAAAGCTCCACTAGTTAAAAATGTATAGTGAATTGGACATTTTGTACATGTACAACTAGTTCTTGACCCTAGATTTTTCCATAATTTCTATCTTGTTTGATTTAAGGGTCATGTCCTTAAAATAATAGGGCTTGGTATGCTGCAAAGGTATGTGTTTGCATGTGAAAGTTGCATGGGAGCTGCTTAAGAATGATGCCTTTTATTCTTTTGCAGATTCTGTTTGTTTCAATGTGCTCCTTCTCAGGGCTTATCAATTGTGCCCATTTATATTGAACTATGAGGACTTTTGCTTGTTCCAACCTGTCTTCAACCAAATCACTTTATTTCTTCTATTGTGTTGGAAGCTGGTTGTGTGAAATTTTGATATTTTTTTTTTATTTTCATATTAATCATGCATCTCTTAAGTGCTGTATGTCTGGATGGTTGATTTGCCCAGACTCCATTCTGTGCAATCAGCTTCCTATTATGGATATAGTTCATATAATGATGAAAAGCAGTGACCTTTCTGTGCTTGGAATGAATAGTTTCTATTCCTTAGATGTGTCCCAGCTAGACCAATTACTTATGAGCTTTTCTACATTAGGCACTTATTATGCACTTGTCAGGTGTTCACAGATCCTGTAGATGGATGACCCTCCTGTTTTGCTTCTGTTTTTAAGCAGCATGTTTGGTTAAATAGTGGAAAAGTAGAGAAGAAAAAGGAGTTCATATAAGCAGATATCAGTGTTGCAACAAAATCATGATACAGAAGGTTAACAAGCTCATGTAGAAAAGTGCTATATTTTGCAGAATGATAACACAGAATGCTGGTGTTGCCAAAAAAAAAGAGAAAGAAAAAAAAGGCAAGGCAAGGCAAAAAGCCACCCCCCACCACCCCCAAAAAAACCCAGGCATTCCATGTATTCACATCATGGTCTCTTGTGAGATTTTTCTTTTTAGATTCCTTGCATGAAAAAGCAAATTATCCATATGGAGTGCTAAATTTTCTTCTAAAACATATTTAGTCTAGGGGTCTACTGTGCTGAAGACTGTGTTCAGTCAGCACCCTTGATTGCGTTCTCCTTCTTCATGTGGTAATGCTCTTAATAACCTCCCTGTAAGGCCTGTGTAATGTCCTGCCATGTGATGTGCTGACAGAGTGTTGGTACGGCCAATCTAAGCACTTCCATCTTACTTTCTGAGTAAAATCCAATCTCAATTTAAGATTCAGATTGATTAGAATGTTTTATATGGTTACCATATGTATTCTCTTACATGTAGAATAACCTGTTGTCTTTTTATAATACATAGAGCTTTCATCTTCGGGAGCTGGGGCTTCATCATATGAAGGTTCATAATCGCAACTTGGAATATAATATGATTCTCTGTCCTTTATCCAAACTAATATTTCCTATGAATGAAAATACTTAAACTATACACATAAATGTGAACAGCTACGATTATTAAATTGATATTTGTGGTCATAATTTTGTCCTACTTGTGTACTGAAACATGATTGCAAGAAATTGCATTCGGCTTTTGCATGGATTTATTTCAAAGTTTTGCATGTATTTGTTTAATTTATTACATAACTCACAATACTTAAGATATACTTTCAGGGACAGTGGAAACAATGCTTGGTGGTGTAAACCCTAACTGGCTCTCTAGATTTAATGAGAGTTCATAAACAAGTTTTATCTATGAAAACTGACACAATGTACCTTTGACAGATTGGTCTTTGCATCAGGTTCTGTGTCTGTTTTTTCAAATAAACACACTAAATCATGCTTCATATAAATTTGTGCAATATGAAGGAAATGTCTCTGAAAGGTCTCCAGTTGGCCCTTACAATTGCTTTGTTTCCTCACCCAGCAGTTAAATCTTCATAACACAGATCCCCATGCACAACTTACCAAGAAAATCAGGAACTGCTTAGCCAAAATACTTTTACATTTCTTTGCTCAATTGTGCATTATACCTAAAAAAGCCATGCTGCTCCATGAGGTAAAAAGCAATTATACTGTCAAATTTACTTTTAAAATTTTTTTATTCAAGCATAATCTATCAGCAGCTATTGTGTGTGTGTGAAAAATGGCATTTATAAATAAATAAAAATCCTAGTTTCCTCATTTTCAGTGCATTTACTTGCAAAGGGGTGAAATTTCCCCCCATCGTAAAAAATGTGGGGGATACAGATAGGAGTGATTCAAACTTCTGCCTCCATGCTTTCCTTGATAATGTATAAATTTCTGCACTTTGGGAGCATTTTGAGCTGTGACTTTAGGATGCTAGGGCATTGTTTGAATATTTAATTGCAATATTATATCTTGGCAACTGTTCTAGAACACAGTAATGGGCACTGGTTCAGCTCCTGGCTGCCCACTGCTCTTTCTTCAGTGGGCCAGCTTTGCCCTAATGGATGAAAGTTCCTGTTTCCAGTGTACTCATAGCACTGGGAGAGTTGAAGGATCGGGAGAATATGTAGACAGAAATGGTCATTTACACCACATTTAAACTCTCTTTATATCCGCAGACTAACATGTTCTTATTTTACTAACAACTAATATTTAACATTGTAGTTTGTTGCAATTAGAATTCATGTTCACATCACAGAGTTCCTAATAGCTATGGTATATTCTAATCATGATATTTATCTACTAGTAAATACCGGAGAAATGGAAGTGGGTTTCTTACCAACATTTGGGCCTTGTTACCTGAACCTTTATGGAAGTCCAAGAGAATATACTGGATTCCCAGATCCATATGATGAGTTAAATTATGGGAAGGTTAGTTTATCTTTCTGGATGTATCACAATGGTGAAAATCAATAAAGTTTTCAATGACGCAACTGCTTCCATCAGTGGAATGCCAGAGGAGTGGTCATGTGTTCTCTGTAGGCCCTTCATGCACCCTCAGAATCTACTCTGGAGTTCTCTTTCAGCAGATGTGGTTTATTAGTATTATATGTAACATCATCTTTTAAAAAGATCTCATGTTTTTCCCTCCCAGAAAGTTGTTCTGTTTATACAGAAAGTATTTTATTTCAGTTTTTATTGTTTTAATTTATTCTGAGCATCATGTGTGTTCACTGATTTTTGCATCAAATTTAATGAAAATGAAAAACCTAGGGAGGCAGTAATATTATAGAATTAATTTTCTCACATCCTAAATTTGAAGAATTGATGTTACTTTTGGCCAATAGACATTCTGAGATCATAGGTGGTATGAAGAAAACATAACTCAGTGAAAAGTACACATTGCAAATTTGTTTATTAAGCAAAATCTAATATTAGAACTTGTTTTAAAAAATAGTTCTGTTACACAGGTTCACTGTAGGGGTATAATTAGTCATATTATGCTTTTCAAAGATTTCAGACAGATTACATTGTGTTTACATTCTGACATTTTCCCTCTTTTAATTCTTTGTATTACTGTTGTTGCTTAGAAATTTTATAAATTCTGTAAATTGCGGTGTTTATTTCCTCATGTAGCAGTTATTGTACTTTGTTTTATATTGTATTTTATTATATCCTGTATTTTGCATTAATGTATTTTGTAAACCACCCTGAGATCCTTTAATGGCTAACTGAGGGTATAGAAATTTAACAACAACAACACCAACAATAGCAGCTGCGCTTTCACCTACAAATTAATATGTTGAATAGGCAGAACTCCTACCAGTCTTAATTACATGTCTCCCTTTTTCCCATGGGGCTAATGTCCAATCCACAACAAAACACTAATGTGCAATGCATAATAATGGCAGGAGAATTATAGTGCAAAAAACATCTCTTTCAGTGTGAGGGCCAACTACCATTCCAGATCCATTCTTGACAGGTGCAGTCCAGTGATATGTGTGACCACTCAAGTGAAGGGTGAGGGGATAAAAATTCTAAACTAAGCTAAATTAGGAGAGATGTTGACATTTTCGAATGGGGAAAACATTGCATAAAAACTACAAAACCGTGAATCCTTGGTGGTTGATGGAAAGGGCTAGAGCTAGGGGAATCCTTAGCACCCTGTCCTCCTGAACATGCAACTTTTTAAATGCTTTGACTGAACATTTATTTCAGGTATGGTAATATCAAATGTTGAGGCATGGTGTTCTAATATATGGTATTCCAAACTTCTAATATAATTCAAGAAATTACTTCAATGTTGATTCAGTGTTAAAAATTAAATATGGTGATTTCTCTTGTGCCAACAGTAACTGTACCTCTGTACAATATATAGAACACACATTTCCAAGATAGACTGGACTGTATAAGTATGCAAAAGTAGGCTTCATGTAAGAGATGGCTGCCACTTGCCTACTTCCATAGATTGATTCAGTAGCCTGTACTGTGTGTGCATGTCCCCATAAAGGGGACATGGAATAGCTGGAATTAGCTATTTAGGAGGCACAACAAGGGGATTAATTTACCTTCCTTCCTCCCTGTCAAACACTTGGCTGGTGAGATTCCAACCTGTTAAAAACATGCACAGGATCAGTTTGATTAAAAGCTGCAGTCCTGTACCTGATGATACATGCTGAAGGATGCTTTATATGTTTCAATAGTGACACTGAAATTATTCCCTGAAATGTTTCCTCATGTGTAGTATCAGTAATAAAAGGAAGAATAATTTCATTTTCCAGGTGGTGTTCCTAATGTAAAATATTATGCTAACTTGGCAGATTAATGTATCCTGTTTGTGTTACAGGGAGAAGGAGTAGCTTATAGAGGCAGAATCCTAGTTGAACTATCTACGCTACTGGATAGTAAACCCCTCAATAAAAAAATTGAAATGATACCCAGTGATGATCTACTAGTTGTAGAAGTAAGTACTATTTTATTTCTTTTTTGTTTCTACATAAATAAAAGTAGTTGTCTTTGGGAAGAAGAGGAAGACCCATGTCTGGCAATTGGATAACATTCCCACTGAACAGCACAACTTCAGATTCCTAGGGCTGCCCACCTCTCATGGATCCCCCCTCCCCCATTTGAAGGCCGCTAAACTGAAACCCTCTGTCTCTTTATACTCCATGATGTGGTTTTTCAAGCCATTGGTTCCCTGGCTTGCTGCCTACCCTACCAACATTGTGAACCATTTTTGGCTTACTGGTTTTTTCTCCTCACCTTTTTATTTTTGTTTTTTCCCCATGGAGAGTGCAGTTTCCAGTTTGACAGCTGGATTTCACACTCACAGTTTTGACAGCCACTAAATGCCCCTTAAAAGTGCCCAAGCAGGGCAAGCATGTTGTAATTCTTTTTTTATCCTGTAATCAGTACTGGTAGTTGTGTACATTATGTGTTTTATTTTATTTTTTTCATTCTGTTTCAAGTGTGTGCTTGTGCATTCATAGATGTCTGAAAATAGTTGACATTGTTTGGACAATATCCAGGGAGGTACCTGCTGACAAAGTGCTACAGGTGCCAATCCTGGACATTGACATTCACCCTTTGGCTTAGTCTCACATCTGTCCAAAGGTATGCAAGTGATCTGTACTCATGAAAAGGAACCGGTAGGATTAATACTTCCTTTGCAAGAAGATACTAACTTTTTTTTCTTTCTGAACTTGACTCGCTTTTCTGCTTCTTCCTGAACCTTTTGGCATCAGGACACGGAAAAGTGCCACCCTCTTTTAAAAGGAACCAGAATTTTGACAGCCCCAGGGTCTTTCAAAGTGTTTGTTTTTTTTAATAAAGCTCCCCATGGTTTCTTGACTGGGATATAGAGAGGCATATGTTTCTCTTAAAAGGTGATGGCTCATACTATTAATTGTATCATCATATCTGTTGGAACCTGCAGAAATATCAGCGCAGAAGAAAATACAGCCTCAGTGCAGTGTTTCATTCTGCCACCATGCTGCAAGATATTGGTGAGGCCATCCAGTTTGAAGTTAGCATTGGGAATTATGGCAATAAATTTGATACCACCTGTAAGCCATTGGCATCAACTACTCAGTACAGCCGTGCTGTGTTTGATGGTAAGTACAGCGATAGCACAGAACTAGCAAGACATATTTGGTGGGGGAGAGGGGAAGAACTTTACTTGTACAATGCTGTGATTAGTTACATTTATGGAACTTTGACCAAAAATAATATGGGTATTTTCAATATATGCAGAGCTTCCATTGTAAGCCTTAATATTTTATTCCTCTTTTTAAAGCCACAAAATTAAATGGGAGGAGAAATGTCTCAGTTCTATGGATATATATTTAAATTTGGCCCTTTTGGTGCATTTGAAACGCACAACAAATGAAATCATTACAAAAGTTTCATTTTTAAAGTTCCTTCAAGGCTCTTAGAGTCTGCTTGCTTAGCAGAAGCAGAAGCCTGGACACAGGCTGTGAAGAAGGCTGTTGAAATCCAAAATGGTATAGCATCCCATGGTAATAAGTTAGATCAACTTTCCCCAACCTGTTGCCCTCCAAATGGAATACAATTCCCACAAGCTGTGCTGTCTAGGAGGTTGTGGAGGGTACCAGGTTGGAGGATTTGAGATTAGATAAAGCAATGATAATGGTTGTTATGTGATTTGGAGAATTACTTGCCTAAACCCTTATTGATCAAGTAAAGAATGCTGTTGATGCTGTTTTCTTTGTTATCTGCGAGATAATTATTGGGGTCTTTCTAGACAATTTGTAACACAACAGATACCCTCTTGCTGCTTACTTGTTGCATAGCATCTGACTATCTTCCTTTGTGGCAGGCACAGACTAAGGGAAATGATGCTTTTTTCCCAACACACAATTTATAATGGAGCTTTTGGCAGCTCACTGGCTTGTTGTGATTTAGAGCTTTTCTGTGCAAGGCATTTGTTGTGGATGCAACATTCCCTCCTCACCTTTGAGCCTCCAGTTTTGCTTTTGTATGAAAATGGCACTTTCTGCAAGTTGTTCTACAGCAGGAGAAATGAGGTGTTCTCTGTAATGGCAAAAGAATATGCAATTTCTGCTTTTGCATTTTCAATGTACCACAACATCACCTAAAAGTTAGATAGTGGAAATGCAGGAAGAGAAGCAGTCCCTGTGTGGTGCTTAGATCTCAGTACTGCAGGGGAATAGAAAGTAGATGCAGTGGATTCACAACCTTGTGTAGAAAGGCCATGTAAGCACTGTCCTGTGCAAATGTACCCACCAAAACACCCGTTGGGTGAAGTCTGGTCTAGACCTACTGTCAAGTGGAGTGAGGAAGCTGCTGCATATTTTAAAATAGTGCTAAAGGATAGAAACTTTAATGGCAGCTAAAAATGTCATCAAAGTTATTTAATGGGGGGGGGGGTTGTTGTTTTTTTTAAAGCCCTGCCCCATTATTCACCTTGATTTTCTGTCTCAGGAAGGAAAATGCCTTTGACATATGTGATGGAAGTTGCATAACTGTTGAAATGCAAGATAGTATATATGCCCCTTAATAAGAGGACACATGCTTCAAAATAACTCTTCATACATAAATGTTTCACCTCAGGAAACTACTATTACTACCTGCCGTGGGCAAACACAAAGCCAGTAGTGACACTGACTTCGTATTGGGAAGATATCCATCATAGACTAGACCCTTTGAATCTTATTCTTGGCATCACAGAAAAATTAGTAAGTCATTCGCAAGTATTTTTGTTATATGTAATTAATTTACACAAATGTTGTGACTATCTGAAAGGAGTATGCATGCATTATCCATGAACTAATACCCATTTTGTAAGAATAGGAAAGTTTGTCTCCTTAAATATAACAATGTCATCACAAAGGCTGGTGTGAAACTAGACCTCTGGTCTCTCTTCAGGCTAAACCAATGTTAAATTAAAGGCATAGCATGTAGTTGATCCTATCTTTTTAAAAGCATTAGCATAGGTGCAAGGGATTTAGGATGAAGTGGTGGGGGGTTAACCTTCCCATCCAGCTGCTTTCCCTCCTAATTTTGATCCCACCCCAGAAGACACTAATTGGTGCCAATTACTCCTGGTCTGTTTCCAGGCCAATTTCAAAGTGCTGGTTTTGACATTTAAAGACATTCCCACAGTTTGAGATCCATATACTTGAAGGATCATCTCTCTCCTGTTTATTCACTAAGATTATCTTCATAGGATCTTCTCCAGGTACTCCCAATGTTTGCAGTTCAGCAGGTGGTTACAAAGGAAGAGGCATTCTTGGTATTGGTGTTCCATTTACTGAATGTTATCCCTAAGGTGACTTCCCTAGCAGATGCTTTGGTGTCTTTCTAGTGCCAAGTGAACAGGCCTTTTTGCTACCAAGCCATTTAACCAGAGAGTTTACTCCAGCTGATGATTTTATGCTGGATTTTGTAATGGATTATATTATTTTTTTGAATTCTTAGCCACCTTGGGAAATGTTTTGAAGTGCAACATATAAATGCTCATTATAAACAATAAAGAAAGCAAGAATTTGCAATGCATTTTGTGATTTGTGTGCATTTACCCAAACTTTGCCTATTTGTATCTCAGTGTTGTAATGGGTTTTATGTCATTTAGTTTAAGATCAATGTGCTTTTAAGAAAAAGTGCTGCTGTTCTTTTACATTCCTTCATTTCAAGCTTTGTGAACAGTCCAAAAGCTAGAAGCTGTGATATATGAATGAAAAAGATTGAGAGAGTACAGAGCCAGCCCTGCCATTTGACAGAATAAGTCAGGTGCCTCAAGCAGCTGATTTATGGTGTCATGAAAAATAGTGAGTTCTTGGCTCTCAAACTAATTATATGCATATAATGCACTGCCAGGGAAAGGAACAGGTACTTGTGGGATTTTCTGTCTCAGATGCCAAAACAACATGATTGAATAACCTTTCAGTTAGGGTGGAACAGAATTTGTTCTGCCTCAGGCAGCAAAATCTCACAGGCCAGTTGTATTTCTTTTCTTTGTGCAGACAAGAAATAGAAGAAAGCAGGCTGTCTGTACAACTGGGATTATTTAAGGTGCAACACCATGTATGTTTAGATAGAAAGAAGTCTTACAATATTTCACAATAACCAGGAAGCCACCAAATAATTGGTGCTCAGAGTAAGGGCCCTCTGGGATCCCAGGCAAGGTAGATTTGGTTCATGAAACTGTGGTTCCGCAACTATGCCCTCCAAGGACCTGCTTGCTGTATTTGGAGGTAACTTATATGTGTATGTGGTTCAGCTTTACAAATAGTTTTCCATGACATAGAAAAGCAAATCACAATGAAAAATGAATCCAACTTACTAGTTCTCAGTATACCCCACTCTTTAAATCCATAGAAAACAAATTTAGCAGCCTTAAAATCAGGAATACAGGAGAAGATATCGGACAACCAGTTAGCTGAGATATGGTTGAAGCTAATTGATGAACTTTTGAAGGACTTGAGGTAAGTTGCTTCTTACGTTTCCTCTCCGCAAGTGCCCCAGAAATCAGTTTACAGAATCCAGACCAGCAGTTTCTTCTGCTTGTCAAGTGTTCCAGTTGCTCAGGGAAGGAACAAGGCTCTGAAGCCCCACTGCCTTGCTGACTAGAGGAACCACATGCCTTACACTCCACTGCTTGTGTGTTATTACTGGGAAATGGAGTCCTGCTTCCATAGCAATTTTCATAAAAAGTTTGTTGCTAAGAAATAATCAGATGTTTTTCTTTTTCTTTTAGTAAGGAATTCCCTTCCCTAGAAAACAAACATAATGTCACAGTCCTTGATACACAGATCCACAAACTGCGGCTCAAATCAATTGGCCAGATTCAGAAGGCAGCAGTGAAACTGAGGAATGAAGCCATGGATGTGCAGGGCTCCCTGGCTGAAATTGAAGAATGGCTGGATAGATTAACATTACTGTCTGAAGAGGTTTGTTGTCTTTCCTTTTACCTGAGCATGTGTGCATGGGCATGCACACAGTCCAACTGCTTTGGAGAATTGTAGATCTAAGGCAGTTGCGTGTTTGCTGCATGTGTGTGCGTGTGGGTGCATTTGTGTGCTCTGAAATCTTTTGGAGCATTCTTCCAAGAATTTGTAGCTCCAGTATTTGTATTATTGTAGGACTGAAAGGACAGTCCTTTTGATGGTGGTGCCTACTTGTGGAATTGTCTTCCCATAATATTGAATATTAGTAGAAAGAAATGATATTTTTAGACAATCTCTGTCCACTCTTTATTCTCCCTGATTGAACAGCCTCAAAATAGCATGCCTGATGTGATTGTTTGGATGATACGAGGGGAGAAGAGGCTTGCTTATGCACGCATTCCAGCTCATGAGATTTTATATTCCACTACATGTGATGGAGGATCTGGAAAACATTGTGGAAAGACCCAGACCATATTTTTAAAGGTAGTGTAATTCTAATCATATGCATTTGTGCTTAAAATATAGGACTTTAGCTGTGGCCTGAAAAGCATTCATTTTAAATAGATGTATATGTGTATACACAACTTTACATTGATTGTGGGTGTCTAATTTGCCCCAACTAGCACTTCCGAAGACATGTGCCATGTGATGAGGTGAATTCATTAAATCAGCAGAGGCTCCACTAGGCCCAAAGCAGTCATCAATATGCTTCACTGCTCAGGCCTACCTTTACTAATCAATTTTTGTTTCAACTGTGAATTGCTCATTTAATTAGCAGTGTCTGGTGAGGCAGTTTGCTAAGCTACTGTTTGGTGACATGGATGAAAAGGAGTTTTCTGCCCTTACCTTTTATTTCTGGGTAGCAGTGGTGGAATGGGGTGACACCAGTGCCTGCACTGTGCAAGGACACAGAGATTGAATTGGGGAAGTGTTCGTCACATCATACATGCAAGTTGCTATCACCATTTGGAATAACCTGTACTCAGCCACTGTATATTGGCACAGCTTACCATCTCTCAGCACGAAAACATAAGGGCAGGAAGATCGGTCCCTCTCTGATGCTACACCATGGCTGCTGGCATGTTTGCTACTGAACTGCAGCTCTCTAGCCAACACTGTATTCATGTATTCCTATCTGCTTTCAGGCCTTCAGTTCTTCTTCAGTTGATATCTTGTAGCCAGCAGGAATTCTTGAAAAGTGGACCCACTCAGAAACATGAGGAGCAGTTCCTCTGAGGAATTGTCATTTCCTTTCACCATCTAAAGTAGGGCTGGAGAATCAGTTGGACTACAGCTCCCATCTGTGCTTGCAGAGGGGAACTGATGGAATTGGAGTTCAAAAATGTCTGAAGGACCAGAGGTTCTCCATGCCTTTACTAAAACTCAACTTTGTGCTTCCAATTTTAATTTGGGATAGAAAGCGAAATGTCTCAGCTGTTAGTAGTAGAGGAAACACATCGCATACCACAACTGATATCCAAGATTCTTATGATAAGGAAATATTAAGAGTGATTAGCATCTCCCAGTTCTCAGAACTGGGCAGGGCAAATGTATTGTTGGACAAGGGTTGGGAATGGAATAACAGGAAAAGAATTAACAATTTGTCTGTGTTTGTTTCCTGAAAGTTGGAAAATCAAGGACAAAGTTCCACTTAAAAGCTGTTTTGGGGTATTGCTGCACTCCCTATATTTTGCTACTATTTTGAAGTAAGTCTTAGCTTAGGAAAATTCTGGGCAGGCATAGACATGGCAATCTACTCCCATGGCACAAGGTTATTAGTATTCTTAGCGCTTATATGTCAGGAAGTTTAACTGTTCCTTTTTAAAATATATGTTTCAGTACCCACAGGACAAAAACAATGGCATCAAAATACCTGCACAGTTGCGAGTTAATTTTTGGCTTGGCTTGAGTGCCTTTGAAAGGAAGTTCAATAGCTTTGCTGAAGGAACGTTCAGTGTCTTTGCAGAAATGGTATGTGTGCAAATGATGAATATATTTTCTTGGAGCATGAACTTTTCTACTTAGCATTACGTTCAAACTCTGAGTCAAGGCTCCAGGGATTTGGGTTGTTTGTTTGTGTGTTTGCTTCTTCTACATATTTCTCCAGGAGTTAGTTATGAAGGTACATAGTCCAGCAGGAAGTTCTCTAATACAACCACCACTGAAATATATGGGATCTATGTGAGAACACGCTCATATCAATGGTGCCTGTGCAGAATCCATTCATTTCAAGAGGTGGGGAGATCTGTAGGAACAGCTGGGATGCTGCTTCTACATCCCAAAATTCGCTATCTGAGGCAATTGTCTCGCTTTGCCTAATGGTAGGGACAGCTCTGATATCATCCTAGTGCTTGATATCCAAACAAAGAGATGCAGAGTTTGTTGTTGCTACTCAATTAAGAGTGAGGGTTTTGCCTGCTCATGCTCAATGTGCCTTATGTTTCACAGTTCTTAAGATCCTGGCTCAAATAAAGCCCTCTCTTAGTCCCTGCAAATAATTTGATATCATTGAAGCCATTATGCAAATGGATGGGCCTTATTTGTAAGGCAGCAGGTTTAGCATGAGTCTTCTCACACAATTGGCACGGTTTCAAGAAACTTAGGTTCCCTGCCCACCCCTGGAATCAGCATTAGGTTTACTTCTGAGGCCCCATAGTGCCCCATCCCTGTGCGTAGAATGAATATGTCATTATTGTGCATAATGGGTGTCATTATGATGTTGCTCACAGCCCATCGGGCTTTATATCTGAAATGTGGAATGTCACTCATGGTCCTTTTAGCTGCTGTGAGTTGCCTCTTGTGTAAGGCAATAGGAGAAAAGGCCCTGACTAGTGGGGAGGAGTCATAGCATAATGTACATACTTTACATCAAGAAAGCCCTAGGTTCAAATCTCCAGCATTCCCAGTTAAAAACAACTAGGTGGCAGGAGGTGGGAAAGTGGATGAGACCCTGAAGAGTTAGTGCCAGCCCTGGTAGGATAGTATTGACTGATTTGGACTTGAGGTCTAACTTTGAATTCAGTTCTTCTTTATTGGCTCTGTGCATCACACATATGGGCTCTTGAGCCTGCATGGGGCCTGTTCTTGGGAAGATTTTCCTAGCTGAGCATTTTGGTGAGAGCCCCACCCCTTCCCCCCTGTAGTATATAAAGGTAGGGCTCCCACCCTTTTCCCAGTTCTTTTTCAGCCATTGTTCTGGGATCCTCAGGTACTTTGTCCTAGCACTTTCCTCACTTACCTCAGCTTTAAAATACCACTTTTTCTGATTTAACTCAATTTTAAAAAGAGAAATAAAAATGTGAAAGCTTACAATGGAAGTTTGGTATAAATTGAAAATACATTATTTTTGGTCAAAGTTCCATAAATGCGACAGCTTCATACAACCCACCCACCAACCCCACTTCACTGTTGGCAACCATAATGCTATCCTTAAAAAAACAAACAAACCTGAGTTTTCCATCCACACCAAACAGGTAAGGGTCAGGCCACTAACGGCCATTTCTCCCCAGTTCAGAGGCCAAAACATCAGTCTTACAAGAACTGGGAAAATGGCGTGGGGGGGGGGGACCTTTATATACTAGAGTTTGGGCTCCCACCAAAACACTCAGCTAGGAAAATCTTTCTGACAACAGGCCCCATGCAGGTGCCAAGCTCATATGTGTGAATGCACAGATAACTAATTGAAGAACGTCAGTTACAGGTAAGCAACCTGACTTTGTCAATGAGATACTGAACATATACGACCTTCCTTCTGTCTTGAAAAGGGATTACACAGATTCACAGAACAGCCAGATCTGAAGGGGCCAGGAAGGCTATTGAATCCAACCCCCTGCTAGTGCAGGATGCCACTTACACCATCCTGATCAGATAACTGTCCAATTGCTGCTTAATTAATTCTTACTCTCCCCCACCCTGTTTTTTTTTAAACAGTATGAAAATCAGGCACTTATGTTTGGAAAGTGGGGAACTTCAGGACTTGTTGGCCGCCACAAGTTTTCTGATGTCACAGGAAAAATAAAACTGAAAAGAGAGTACTTTTTGCCTCCCAAAGGATGGGAGTGGGAAGGCGAGTGGTTCGTTGATCCTGAAAGGAGGTCAGACATTTGTTTAGATTCTTCGTAACATATGACAAAGGGAGGAAGGACTTATGTAATTTCTTACTGGGGAAATTTAAAAACAGATGCCAGAAAAATAAAAAGCAAAACTTCTCAATGCCAGCAGCACTGGTCACCTGAGCCCCATGGGCATGACTCTTCCAGTCAGTGATAGTGTCTTCTATACAGGTCGGGTTCCTTGTGGCCACCACATTGCTCAGGTAATCTGTGATGGCATCCAATCTAGCTCCTTCTCTTAACCTTCCCTTCTAGCACTGTTCGATGGATCATAGAATTGTAAAATTGGAAGGGGCCAAGAAGACCATCAGGTCAACCCCCTGCTCAGTGTAGGACTTCAAATTAAACCATCCCTCTTCGACGGCTTTCAAGCTGCAAGAGAGTAAAAGAGTAAAATTGAAAAACCACACCAATTGCAAGCATAGTCCTAACCGTGATCAAGATATCAAAAGTGAGCCAAAGGAGTACATGCTGTCTTTCCTGTTCCATCTCCCTTGGAAATAAAGTCCCTTTCCTTCCCTAACTACTTTGCCTTAAGGATTACATTAGTAGCAGTGTAAACTGTGTTAACTGCTACTAAACCTAAGCAGAATTCCTAAGTAACCAAGGTTTCAAGATGTTTTTAAATCCCAGTGGCTGAGATAAGCAAGCTCATACATGTTCCAAACAGCACAGGTTGAGAGCATGAGACTGGGACTCAAGCAATCTGGGTTCAAGTCCCCACTTAGCTATGGAGCCAACTGGGTGACTTTGGGTCAGTCTCAGACTTTCAGCACAACCTACCTTACAGGGTTGTTGTTGTGGGAATAAAATTGTAAGCAGGAGGAGGTAAATGATGTAAATTGCTTTGAATTCTTAAATAAATGAGTGATTGAGTGACACAAAGCAGTAGATGCTCCATGGGCTACATGTTCCCACCCTGTCCTCTAGTTTGGCCCTCACACTGCTGAAATTAAGTGGTAGTGGCAAAAGCAAAGCAAAGCGAAACAAAACAAAAAACATTTTTGCAGAGGCTTTGCAGCCTCTATTACAGTACCACCAGTTTTTTGCCACCATTGCAGGAGGGGAAGAATGGCCTTCAGAGCCCAAAATTGCCAACTCTTGGCCTAAAACTTTTATTCTTCTGTTCCAAGTTTTCTTGCTATGGCCTTTTATATTTTATGAAGGAATTTCTATTTCTGGTCAGTAAAAGGTTAATATTGTGGCATGATACTGGAGATACAAGCTGTCAGTGCATCGGTTCATTGCTTTTCCATGCCTAACAAAACGTCTCTTTCTGGTTTCATAGCTTGCTGACAGAAGCAGATGCTGGTCATTCTGAATTTACTGATGAGGTATATCAAAATGAGAGCCGCTATCCTGGAGGAGAATGGAAAGCAGCTGAAGAGAGTTACACAGACCTAGTAAGGACTTGTTTATGATGAATCTGTCTTTTGAGCTTTGCAGTTTATCCTTAAGAATAGCAGCATCACTTATACACTCACCCAGTGGGCTGGGTTCAGAAACAAGGGAGAACACCATTCGTGCAATAGGGATTTCCTGCTCCTTCTGCATGCTGCAACCCCCTGTGCTCCCCAGAAAGCCATTCATAAGGCTCAAGAGGGCCCCTAAAATGATGCATAATGGCATGAGGAGCTGCAACAGGATTTAAAAAAAACATTTTAATGCATTCTGCATATCACTAAATTAAAACCAAATGCTGGGAATGAGTTCAACATTCAGAGGCTACATTCACCCGTAAAAGCTGGTTTGTGTCTTACGTCCTGTCCCAATGTTTCTAATCCCAGAGTAGTAACCGATGTGCCAAAAAACACATTCAACCCTATTGCCATTTACCTACAGCTAAATTCCATTGAGCTTCTTTCTTTTGCAAGGTGTCCTACTTTGCATCAGAAAATAAAACTTTTGGTATTTAAAGAAATGCTATTGCATAGATTTATAGTTTTGTTGCTTGTGCAAGTCTTTCATCTTTCTAAGTTTGGTGTGTGTTCCCTTTTCTGGAAAGAATGGAGAAAAAGCACCACCACCAAGTGAAATAACCTGTCCTCCAGGTTGGATGTGGGATGATGATGCTTGGGTGTATGATATCAATCGAGCAGTGGATGAAAAAGGTAAAGATTAAAATGTACAGGATGCTTTGTATGTGATATGCTAATATTGACAGTCTCAGAGTGATTGGACTAGAGACAGGGAAAAAATTTGAAATAAAATGTTTGGGGTGGAGTTGTAATGCTGTATACAAACTAGATGCCATTTGGACCTCACACACCTATGTGAACTGATTATTGGATCCAGTTATGATAACTACTTTTACATGTTTTGACTTTTTTTAGGTTGGGAATATGGAATTACCATTCCCCCAGACAATAAACCAAAGACCTGGGTTGCAGCGGAGAAAATGTATCATACCCACAGAAGAAGAAGGCTGGTTAGAAAACGCAGAAAAGATCCAAACCAAACAACTACATCAAGGGTAAGACAATTAAACACATATTGCAGCCAAACACAATAAACATATTGTGTAGACGGGTTGTGAAAGAAGGATGAAAAATAAACAAGAGACCTGGAAATACATAAATTGTATTTTTTTTTTCAATTAAACTTACAGTTTAGCTGCAGTAGATCATGCTTTTGCAATTGACTTCCAGGTTACCACATCATATGAAGACCAAGAAGGATGGGAATTTGCATCATTGATTGGATGGAAATTTCATTGGAAGCAGCGCAGTTCTGATACTTTCCGCCGCAGACGTTGGAGGAGAAAAATGGCTCCTTCTGATACACATGGTGCAGCAGCCATCTTTAAACTTGAAGGAGCTCTTGTACGTATAAACAGTCTAACATTCAGACCTCTTCACTATAACTTAACTTCAACATTAATTGTAATCTTAAAAGTTTAAGTTATGGTAAGCAAGTGATGCCTAAGGTAGTTGAGGACTTGGATAAAAGGGCAGTGAAATTAATAGCTCACCTAACACTGTATGGAAAATGTTGTGGCAAAATACTGAAAGTCTTTCCTCTAAACACAAGAAGTTGTTGGGATTTTCTACCATGCCTTATAGAATAATTGGAAATGACATATAGGGAGAGGCTATGAAATGCTAAATTGTTTATTTTGTTCTTGTGATAGCAATTAAAGCAACTGGTATTTGTTTTTGTCTTTTCACAAAAAAGAAATAAATAAAATGTGTGTGTCTGTGTAAGAAAAAAGATACCAAGCAATATTACAGTAATATAGCATATAGTGTCAACATCTAACCAGTTCTTGAGGAAGTGATAATTTCTATCTCCTTTTGCCATAATTAAATCAATCAAATCTCAATTAAGGTTCAACACAAATTACTATAATTTATCAAAACAAGTATAAATAATGTCATGACTTTAGCATGAAGTACAAGTCTCTAATAATATTTTTACAAATTATTTTCTTAAATATTAGTTAAATTTCTCATGGTAAGCTTTACATTTATTAATTTTATCACATGTTCATCACATATGGTAAAAAGTCCCATATATTCCTTTACAAAGCAACTAGTGGTTTCATGCATACCACTTCTCAGGGACATAGGAAGATGCCAAGTTAGACCATTAATCCATCTTGGCTTATATATTTGGCCCTGTCTGGCAATGGCTTTTCAGGGTTTTAGGCTAGGACTTTTCCAGCTGGTGATTGAACTGGGTCCTTCTGCAGGTAATCAGATTAGAGAATTGGATATAAGAGAAGGTATCCAGTATCTCATTTTTATGTTTGGCTATTAAAGTTCAAGTATATACAGTCACCCCAAACTGTCTGCTTTCAGCTTTGGAGGACAAGGTTATTAATAGATACTAGCCTTGCTGGATATGCACAATCTCTGTGATCAGTGACAGAATGCCTGCATGCACCAGGTGCTGAGAAGCTTGGGCTGGCAAGATTCTTGTACCCATCCTGCTTGAAGGATCCTATAGACAGCTGGTTTGCCACCATGTGAACTGAATGCTAAACCGGATAGACTTTTACTCTGATCCAACATGGCTTTTCTTATGTTCTTATGTAACCTTACCCTGGCCTGGGGACAATTACATGTGCTATGTTAAGCTTGTGGTTTAACGTCCCATCTCTTTCCCCGCTCCCACTGTAAGTGGCTGCTGGTGGTGGGTAGGAGCCAAGCAAAACTGGGACTGCCTCACAAAGGAAAGGAGGTTAATACTTTCCTTCCATGCTGTGGTCCTGATGAAAATTGCCCTCTGAAGCTGCTTTTTGCAGTGAAAAACAAACACTCCTATCAGCATTAATTATCCTGCACACCAATATCACATACACATTCCCTTCTTTCCACTGCATGCACAGGCATTCTGCAGTGTATGCACACCCATTATCCTCATGCATGCTTTGAAATGACTGGATTGTGATTTAGTGCTTAGGAAACCCTAAGTACATCCAGGGAAGAGTACATAAAGCTTGGAAATAACCTTACTGGTTAGGATGTAAGAAGCTCAGTTCCAAAAATGTGGATATTGCAAGCATGGAAGAATGGCCTGGGTTTAGTTTATTGTTACAACAATCTGTTTCTGAGAATCAGTTTTCTGCATAAATGAACTGTGTTCTCTTGTTCTGGCATTTACTGGGTAAGTTTGATATAGGAACCTGACTTTACCTTTTAAACAATCTAGAGAGCAAACTTGTGCTTTTGTCTATTGGCAGAAGATCAGTAGAGCAAAAGGGAGTGATGGAGGCAATCTTTACTTTTCCACTCTCCTTTCTGTTGTTTTTCTCACTAGACCTTTGAGTGCATCTAGTAGAGTCACAGGGATGGACGAGACAGAAGCTGGGAGGTTCCAGGTCATTGCCTCAGCGCACCCTTCCACACCTCTTCATTTGCTTTCATAGGTTCTCTTAAATGAGTAAAATATAATTTTTAAAAGATACTTCCAGGAATACAATTAATTCGGCTTTTCAATCAAGCTGGTCATTATATGAACCATGATGTAAAACCAGTGTGTTTACTTTTTTATTACTATTGTTTTCCATCCCTTTTTCTTTTTTGTATTATGTTTTTAAATATATGTATGCATGTATATTATAAGCCATGACACAAGAATTGTTTTTGGTTTAACTGTGTATAGTGCTTAATAAATCGCAAGGGCTTTATATCTTAGGGGGCTGATACAAGTATTGATGATGGAGACAAGAGCTCTGAGAAGGCAAAAGATACAGCAACACGTACATTTGGTGCAAACACGCCAATGGTCTCCTGTAACTTTGATAGTAAGTTCTTGTAAAATAACTTATTTGAGGACATTTTCATCTTTAAGGTGCCACAAACTTGGTTTTGCTGTATGACAAAGATCTTTTTCTGTTCCTCTTGAATCCCTGTTCATATGCTCAAAGTGCATAGCATCACGCATGTCTTTTTATTTTTTTCGATTTATATCTTGCCTTTTTCCTACAAAGGGCTCAAGGCAGCTTACATTATCTCTCCTCCTCCATCTTATCCCCACAACAACAACCCTGTGAGGTAGGTTGGGCTGAGAGACTGTGACTGGCCCAAAGTCACCCAGTTGGCTCCATGGCCGAGCGGGGACTCGAACCCAGATCCTCTGAGTCCCAGTCCCATGCTCTTAACCACTACACCACACTGTCTTTTGCCCTGTTAGAAGTAAAATACAAGGTGAAATTTGGAGTTGATACCTTGGAATTCATAAACTCACTTTGACCTTATGAACATTTCATTAAAATATCCATATGTCTTAAGACCAGTTCTCATGTTATCAGTCTGTCATAGTTGTAGGTCTTGCTTGGCAATGTCCCACAGTAGTCTGGTTAACCTTTGAATCCAGGAGATCATGTAAGAAGACTGAAAAGTGCAGTTGTTTCCTATAAGAACATTTCTTGCACTTGCAGGGAGGCAATGCTTATGTGAAAATAGCCACATCATTCAGCTCCTTCCATCGACTCCAGACGTTAAACTACCAAATGACATTGCTGGTTTAAATTCTAGCACACCAAAGGTATAGGTGTTTTGAGAGCCACTGTGGTTAGTGTGTTGGACTGGAGAACTGGTTCTAGTTCCAACTTGACCATGAAGCTCACTGGGTGACTTTGGGCTAGTCTTGGACTCTCAGTCTAACCTATCCCACAGGGCTGTTGTGAGGAAGTTGTTGTGATACTGTGTAAACTGCCCTGGGATCCTCACAAGAGAAAAGAAGCTAGGAATCAATCCATCTCATACTTGGTTTTCATTTTGTTTTCAACTTGTGCTAGCATGATTGTCTTGTCCAGTAAGTCTTGCCTTCTCTTGATGTGCCCATAATTTAACAGCTTCAAATTTGTCATTTTTGTTGGCAGGGAAATTTGTCCTGCTATACAGTTAATTAATACAAATACTATGCTAGGTACTGACCAGAAGTTGGGATTAGAACAATTCCTTCAGAGGATTTCAACCTATGGTGGACAGACAATCTATAGCAGACTATAGAGTGACCCAACTGTAGTACAGATAGACTGAAGGAATCCAGTGACAGTGATAAAGTTGAAGTAACAGCAGAACAGGAAAAGTTACCTTTTTATTTACATCTATCTCATCTAACTTTTCTTTCCTTAGGAGTCTATAGTTACCATCTTCGGTGTTATATCTATCAAGCAAGAAATCTTATGGCTTTGGACAAAGACAGCTTTTCAGGTACAAAGGGTAGAGGTGGGGCTCTATTCAATCCAAAGAACCTATGCATTGATAAATGCAAGTCCATTTATTGTCTGTAATTAATATAACTTGATTAATGACTGGCATTTGAAGCTATGCACTTCAATCTTTTATTACTAGAGGTTTGTAGACAAAGTTTTGGCCAGTTACTTCAAATCAATATGAAAATGTCAGTCTGAGTCACTTTCGTAAAACATTGTTATGTGCATTTCTTTTCTCTGTTCATTCTCATTTTAGCCTTCCATTCTTTCAAACTTTGCCTTCTCCTACTGCTCTTCCCCTTGTTCTCCTAGACTACTTAAGATGCAATCCTCCTATGCATGTTCATAAGTTCTACAGCTCCCAGCATAACCCAGTCAGCCATGCTTTGCCACATGCTAACTGGAGTAAGCTGTGAATCCAGATGTAGGAGTTCGTGGGGTTTTTAGCCAAAACATATGATTGTACTCTTAGTATTTGATATCCTCTTTCCTAGACTCCTGCCTTCATCTAGACACCCTTTCCTATAACCTTCTACATGTCCAGTCCTGCTCTGGAACCAGTAAAACCCAGCCAATAATGTAGTCAATGGAAGTCATAAGCTCCTCTGGCTGCCCAGCCCTCTGTCACCAAAAGCAGCTGAGCCAAGAATTTCTTTCAGGTTAAAGCTGGTACAAAAAGAGATTGGATTAACATTATAAAATAACATTGGATATGGGGGACAGGGCGTGTTAAGTTTAAGCCAGGTGTATTGTGCCACACTTGTAGCTTCTCTGTTTCATATGGAAAATACTGTATTATATGTAGTGTAGTATGTGTGAAATGCTAACACATAAACATTCTTGCTGAAATATTTCCTCTGATTTTTAAAAACCATCTTCCACTCAGCCATCTTCTTTCTTTTTCATTTTTGTAAACTTTTTGTAATAGTTTATCTATCAGAATTCAACCTATAGCAGAGAACCACAATAATAAGAATTTATTAGGAAAATGTTGTTTCATATGTGCAAGATGAGAAATAGAATTTCTTAGACCTAAATGCCAACTTTTTTATTTATTACTATGCTTATTGATGACCAAAATGAAGAACAAAACAAAAAGTTAAATAAAAGTATGTAGGACTCCCATGCAGTCCCTTGATAGGGGAGCCATTGGAGATGACCTCCAGCTAACCTTTTAAACAGCCCATGCACTGGGTAATAGCAATTTGTACAGGAACTGCTAATAACGATCATCAGAGGCTTTCTTCAGAGGCCTTAGTGATTCAGAAGTCTTTCTAATAGTGGGCCTGGAACCCTTTCATCCTTCACTTCTACCTTAAAAGAAGAGGGAACTATAAATAAGCAAGTTTTAGATTCTTGCCAGGTCAATTGTAAGGTTTGTAGAATGGATTGTTTAAATTGCAAATAGAATCATCCCTTTCTATTTATTTATGACTATAATGGGTCAGCAAAGTTAATATGAATTGGTTACCATACTTAGAAGCAATTTTAAAATGTTAAAATAATGAAAATCACATCTGAAGCACTCTTGTTTTCATTCACAAGGTAAAGTTCATACAGTGCAATACATACATTACCCTCTGCTGCACAGAGGCAGCTTAGTGTACATTTGCATGTTGCCATTTCTGTACTGACAAATTCATGGCATACAGCAAAATGTTTACAATACCGTAAACAGATTAAGATAGTCTTGATGGCTTGCAATGATTTGCAAAGAAGAGAGATGGAGATCAGATCAAACATACAGGTCAACAGCTAAAAGTCTGAAACAAATAAAAGAATAAAAAAATACATTTAAATCACTGAAAAACAAAATAACATTAAGACCACCAGCAAGTAAAGACTTCCTGGAAAAAAACTAATGGTGGATCAAATAGAATTAGCAGGGTTGCACTTCCCCTAACTATCTCCTGATAAAGGTCTACATTACATTAGTATCTTAGATTGCAGTCCTGAGCAAACACTAGATGAAGTTAAACAATCAAATTGCCAAAATGAAATTCAACATAAAGCCTTTCTTAAGGAAAATTAGTAATTACCACTTTGCTTGGAATTACTTCAGTTTTGGTTACCTATCACTCTCACTAGCACAGGAGAGCCTTTGGCATTGTTGTTGTTGTTGTTGTTGTTGTAACTTACTTTCCATAACTGTAAAAGAAACTTCAAATGTGTATTGTTACTGTGGTTTCAAGCTCAGCAGTAAAGTACCTTTTCATATGGGCTGGTATAAAGCAGGTTCGGGGCTTGGTTTAATGACTTCGAGGGTTGCTTCTTATTGTAGCAAGAGAGCAGGGCTGACCAAATCATTCTGCTGCCTGGACAAGCTTACTCAATTCCACATAGACAAGCTGACTGGACTGGTAGTTGAATCTTAGTTCAGCAATGGCAATAGGATAGGGCCTCCCTCTCATCTGAAAGAAGAAGGCATGTTTAAGGGGTGTACGACAGGCTATGGAGCACCCACAGCTTTCTCTTCTAAGTGGGGAGAAAATGGCCAGAGCACTCAGGAAAAAGGGTTCAAGGAGGAGGAGATGCCACTGCTGCACCCTCAGCATCTGCTGTCTGAGGCAATTGCTGCGTTCTGTCTAATGGTAGGGCTGGCCCAAAGAGAGACTATGGAAAGAAATTTTTAAAACCAAAATGTTAAAGTGTCTGCGTAAGTATTGTGTAAGCAGTGCTTTTTTGTAAAAAAAAAAAAAAGGTGCCAGAACTCACTTGCTGGCAGTAAGCGCGCGACCACACACACCAATCCCAAGCGGAGCAGCATCCCAAGCCTAGAGCAGCACCCTCACTATCAGATCGCAGACACAAAAGCAGCCTGCAGGCACTATGTTAATGATGTTTGCTGCTGATCTGCTATGATTCAAAAGCACTTTGTAAAATCCATTGGAAAAAAAGGTGCTGGAACGCTGTTCCGGTGCGTTCTATGACAAAAAAAAGCCCTGTGTGTAAGTATGTAGGTATGTATACCTTTATATTCACTTTCTGTGCCCTTTCAGATCCATATGCTCATGTTTCATTCCTCCATCGAAGCAAAACAACTGAGACAATCCACTCAACGCTAAACCCAACCTGGGATCAAACTATCATATTTGATGAAATTGAAATCTATGGAGACCCACAAATGGTAGTGCAAAATCCTCCTGATGTAGTGGTTGAACTCTTTGACAGTGATCAAGTGGTAGGTGGTAGCTTTTTCTCAGTTATGTCTTGATTTATTTTTATTAACAATAAATAGATAATAAACAGATTGACTCTTTTGGACTCATCAATTTGCTCAGGGCAAAGATGAGTTTCTTGGAAGAACCTCTTGCCCTCCTATGGTGAAACTGAACCCAGATACTGATCTTACTCCTAAACTTCTCTGGTATCCTGTTCTGAATGGAGGCAAAACTTGTGGAGATGTCCTTTTAGCAGCTGAGCTTATACTACATGAAAAGGTAATGTAATGCAAATGTATTTCTTTCAGACTTCAAGACCTCTTGATGGGACTATTATGCATGCAAATAAATCATGGCAAACACTGTCTCTGTTTCCAAACAGGGTGGCACCAACCTTCCAATTCTTCCTTCACAAAAAGCCCCAAACCTTTATATGGTACCACAAGGAATCAGACCTGTGGTTCAACAGACAGCTATTGAGGTATTGTGATTGATGCTGGAAAATGGACATGACTCACATGGTTAATACTTCCATATCTCTATGAACAAGGTCAAGGGGTACTGTAAGATTTGAAATATGTATAAAGCTGTAGAACTAACAGCTGGTGCTTTTGATCAAGGAGAATTTCAGCACCCAGAAAAAAGCATCTGAATGAGGTTTTATTTTCCTTGTACCTAGTTCTACTCCAAGTTGATTAGAAAAAAGAAAATCTGTGTGTAATAGTCATTTGTCCCTTTTATTAGGTTTTACCCTTAAAAGCAAGCCAAAATAATTTCAAATAAAAAAAATAAATATGGATCACAGAAGGTGATGAATGGGGCTATGATGTAGTGATTGTAAATTTGAGCAATGAGGTGGCAGGTTCCAAGTTCAAATCATGAATTTGGCCTAAGGGTAGCCAGTATTTCTCAACCTCACATCTGGGAAATAACAGCACTCACCTGTTTTACAGGGCTGTTGGGAGTATTCAAGAGATAATGTATGCAAATCTTTCCATGTGCTTAAAGTTTTTTATCAATGCTATCAATGGCTTGATAAGTAACATCGCCCTACCTTTAGTTGCTCCTTCACTTCCACTAACCTACTCCCATTATTCATTATTCATCCTTTATTCTTGTTCCCTGTTTTCAGTTTATATTAGTCAAGGATGTAGTCTATACACTGTCTGAAATATTGTGAGTACCTATTAATCACTACAATAGTTGGATATAGACTTATCAATACCCCCTTACCCCCATGCCCCCATGATAAGTCAGACTCTTAGATGTTTGACTTACCATGCAGCTACATGGTAGCTCCTCCATCTTGAAAAAGCTACAGAGGATCTGGGGGCCTTGCTGAATAAGCTCTAGTGTGAACTCAAGCACATTCCTTAGACAGAGACCTTCCCTTAACAGAAGGCAGGTCCTGCATCCAATTCATTGTAGCTCTAAAGTAACAGAATAGTTTGGCCAATTCGATAAAATAAATAGTTGAATGCCAGATTAATTTTTCAGAAAATGTATATTAATATTTTCTCTAAATAGAATTATAAATTGATATTCAGGAATTTTTTTCTTCATTGTTAGTATTTTAGTTGAGTCTGCAGGTTCTTTTAGTAATATCTATGCTGTCAATTTTTTAAACAGATCCTTGCCTGGGGATTGCGCAACATGAAGAACTACCAAATGGCTTCTGTTACTTCCCCTAGTCTCATTATAGAGTGTGGAGGTGAAATGGTAGAGTCTGTAGTGATCAAAAACCTGAAGAAGACACCAAATTTTCCTGGATCTGTTCTCTTCATGAAAGTGGTATGGCGCTGATATACTCTTACAGAATGATATACAGCATGCTTTTGGTATTGGTGGTATTCAGTTAAAAGCAACTGACCTAAACGAATTACCTATAGGAGCGTTTTTAAGATTCCCAGGGATCCCTGTGTGTAATGAAACATTGTGTGCACTAGTATTGCACATGGAAAACCATGTGCAGTGGCACAGGCATCAGTGTAGTGGTATATTTCCATACCAAGCAATATCTGAGTGGTTTGGACTTTCTTCCAAGGGCCAAAGTATGCAAGATGCAGGAGATGCATGGCTGGATCTTCCTGCATTTTCATTGTCATGTTAGATCAACCACTGGGAGCTTTGATACATGATTGTAGCAGTAATATTCGGAGTAGGGGAGTTAACTCTTTGCTGTTCACATAGTATAAATAACACCCTCTCCAGGAAGCTGCTATTAGCCACACAGAAGAACTGCCCATCACCACCAGGCACTGAGTACTTTTTCACTGCTCACCTAATAATAGTTTTGCAGGGAAGAATCAACTAGGATCAGCAAAATGATCCAGAGAAAACATTAAAGCCCTCTTTCCCTGTGCCACTGGTCAAATCAGAATTGGATACCCTAGTGCAGTGATGGCGAACTTTTTAGAGACCAAATGCCCAAACTGCAACCAAAAATCCACTTATTTATCACAAAGTGCCAACACTACAATAAAACCTGAAAACTGAGTTTTTAGTTTAGAAAAAACACCTCACAGCCAGTCCAAGCTAATATATATATATATCCTTGGCAGTACACTGACCGGCCTTGCGAAAGCTTGGACGAGTCGTGGCTAATGAGTCGCAGCTCGTGACGTCATCGCCTGGTGCCACTACTCCTTTCTGACCATGCATGTGGCCCCTATGTGCGCTGTTATCTGATGCTCGGCTGCTGGGGCGATGCTGGGACTTGGCTTGCGTGCCGATAGAGAGGGCTCTGCGTGCCCACTGTGGTACACGTGCCATAGGTTCACCACTACTGCCCTAGTGGATGCCTTAAGGAAATAATGAAAATGTTTTAATTGCTTTTATTAGAGCCCAGTTGAAAGGGGAATGGTAGAAGAAAGATGAAGAGGTTGCAAGGAAATAAGATAGTTTAAGATACCTCGCCAACATTTCCCTTTTTGTTCTTAAAATCAGACCATTCAGGTTCTACTTTATACATGACTTATATATATAAGTCCACATGTATTTTCCACTTAAAAGCAGCAGAAATCAGAACAGTTTCTGCAGTTTGTTTGAAACTCAGGAATCTTATTAACTGTATAATTTAATCCATTTTACGTTTAGCAGTTTTGTTTTTGTTTTTTACTAGCTACTGCCTAAGGAGGAATTGTACATGCCATCCATAGTTCTTAAAGTGATAGACCATAGGCAATTTGGCCGAAAACCTATCGTGGGACAGTGCACCATTGATTTACTGGAGCATTTTCGTTGTGATCCATATGCTACCAAAGAAGACATTGCACCGCAGATGAAAGGTAGAGTTTGCATAAAATCGAGGGCTTTTCTCCTATTAGATTGAGGTCTTGCTGCCCTTGGTACAGTCCACTAACTATGCCTCCTGCACTTTTGTGCAGTTCCCATTCGTTTGTGAGGTTTGTGGATGTGATGTTCCCAGTGGATTGTGCTCAAGGCCTTTTAGGATGACTCATGTAACTGGTGATACTGATTTTAAAGAGCCAGTCATAGAGAGAAAGACAGCAAGGATATTAACAAAGGTGGATTAATTTGAGTGCTGCTGTCCCACCTTCTTAATTTTTGCAGGTTCAACTTATGTACAATTAATTGATATCTCACACTTGAGATATCAATTAATTGTACATAAGTTGAACCTGCAAAAATTGATTGTGTTGCTGAGTGTTAATGTTCAGGATTCCAGCTGCTCTATTCCATCCCCAGCCAATATCACCTTGGTTTGGACTTTCCTGTCAGTAGACATGCTCAGTTTCATTAGACTGCTTTGCAGGTTCTACCTCTAGGACTTTTTTCTAGAGAGTTTTTGCACACCTGAAAACCTTTCTCTTTCTGCCTTTTGATGCCTTCCTCTTGTGTACCACTTTGGCTGCGTAAGCAGTGCACTCAGACTTCGAATGTCAGAAATGTAGTACATGTATTTGGTTGTCGACTAGAAAATCAACATTTCATTATCCTGTTTATACCCCACATTTCTGCCAGGATTGGCTTTCACAGCAACTTACAATTAAAAGCCACACAAAAGTTCAATATACTGAAGAACCTGCCCATATGTTGTGCATGCATGCATCTTTGTCGGTGTCTACATCTACCTTCTCTGCCCCTGGGTTGCTGATTCAGGGTCTTTCATACAAGGGAAGATAAAGAAAGAGTGAGGGACTGGAAAAAATACAGACGAAAATCATGACCAAAAACATCTATGAATGTGGCTTTTGTTGTTCAAATATTTGATTTGCAGTGAGTCTTCTAGCAGCTGCACCTCGGCGGGATGTTGTAATTGATGTAGAAGACACACAACCCTTACTAACAGCACAGGTAATCTTAATTTTGCTCTTTCATTTTTCAGCTCTTTCATTTGTCGTTTAGGGTGCAACTTTAAGGGACACAAAATGACCAGCAGACATGTCTGTGAAAGTTGTTGGAAACACTGGGCTATGTCTGTGTGAATAGAAATGCAAAAGGATGCTTTTTGCACTCTTCCAGTCTTAATATTTTGTTTATTGGTGTAAATGATCTTGTCTTTCCAATGTATTCTTTGTTGTTCATGTATTGTCTGTCATGAGCTTTAGAACTTATTTGCTATTCAGATTTATTGAATGAATAAAAGGATGAACAATGTTTGAACTATATTTTGTTCACTAGCAGTTCTTGAAATTCAAGTTCTGAAATGTTTACCAGATATGATGAAAGAGCAAGAGTAGAGAGAGGATTCCTCTGATGATGTTCTTGAAAAGAATGTCAGTTACATGGATGCAGGATGTGACAAAATGAATGGCTTGATCTATATGCACATAGAGGAAATTTAAGATGGAAATATGCATTTAGAGGGTTCAAATGAGTTGTTATAAATACTCCACTCTATTTGCTGAACACTGCCATGACAATTTCTGCCAGTCAACTGATCTACGATATTGTTCATCAGAAGCAAATATAAACTCAAATGATGCTTAATGCATTTTTTTAATCTTTGTGCTGCATGTGACAAAAATGTTTGAGGTTCATGAAACAAATATGGAACTTTTCAACATTTTTGGATGCTGATTTATGTGTTTTCCTTTTGTAACTGCAGGGTGTATACATTCTGTTTGTCATGTGCTGAAAATCCCTTCCCATTTCTAACGGCTATCCCAGTTAGTCTTTGAGGTCCTATAGCTGTCCTTTAATTGTTCCATATGGAGAGAGCCAATTACTGTAGATGAGTTGTCAGAACCAGGCAGATAGCTCAAAGTGGGTCCATCCTCCTTACTACATCAAAAGGAGGATGTTGTCTCAGCGAAGACACCCAGAGCCTTGTGTAGGCTGACAAGGCTTGCAGTGTAGGCAGCTCTGTTCCCACAGGGGGAGCTGACTGGGCTGTCAAAAGGCCTCTGCCTGATTGTGTAGCCTAAGACTTATGCAAGCCTGGAAAGATAGAGGTTCTGCCAGTGATTCATTCTCTGAGCAAGGGTGCATTCATTCTCTGAGCCAGTCATTCTCCCTTCATCTTCCATTTGAGAGGGTTTGATTTCTGCATGAGACCTCGCCCAAGGCCCCATAGGCCAGAGGTTCCCTAGCCATGGTTTAATAGTATGTAAAATGAAGCCTTGAGGGTGTACAGATAACAGACTAGAGTAACTAGTTTAGAACTTTCATAAACTACATTCCAATTTCTAGTGTTTAAGCAGTATGTCAACAGCACTCAGCAAAATGGCTTCTGCAACAACGGTGCATGTATGTATGTATGTATGAAAAATAGCATGAGCCAGCAATATTCCCCTGGGGCCTTAGGTGCTGTGGGTCGCTAAACATTACTTCTCTTCTGGATCTCCTGCCTGGAGATTTTGGAGAAAATCACAAGCAGGATTCTGATTTGGAACTAAATCCATTGACACAAAGTGAGGGACTTGTAGAACAGCAACTTCTGCTGAGAATGGGAAAACCTGTATTCATGGCAGCTCTTTAAATGCAAGCTCAGTACTTGCATGAAAATGCTAATCTTAGTGCTTGCTAGATGTAAAACAAGATTTTTGTAAAGGGTCACTGTTTAAAGAAAGTGGTTTCTGATCTTTTATTGTTTTAAATGGATGTTTTCTCCAAAATCTCCATGCTATATTATAGAAGACAATAAATATCATAAATAATGAGTAGCTTTTGGTGCATAATCATTGTCTGCGGGTTCTGTCAACAATTACATTCATGGCTAGAGATTATAATTGCAGTTTGCTGTGGGAACTTGTTCAAAGAATTCTGCAAAATAATCCAACACATTTTATTAAAATATCGCTGGAGGAGTGGGGAGACACTTTCATTCCTACTATGTTTTTCCAGTTTTACTGCATTTGACATTCTGGTGGAAAAGAGCAAATATAAGCAATTCTTTTCATAGTTCTCCTGTCTGTTAAAATACATACAGTGTAAAGGAATTAAGCTTTTTGGCATGAACAGACTTTTTCTCTCCCTTCATTTATAGTCATATAACTACCACTATGAACAACTATACCCCAGATGTTCCTAATGTTTGAAATACCAGATGCTGGGGACATGGAATGAGGGACAGGAGTGCAGTTGCCTTCATGTCCTATTTATAAGCTCCACAGAAGCATCTGGCTATCCACAGCATGCTGGACTAGATGGGCTTTTGGTCTGCAGTGGGGCTCTTCTCATGTTCTTACAAGATGGAAGCAAATGTACTGTAAAATTGCAATGTTTATGTTAACTGCATAATGGAATGTAGAAAACTGCTTTATACTGAGCTAGACCATAAGTAACCCAGCCCAGTATTGCCCATACCAGCCTTCTCCACCTTCATATGTCATCATCAGTCATGGGTTATTTAACCAGTGGTTGACTGAGGAAGCATGCCGCCTCCTGCTTGCTCACCACTTTTACTTGTATCCACCCCAGAACTCAGGTTGTTGAGGAATACACAACCAGACATTTAATTCATAGATTGTTGTTGAATTGAAACTATCAGTTGGTTAACCTTCAACCACCCAGGATTCCATGGTTGCATGCCTGGAATTTGTTGCTTTTTAAATCAGAAACCGAACAGAAATAGCAAGAAGACTATAGGCAGCATACTTACTCCTATGAGGTCCTGATAACCCATGGTTTGTTGTTACATGTGAACCAGGCCATAGACTAATAAAGTAAAATAGGTATTACAGCTGCAATCCTATACACACTTATTTAGCACTCAGGAAGACTTACTTCTCAGCTGACATTGATAAAATTGCACTGAAAAGTGCTTATTTTTTTCAGGAATAAAAAATGAAAGTATTCAAAAGAACAAGATAATTCAAGCTATTTTGATATCCTGTGAAACATGACACACATTTTATAAAAATGGAACAGAACAGGACAGAACTAATCCTGTTCCCATTTTGACAGTAGCAAATAACTAGTCATTTTAATTACCTGGAGTTCCTGAACAAATCAATGGGTTCTTTGATTGTCAAAGGATAAAGAGGATGGGTCCTTGTGATCATTCCATTAGATGTTTTAATTTTTATCCTAATTTGACAAAAGCATCAAATTGCTAGATTATAACAGGTTTGATGACTTTGGTATTTTATTTTTATTTATTTATTAAAACATTTTTATGCCGCCCCATTCGCTGAAGCCTCGGGGCGGCTTACAACAATAAATTACAATAAATATAAACATTAAAAATCCAAAAAATACAATATAAAATAAGCCGCCCTGGCCAGATAAGATCAAATAATACTAACAGTTAAAATGCCGCTTAAATAAAAAGGTCTTCGCCTGGCGCCGAAAAGCAAATAACGACGGCGCCAGGCGGACCTCTCTGGGGAGCGCATTCCATAACTTAGGCACCACCGCAGAGAAAGCCCTCCTCCGAGTAGCCACCCTCCTAATTTCTTTCACGAAGGGTTCCCGGAGAAGGGCCTCTCCCGCTGATCTCAAGGGGCAGCTGGGCATATATGGATGTAAGCGCTCCTTCAGGTGGTATGAACATATACCACAAATAAATAATTGGGAGACATCCAGAGACACAAAAATGTATTGATTGAACATTTAATATATCCATTAAAATCCACATTTGTTCTCTCATGTAATTTTTATTCAAGTAGAAAATCATATATGTATATTTTAATTGTTCTGCTTTGGTTTTACTTCCATCTTCTCTCCTGGTCCTGGCCTTTGGATATGTCTTCCTGCACAGCTCACAGAAAAGGTAATTGAATCATTGGTATGTGTTTTTAGTTATTGATACTTGATCCAGTAACTTCTTGAGGTCATAAGAAGTTACTGAATCTTCTTTTAGTGACAAGTTAGATTGCTGCAACACAATCTATGTGAGGCTGCCCTTTAAGATGCTTCAGAATTTGCAGCTGGTGCAGAATGCAGCAGCTAGAGTCATAACTGGGACCTGTAGGTCTGAACATATGAGACCAGTTCTGGATCACCTGCATTGCCTGCCTGTATGCTTTCAGGCCCAATTCAGGGTGCTGGTTTTAACCTGTAAATCTGTAAATCTCAGTTTTCCTTGGTGATCCAGATGTCTGAGGGGATTATCTAGCTGGTGGTTCTTCTTTGCTGGGTCTTTTACTGTATTTTACTGTGTTTTAAGCTATTTTAAGTTCATGTAAACATTTTTATAGTATTTGTACTGTATTTTATTGTTTCATTTTATACATTGTTGTAAAATGCCCAGAGATCTTTGGCTATGGGGTGGTACAGAAATGAAATATAAAATAATAAAAGTGCTTTCTTGATCATCCTTATATGAGGTGGGTGGGGAACTTCTTGTATACACAGAGCTAATGCAGCTTCATATGAATGGTTAAGCTGTTCATGCAGGAATTTTGTTGGAGCACCATGAGTGCTTCTGCTCATGTTCTAATAAAATGCTTCAGCTACTTCTGGAATATGTGGCAAAGTGGCATATATGGCTGTAGTCAACTGATGTCGCTCTGATGATGGGATAATCCTTGATCCAGCAGAGTCAGTGCTCTTTGATCTAAGAAAGCAGGAGAGAGGACATTTTCAACAATCCCCCCTTCCTCCTCCACCCCTTGCATCACCTACCACACAGCTCCAAGGAATTCGCTAACCTTCCAGGGCAGAGTTTGACCTGGGTTGTATAACATGGCAACCCACAGGGCTGATCACCCATTATGGATTGTTTGTTGGGCAAATGCAGCATGATTTCTTCAGGGCATCTCATTTTTCTGAGGTCACTCTGAGGACTCATGACTTGTTTTAGGATCGTTGATGTCCCTGGTGGCATGTCATGCAAACCCAGATTCCTTCCTGTAGGGAGGCTTGTTAGAAAGCACCAAGTTGCCCTCACCACTCCTGGGGTTTCAGGGTGGCTTGTTCTGAAACAAGCCACCCTACAGGAAGAAGTCTGAATTTGTACAATAACTCACTGTGGCTTGTCACTCACAATGGGTGTCATGTTGTGCAAGCCCAGGCTCTAACTCAGTCTCATCAAAGTCTTTGGGATATGACCTTGTGGTTAGTCCACCCAGTGGGGAGGCCTACAATATACCTTCCTGCTGTGGAATGTCACTTGTCCTGCCTCTGTAGTTTAGCACCCATGTGTAAGAGTTAGAATAATCATTCTAGAGTTTGGTGTTTTAACACATAAGATTTATCATCATCATCATTTAGGAAGAAGAAATTGTGGATTGGTGGAGCAAGTTTTATGCTTCAATAGGAGAGACTGAAAAATGTGGACGATACATTCAAAAAGGATATGATACACTAAAGGTACTTGTTCAGATATCAATATATCCAGTATTGGCTGGCAATATATTCTGCTGTGCCACCAGCTTTGGCACAATTGCAAAAGTAACTGGCCTTTCAGACAATATACTTTTCTGGCCTAACTCACCTTTCCTGGGTTTTTGTAATGCAGTGAGACCCTTACCCAAGGAACTTTAATTTTATTTTTATATACGGTTTTAAGCCTCATATGAAAAAGTCCAAGATTGCCATGTAGAACACTTGATATGGCTCACTTGCTGTTGTGATAATTTGTACTTTTTGCTGAAGTGTTATAAATGCCTGTCCATTTGAAAATGGCAAAATGAAATTACCAAGTAGCAAGTTATAATATACCTGCTTATTGATTTATATGTCAGCCAAGTTGAATATTAATGAGTTCTTTCACAAGTATAATTTTGTAGTTCTTCATCATGGCCTCTGTGCATCACACATATGGGTGCTGCACCTGTGCAGTGCCTAGGCCGGAAGATTAAAAAGCTAACGGTTTTTGGCGGGAAAACTCCACTTCCCTCCCCCTTCATGGTATAAATAGAGTGGCGTGTCCGCCATTTTGTTCAGTCTTTGCGACCACCGTTCGCTGTGCCTCGTGCCTGTTAACGTCCTCGCTAAGATCTTGAGTCCTTACTGTTCCTTTTGCTTTTATCCCTTCTTTAACTAATTCTTATATTCCAAGTTTATATTCCAAGTTTATATTCCGAGTTTGTATATCCCACTCTTTTTCTTCTTCTCAAAAAACAAAACAAAACAAAATATTATCTTACCCTCTATCCTGTCATCTTTTCTTCTTTTTCCGCGATGGCGCAGTGAGCGCCCTTTCGCAAATGCACCACATGCAGATCCAAAATGTCACCTGCGGATCCGCATGATCTATGCCTCCTCTGCCTCGGCGAGGGGCATAGAACCGACAAGTGCGGCCATTGCTTGGCCTTTACCAAGCAAGCGCAAAAGAACAGGGAGAACTGTCTCCGCAAGGTCCTCTGGGACCAGGCCTTGATGCAATCGGACCAACTGCTCTTACAGCCTGGTTCCTCTTCAGCTGCACCGCCTCCTCCATGCTCCACCCCAACTGTGAGCGCTCCTCTGAAGCGTCCCACTTCCACCGTTCCTCCTCAGCATCCTTCGGCTGAAGGCGCTACTCCAGCGGAGACCCAGGTGCCGCCTTCTTCCCCAGCCAAAAAACGGGAGAAGCGCAAGCACATGGGTTCGGATAAGCCTTCTGCTCATAAAGTTCCAAGGAAGGAGAAGGCAGATAAACCCGCTCACAAGACCAAGAAACCTAGTCGCCCCAAACACCGGGGCTCGGGTTCATCTGTTTTTTTCGGTACCGTCCGCCGCCACGGTACCGACCCCTTCAGGACCGGCCCTGCAACTTACTATGCAGGTAACACTGCCGGGATCCCCCAGGCCTCTCATTCGGCCTGAGAGTGTGCTGACCCAACAAGTGGAGGAGCCGCTTTGGGAGTCTATCTCTGATGGCGAGATTAGAGACTCCCCACCAAGGGAACGGTTTCCGACTCCAATGCCCACAACTGAGCCACCTGTGGAGTCACCTTCGCCTCCAAGGCGCCGCAGCTGCTCGTCCGAACACCGGGGTGACGACTGGAGGATGCACAGATATGGTGCCTTCCCAGACTGGGGTGGCTATCAATCTTATTCGTACTATCCTCAGGATTGTGCGTCTCCATCGGCCCCGAGAGATTCGCCTTTGATGGCCAGGCATGTGGAGAGGGGACGTCCAACCTCCCCAGAAATGTCGTCTTCAAGTGACCGTCCACTTTATTATCCGGACTCGGATGAATCCGAGGTTGACTCTACATCCCCCGATGTAGCAGTCACTTCCCAAGGACCGTCGTCGCCCGATGAGCCACATGTCTCCTTTACGGAGCTCATGTCCCTCCTTGTCCGTTCACTAGAGATTGAGGCTAGTCAACAGCTGGGCGGATCCATGGATCGCTTCTATGATGTTGTGAGGGGAGAACAGACCACGGCCATAGTCCTGCCGCTTATTACCACACTTCGGCAGGCTATGGTCCAACCCTGGGATCAACCAGTCCAACCGCAAGTGATCTCCCGTTGGTATGAGGCCATGTACAGAGTTCGGGAGGACGACATTCCATTCCTGATTTGCCATCCACGCCCGAACTCTGTTGTCGTTGAATCCTCCCAGGGCAGGGAGTCCAGGGGACACACAGCCCCTCACAACAAGGAAGGGAGGAAGATAGATATGCTCGCCCGCTGAGTCTATGCGGCCTCTGGACTCGGCGTGCGCATATCGAACTATGAAGCAACACTGGCATGTTACCAGTATTTTATTATGCAAAAACTGGATAACGTTGCTTCTTCCCTTTCAGACCGCCAAGCCAAGCTTGCCAGGGTATTCATCAAGGAAGCTATGCAGGTAGCAGTGCAGAAGTTATCTACCGCATGACATCACATAGATACCAATTCGAGAGCTCTCGTGAATGCCATCTCGCTGCGCCAACATGCATGGCTTTGTAATTGCAATTTCCCCGACAAGATGAAACGGAGGATCGAGGAAATGCCATTCGACGGTACCGGGTTATTCCATCAGAAAACCGACCGCAAGTTAAAAGCAATACATGAATCGCGTATGACTGCACACCGTATGGAGCTTCCTCAACAGAGGCGTAAGTGGCAAGGGCCTCATTCCTCTTACCGTCCACAATTCCACCCTTGGCAACACTACCAACAAAGACAGCAACGGCGAAGACAACAGCCGCAGCAACATTTCCCCCAGGGCTGGCGGCGCTTCAACGCTGACAAACGTCCACGTTGGCGGTCCGGGCGAACTATTCTCTCTCTCCCCACACCACCTTTCCCTCTCCCTTTTGGGGACCGGCTCCAGGGCCGACTCCCCATTTGGGAGTCCATTACATCTGATAGGTGGGTGTTGTCTATCATTCAGTTCAGATATAGGATAGAATTCGATGTCCTCCCTCCACCGTGTCTGATTTGATTTACATCTTCTTTATCATTACTGTGCGAAGAAGTCTCTCAGTTGCTTCGCAAGGGCGCAATTCAACAACTATCCCGCTCGGAGGGGTTGCATGGATTCTACTCCAGATACTTCACGGTCCCAAAAAGAGACGGTGGTCTTCATCCAATTTTGGACTTATGGAATCTTAACAAATCCATCAAAACAAAAAAGTTTCAGATGACCACTTTACAGAGTATTTTTCCGTTACTGAAGAGAGAGGATTGGTTCACCTCCTTAGATTTGAAGGATGCTTATTTTCATATTGCTATCCATCCTTCACATAGACGTTTCCTGCGATTCACTGTTGGGCTCGACTTGTTCGAATATGCTGTGCTACCCTTTGGCCTGGCCACCGCACCTCGAGTTTTTACGAAGTGTATGGCACCAGTATGTGCACACTTACGAACAAGAGGAGTGCAAATATACCCATATTTAGACAACTGGCTAATTGTCTCCCAAACTAAACAAGGTCTTCTGTCTGCAATACACATGACCTGCACCTTGCTCGATGATCTTGGACTATGTATTAACCACGAAAGATCGTCCCTTATTCCCACGCAGGTCATCGACTTTATTGGGGCACGTCTCAACTCCATACGGGAAAGAACTTCACTCCCTCCGGACCGTCGTGCTACCTTATGTGCCCACATCCATCGAATCCGAACGCTAGGAACGGTTCCGGCTATATCCATTCAGGGACCGGAATGTATTCACTCCACTGTACCGACGGCCCCTAGGTCGGTTTCGACGATATCTGCTTCGCTACCGGTGACTGTTGACCAGGAAATTCAGGCGATTCTCACATCTGCTCTAAGACCATCCACTCGTTGCTCTTATGTGGCTAAATGGAAGAGATTCTCCTCCTTTGCAGAACGCCATCTTTTTTCTCCTGGAGTGGCCTCAATTGACAATATTTTACAATTTCTCTTGGAACTTTATCATTTGGGACTGAAACCATCATCCGTTAAAGTTTATGTAGCCGCTATTTCACACTATCGTGGTGTGCTTCAAGGGATTTCAGTTTTCTCTCAACCTCTGCTTCGACATTTCCTTCAGGGGTTACAGAATCTACACCCTTCTATTCGCCCGCCTATGCCAACCTGGAGCCTTTTGGTCATACTCCAAGCATTTACCAAATCTCCGTTTGAGCCACTGGCGACTGGCAACCTATGCCTGGTGTCCTGGAAAACAGCTTTCCTCATAGCGGTGACATCAGCTCGGAGAGCAAGCAAACTTTCTGCTCTCCGCATAGACCCTCCATATCTTAATTTCCATAAGGAAAAGGTCGTTCTTCGTATGGATTCTTCCTTTCTTCCTAAAGTGGCTACACCATTCCACTTGAGTCAAGATATCGTTCTGCCAGCCTTCTTTCCAGCACCGTCGAATCCAATAGAGCAGGCTCTACACACCCTTGATGTTCGCCACTGCCTGGCTTTCTATCTCTCCCATACGGAATCCCTCCGTCACACGAACAGACTCTTTGTTAAGTACTCCGAATATGACAAAGGACTCCCAGTCACACCTCAAAGGCTGTCGCACTGGATCACTCAGACTATTGTTCTGGCCTATCAACTATCAAAAGTAGACTTACCTGTTACCCCCTGGGGTCACTCCACACGAGCTGTTGCAACTTTGTCCGCCTTTGCTGCTGGGGTCCCGCTCCAAGATATCTGTAAAGCTGCAACGTGGTCAGGGCCGTGCACTTTCACCAAGCACTATTGGCTTGATGTGCACGCCAGGCAGGACTGCGCTTTCGGCAGAGCTGTTCTTTCATCCGTTCTTCGCTGACAACACCTCCCTCCTCCGAGTTGGGTAAGCTTGCTAATCACCCATATGTGTGATGCACAGAGGCCACGACGAAGAAAGGCAGGTTGCTTACCTGTAACTGATGTTCTTTGAGTGGCCATCTGTGCAGTCACACAACCCACCCACCAGCCCCACTCGGTGTCCATCAGTACATACTGCTTCGGTACCATGCTGTAATTTGCATCGGTAACGATGGTATATGCCGGTGAGTGGATATTGTTCTCGCTACTGTACTATACTTGCATCGGTACCATTGGAGCTCAGTGCCGTTTGCAACTAATTTTATTCTTAACCTGTAGAGGGTGAACGTTCGGTCTTCAAGACTGAACAAAATGGTGGACACTCCACTCTATTTATACCATGAAGGGGGAGGGGAGCAGAGTTTTCCTGCCAAAACCCGTTATCTTTTTAATCTTCCGGCTTAGGCACTGCGCAGGCGCAGCACCCATATGTGTGATGCACAGATGGCCACTCGAAGAACATCAGTTACAGGTAAGCAACCTGCCTTTCTCCTCCAATACCATGCTCCCTTTAAAAATGTGTTGTTAAAAAGTAGGAAGGTTTTCCAAGTTTTACATTTATCAAAGTCTGTTACTAGCTTGTGCCTAACCTTTCTCTCTCTTTTTTCACATAAAATTTTATGAAGGTATATACCTGTGAACTGGAGAATGTTCCTGATTTTAGGGGTTTAACAGATTTCTGTGATGCTTTCAAATTGTATCGGGGAAAATCTGAAGAAAATGATGACCCTACTGTTGTAGGGGAATTCAAGGTAAAAACAGCTTGAACCATTTAAATTACACCAGCCTTTCCCAACCTCTGAAATATATTGGACAATAGCTCCCAACATCCCCAGCCATGTTTCTATTATTTCATAAAAAGAATCAGCTGTGCCCTTGCCTTGTTCAAATTATATTAGCTTTGCTGAGCCTGTCAAATTGTTTACACTCATTAGGCAGAATCCAACAGTGTACTGCCACTGCCACCAGTTCCCTTCTGCCATTGGTGAGTCCTGCTTATTCAGTTGCACAGTGGGACTCATTGCTTACACAAGGGAAATTTATCACTTCCTAGAGGGAGCCCTAAAATGAATAGTAATGCTTGTTTCTGGAAGGAAGCGGGTTGGCAGAATTCCCCTATACAAACTCTGCTGACCTAACTTCTTCCAGAAACAAACATTTCCACTCATTCTGGGATACCCTCAGAATGGCTGAATCTCACTTACATAAACAGTGAGCAGGAATCCACTTGTTGAAGGAACTCTGTGGGGTTCAGTAGAATTGGCAGAGACAGAAACAGCCCATTGGATACTACCCCTAATGAGAACATGTTTTCTGTGGCATATTAATACAAACAATTCCACTAAAGCATGTGTGCATTCTTAGAACTTACCACTTGCAACCTTTTGGAGACAAAGGCTTGAATCTAAAAATACCACTGTGCAACTAGTGATATTAGCACTGTGCAACCAGTCACTAATGTCCCCTTCAGACTAGCCTTCTGCAAACTTGCTCCAAAGAGGCAGTGGACCATCCAGACCAATTTTTCTGGGTACTGAATTGTGCTGCAGATGGTCCAGTACACTGAGTGGGATCTCAAGATCCAAGTCAATGACATTGACCCAGGCAGTGGTGTTTGTAACCTCATGCATTGATGACTGTGAGGAAAGAAAGATCTGCAAGTACAAGTTGTTCTATAGCTGATAATGCAAGAGGCCTACCTGCTTTGGTTCATGGCCATTGCCTACCTGTTTCAAAGCAGAAGTGAGACCTAAGTTAATGTGACCCTCAGCTTAATTTCAAACCCTAAATTTGCACGCTTAGAGCTCAAGCAAAAGTGATCTGTTTTTCCCAGCAAACTACTAGGAATGTAGGCAAGGGAAAAATGGGGATGCAAGAGAGAGATGGGGGAGAAAGGAAGATCAAAGAAGTTTCTCTGCTCACTTTTGGATCTGGCTTCACCTATTTCTAACTTCAGCCCCACTCTTAGCCACCATGCAGCCTCTCACAGATTAACCCAAGAAAATGTAGTCCTCAACAGAAAAAAAAGCTTACAAATAAGTGGTCATATTATTTCCTAGGGATCCTTTAGGATCTATCCATTACCAGATGATCCTACTATACCTCCTCCTCCTCGGCAGTTCCGTGAGTTACCAGACAGTGGGCCTCAAGAGTGCATTGTACGAATTTATATTGTTCAAGGCTTAGAACTCCAACCTCAGGATAACAATGGATTGGTGAGTGAATGCATCCAAGAGCGAGTTGTGACTAGGTGATCTGGTAACTGGAATGTACACATTTGGAGCATGATTCTGGTCTGGGCCCTTGCTTGAAAAAGGAATAACAGCGGTGTAGTACAGAAGAATTGGGAGTTATAAAGCACTACAAGTACTTAAATGTTGTATAAAATATCTTTTGCAAAGCTAAATAACACTGTGATGGACAAAGAGGGAATGCCAGGCTCAGATCTGAGAATCTGAGTTCACATTTCAGGCACACATGGACATGCCAGCTGTTTCTAAGCAAGTCACTATTAGCAATTGTTTCTGTAAAATGACAACAGTAATCTTTTTCTGCCTGGTGTGAATGGGTGAGATAAAGCTCAGAGCACACATCGCTTAGTATTGCATGGATTCAGCACTCACTTGCAGCACAAATGGAATTCTCTACTAGTGAGAGCATCAGTGGTTCCCCAACCATTTAAATAAATGGAAGCACCACCTCTGTGCAAGCATCCGCTGCCTTGACTGAGAAAATAGCCAAGGGTAGGAGCTCCTTCTGTAGGTTACAGCATATGTGGCTTATTGGATAACTATTACACAAAACATTGTGTGCTATTACTTAGTCTTACATTAATTAATAATGTCCTTGTTTCAAACAGTGTGATCCATATATTAAAATCACCGTAGGCAGAAAAGTCATTGAAGACAGAGATCATTATATTCCCAACACACTCAATCCGATTTTTGGAAGGTAACTTTACAAACTTCTACAACTGGTTTTCTGTTGATTTTAATTAGAATGTTCATAAATCCCTTACAGAATATTATTAGGGCATTCTCATATCTACAGCATCTTATTTTATTTCTTATGAAAACAATAGAACTTAATTGCATTGTACAGCAGAAGAAGGGTGGGCAGAAGAAAAAAAATCACCCCAAATGACTGAAGCAGAGACTGTCTTATTTTAAATGGTTAAACATTCCTCTGAACAACAAAATGAGGGACAATAGCCTAGAACTGTATAAATGTAAAAGGGTTTTGGGAAGAAGATGAACATTTTAGTCCACTCACTATTCCATAGTGTAAGGATTAAAATTTCCATTTTCTTCCAATAAGCAGTATTAATAAATTTCTATCCTGGTTACAAGCAAGTCATGTCAATGTAATGCAATGAATGAGGGAATTTTGAAACAGAAAGTTTTATTTTTAACTTCTTAACTGTATATAAGCAAATTTGATAATATTTGATGTGAGTATTCTTCATTTTTTCAGTTTTTTTGTTATTGAAATCTACTGGGTATTTCTATATTTAGAATGTATGAACTGAGTTGCTTCTTACCTCAAGAGAAGGATCTAAAAATTTCAGTCTATGACTACGATATGCTGAGTCGTGATGAAAAGGTTGGTGAAACCATCATTGATCTGGAAAACAGATTCCTCTCCCGCTTTGGCTCTCACTGTGGAATACCACAGCAATACTGCATGTAAGTCTCTCCTATACCTATAAAAACATGTACATGCTAAATACATGACTAAATGCCTTCCATCAAAAGCAGTGTTACTTAAAAGCATATATCTTGTCATGATTGTGACACATTGTATAATAATAATAATAATAATAATAATAATAATAATAATAATAATAATAATTTTCAGTGACCGTAATAGGACATACTTTAGTTGTTCTGTCCAAGGCATCACTTAGACAAAGCATAATCAGACCAGTCTAGAATCCTTATGTGTACCAGTGTCCATAGCCTGCATGAGTAGGCCTTGCCATGGCATAGCTTCATCTGCAAAAAGAATGCTTGTTCTGTTTCATTTTATTGTATTAAGAAATTGCACCTTCCACATATTACCTAGGGTGATGTACAGTAAAACCAGAAAAACTGGATGGAGCTGAACAGTCTTTACTTTTTGTCTGGGGGGAAAAAACAATTGCAGGAGTGAATTCAAGGATCTTGGTGCTGCCCTGTCTTTAGTACCTACTAATTTAACCGGGCTTCTAGCCATGAATTACAGAAAGGTAAGGAGGGGTCCTTGAGATTTTTGTTCTATTGAAGTAAATGAGGAAGTGTTTCTGAGCAGTTCCATATTCAGAAGATCATTGTCTGCAAGAAGCATATAAATCAGGAAAACTCATGAAAAATAAAGAACATGTATTTTTCAATGATGAAAAAAATCTTCCTTCATGTGATACTCACCTGTGAAGTATTTCTGCAAGATATCCTATTGCAAAGCCTAGTTCCCACTTTTATGAACTATATAATTCTATAAGCATATGCAGGAACATGATTGTTCATACTAATGAATAATCAGTGTATGTATCTTCAAGAAAAAACTGACACATGAAGTATATATTCTGAAATGTACTCTATTTCCTAAAAAGTTCAGGAATCAATGCCTGGAGAGACCAGCTGAAGCCAACACAACTTTTGCAAAATCTAGCCCGCGTTAAAGGCTATCGTCCTCCAATCCTCTCTGAAAATGGGAAGCGGATTAATTTTGGAGGAAGAGACTACACCTTGGATGAATTTGGTGGGTTATTTTGTAGTTATTGAATTTCACCTATTTGTGTTTGTCCAGTCCTCACTGTCAGTTCCTTGAACATGTTTGATGTTTATTTGAAAGTAGAATTTTAAACTGCATTCACAGCTATAATCAGTAGCTTTAATATGGAAGATGACATCAGCCTGCATGATGGATCTTTCTTATTGTAGCCCTATGTAAAATTGAAAGAGACCAATGCTCAAAGTGGAACTTCGTTCTTCCATAGCTTGCCTAGGCTTACATGCAGGGCTGGTATCAGAGGCAGGTATTGTGGAGCACCTACCAAGAGCCCACTGATGGGGGATCCCTGAACCTCAGTAACTTTGCTACATTCTTGTTCTCCACCTGCTTTTTGTCGTGACCTAAACAAAGGTAGTGGTGAGAAGAAGAGCAGTAGATGCCACAATCTACATGCTTACTGGCTCTCTGCTTGTTAAATGAGCAAGTGATTATAACGATGTGAAGGCAAAGGAGCAATAGCAGCTGGTAACAATGATGGTGAGAAGGTAGACGCATTGAAGAAGGGAGCTCACTGAAGATGTCCTGCCTGAGAGTTCTCCAAAACCTGTCAGCGTGGATTTGAAGTCCAAATAAGTAAATTAAATAAAGTTTATGTTAAAGCAAATGTGCATATGTGGGCATTGGCTAATTTCAGTACTTAACTGTGAATTCCAACTGGTTTACATTGTTTCTTTTTCCTTCAGAGGCCAACAAGAAATTGCATGAACACCTTGGGCCTGCCGAAGAACGACTTGCCCTTCACCTTCTCAGGACTCAGGGCTTGGTGCCTGAGCATGTCGAGACAAGAACGTTGTACAGTACCTTCCAACCAAACATCTCACAAGTATCGGATGCTTTTTTAAAACTTCTTCTAAGATACAAACATTTGGCATTGCCAGAATATAGAGAATAAATCTAATAGTGGGAGCTATAATGGAGAAAGTAAAGAAATAAAGTATTATTCTCATCTATAGCCACTCCTCCTCTGCTTACAGTGTGTAACCACATGGCTAAGGTGACACTTTAATTACTCTAGCTACACAATCCAGGCAAAGATAAGGAGTTCTGTGTCACAAGGTTTCAATGCCTGTGGTTCAAACGTATGTTTAATTAAGCCAGTGAAATCAGTGGGATTGGATCATGTCCAGTGCTGACTCATCTGAAAGAATTCTCATCGCATTACAGGCATACCGCAGGTTCACTTCCACCACAATAAAGCAAATATTGCAATAATGCAATTAAAACAAATGTTTTGATTTTCCAGTGCATATAAAAGTTATGCTTACACTATACTGTAGTCTATTAAGTGTGCAATAGCATTATGTCTAAAGAGGTAGACATACCTTAATAAAAATAGTTTATTGCTAAAAAAGTCTAACTATCATCTGACCCTTGAGTGCATCATAATCTTTTTGCTGGTGCAGGGTCTTGCCTCAATGTTGATGGCTGCTGACTCATCAGGGTGATGATTGTTCAAGGCTGGGGTGGCTGTGACAATTTCTTACAATAAGACAATGGAGCTGCCCACATTGGTTGACTTGTTGAAAGGTTTGATGAAAGATTGATGAAAGGTTTCTCTGTAGCATGCCATGTTGTTTGGTAGCATTTTACTTATAATAGAACTGCTTTCAGAATTAGACTCAATCCTCTCAAACCTTATTGCTGCTTTATCAAATGCTAAGTTTATGTAATATTCTAAATGTTTTGTTGTAATTTCAACATCCTTCACAGTATCTTCCCCAGAAGTAGATTCCATCTCAAGAAGCCACTTCCTTTACTCATCCATAAGAAGCAACTCCTCATCTGTTTGCAAAACTGCAATTCAGTCATATACTTTCATGTATGCCCCACTGAGTAGATATCTATAGGACTGTGTTGTTAAGCACATATCTGTTGAAATGCAAGATAAATTGCACTTTAAGGTTTCATACTTGTAACATTTGTGGCAATGTGTGTGCATCTCACAGATATCTGTCAGTTTTCTATATATCCAATACTATTTGAAGGACTTCCTTAATTTGACAAGGGGGCTCTACTTATGTACAACACACATTCCGGTGCCTATGTGGAGTCTATGTGCAATGTGCAGGGCCATTAATGGATAAGGGACTTTTTATATTTAGAATATTTTGTCATGGGGCTGGGCAAAGGGCAGGCTAATGTTATTTGCATGCAGGTATATGTCATAGGCATAAAGTCATATGAGAAAGCAGCTTCTGGGTCCCAATAGCCCTAAGTTCTAAATGTTCTGGCAAGGATGTGTAATCTCATAGCATTCCCATGGCATGCCTCTAGGCAAATATATAGGCCAGGATCCAAAGGGCTACTTTGAGGGGTCCAAGGGCATGGCCTTTCCAAGTAGAATTCCTGACTTCTTCCCTTTCAAGCATTAGAAGCAACCCCGCTTTCCACCCCCAGTACACAGTCTCCTTGATTGCAGGCAGGGTTTGCCATGTGGCATGGCAGGTGGTCAGGGAAGTAGGGCTGTTGTTCAAGACAATCAAGCCAAAGCCTTCTTGGGCTTGCAGGCAGTGGTGTATCTAGGTTATTCTGGACTTAATGCTCTTACAGGGGCTCTCTTTAGATGGACATGCATAAAACACACAACTAACATGTCTCTCTCCACACCTGAACCATTCAGTGTTTTATAAGCACTTCTACATTTCTGATGCATTAGAGCAAAACGTGCCACCCCCACCCACCCCAAAGTTGCCAGTCTTGATTTTAAAAAAATAATAATTCTTCAAGCAGTGTTAAACTCAAACCATAGCACTCTTGTGACTACAGGAATCAAGCGGAGCTCCTTCTGCCGCCCTGCCACTTGCATCATCTTCCACTCTCTGGGTGGACATCTGAGGATCCTTTGGGCTATGGAATCCCAGACTTTGGCCCCAACATTCAGCAGCCCTCACTGCACCACTGCCTGCAGAATGTGCTGAATAGTTCTTTGAGTCCAGAACATGTAGCAAATTGGAATACAAAATAGGTGTCTGTTTTGTTTTGTTTTGTTTTTTTAATGGCTTAACACAATTGTCTTTCTGATGCAGGGAAAGCTGCAGATGTGGGTTGATGTTTTCCCCAAAAGCATGGGTCCCCCTGGCCCACCTTTCAACATCACTCCTCGCAAGGCCAAGAAGTGAGTAAGCCAGAACATGCCAGTGGCATGCTTTTTTTCTGGAACTGCCAGCCAATTTTCTAAGCCCAGTGACTAATGTGATTCTGTTCCCAGTCCTTCCCTGACTGATTTCACCGTTTAAGTGCATCAGCATGATTTGTATCTACTCTGCCAGATATAAGGACCTAAGTCTAACTGCTTCATTCTTTCTGTGCCATAGATACGAACTGCGTGTGGTGATTTGGAACACAAAGGATGTTATTCTGGATGAAAAAAGCATCACAGGAGAGGACATGAGTGACATCTATGTGAAAGGGTGAGGGTACCCTGTCTTTACCATTAACACACCTGTTACCTGTAATTTTTAATAGTCCAGTTCTTGATAAGAGTTCCAAAGAATGGATCATATGAGAAAGGTCTCATGTAAATCAATGGGAGGAGGACCTGTTTGTCATATTGGCACATGACAAGACTTTCTTGTGATCATGGATTCATGGGGATTTAATGGGGACACTGGGACTGAAAAGTAGCCCCAGCTTTAAGTGACAGCATGAGCCCTTTTGCATTGAGATTGGTTGGCAATATTGGAATCCTATCATGTGATACAATGCCGAAGTTTCTGTTTCTATCCCTAGCTCTTTGCAACACACATGCTGCACTTCTCTTCAACTGCTGCAGCGTTGCATCCAGTAATCAGCCTTCTATTGTGTTCATAGCACATAGTCAAACTCGCTTGCTTCTGACTTTCAGATGGATGCCTGGCTATGAGGAAAATAAGCAGAAGACAGATGTACATTACAGATCCCTAGATGGTGATGGGAACTTCAACTGGAGATTCATTTTTCCTTTTGAGTATTTTCCAGCTGAACAGCTCTGTACAGTTTCAAAGAAGGTTACTTTTTCTGATCATGTGAAATATATACGCATAGACACTGGTCACTAAAGGCCAAACTACACATGGCACTGAATTGTATGACATTTTTCTCCAACCCCCAACCCATTTTAATGTATCATTGAAAGCTGTGGTTTGAAGTTGAAGCTGTAGACACTGTAGCAGGAGGAAAGGAAAGCGCTTTTTAACAACTTCCTCTTCTGTAGTTTTTCTGCTCACAGTCACTGCCTACTGCCCAACTGCATTTTTACCCACAGAGGAAAAGACTCAGGTATTTAGATTTTTCCCCTCAAGCAGCAGTGTGTGATTTTGAGTTGAAAACCGCCCTCAAACACATGGAGTGACATGGTTGGGGAGGATTTGATGGAGGGAACAGTGCAGACACATCTGCTTCTTTACTCCCATGTACTTCACTAATTTGGTGTGTTTGATTTTTGTTGCTTTTCCATTCTGTCTTATGAAGAATTCTGAGATTTGAAAAGACACGCAAAACTTTACTCCCTTTGTTAATTCTTATATGGCATTTTTCTATTTGGGTCAAAAACTACAAATCAACATTGTATTAAAAATTACACAGTAAAAGCATCTGGGCTAAGATTCTATAAATAATTATTTTGTAACCATTTAACCATTTTTAATGTAGGGGGGAAAATTGCATCTGTGAGTAAAAGATGCAAAAAAAATAGCCTTTAATGAGTTCAGGCATGCATGTTGCTTGTAATCTGCATATTACCCTGAAATGCAGAGGAGACAAGCCATTCATTATGTTTTACTGATTTTGTTGTTCTTCTTAGGAACACTTCTGGAGTATTGACAATACTGAATTCAGAATTCCACCCAAGCTGCTTATTCAGATATGGGACAATGATAAGTTTTCCTTGGACGATTATCTAGGTATGCCTTTAGCTATAATACAGTGTTAGGGGATCCCTGCCAAAGGAAGAGATTTGTGCCAAGATATCCTTGAGATATCAGCAGTGTACATAATAGCATGATAATCTCCCCACCGCAGTGACTCATCCCACTTTCTTTCTTTTTTCTTTAGGTTTTGTTGAACTTGACTTACACAATACAATTATGCCAGCCAAGGTTCCAGAAAAGTGCACTTTAGACATGATTCCAGAATACAAGCAAACAAACTCTCTCAAGGCTTCTAAGATTGCTTCACTCTTTGAACAGAAATCTATGAGGGGATGGTGGCCGTGCTATGTGGAAAAAGATGGCTCCCGTGTTTTGGCTGTATGGTTCTATTCATATGCATGAATTCTTCATTGGTTGTAGGGATTCATTTTGCCTCATAACTTTTATTGCATCCCCCTCCCCTAAATATTCATGAGCAAATCCTAACGTTATGAATATCTAAAGCTAATGATAGCTTAATTGACTGTTGTAGCTGCATTCCTGCCCTAGCTGTAACCTGGTGCATTCTTGATGGTGAAGCCCATCAATTTCAACTAGTTCCCGTTAAAGTAAATAGCAAATCTTTCAGTGATTCTAGCACATCCATAAAATTTTTTGATTAAGGGCTATGGCCTGTACCTCCATTCACAGGACTCCATTTTAGATGGTTCGGCCAGCTACTTAAAGATTGTCACATGTGATTCTAAGGATGTTATATGCACAAGTTTCCATGTTAGTTTCATAAAACGAATAGGAATCATTAAAACCTAAGCCCAGTCTATCTTAATACATTGGTCCCAGCAGAGTGTGAGGAAAGGTCAGACCCAAGGAATTGTTACATACCCTATCTAGTTGTATATGTATGTTTCTACAAATGCCACATCTTTGTGCATTTATCAAATAGCAGATTGGTACATTTGGAAGGAATATTGAGATAACTGATCCTCAGAAGTGCAAATATTGAAATATTATATTTTAAGTAGAGACAGGGGTGCATGTGGTCTCTAAGAATATAATCTCCCTCTCTAGACCTCCTGTCCCCTCAAGTGTGGATCTTAAGTGTTTGTAACTTGTGCTGGGTGCTTGACAAAAATTAGGGATTCTGCTGGTATACTGCCTACCTGAGGTGATAGAGGTTGAGGATCCCCAGGATGATGGTTCTGGGAGATCTTATTTATTTATTTTTATTTATTAAAACATTTTTATGCCGCCCCATTCGCCGAAGCCTCCATGCAGCGGCTGCTATATCTGGGGCAGCTCAGGACTTCACGGAAACATAAAAACAGAGCGAGTCAGAAGGGCCTCCCAGGCCATCTAATCTTACCCCTGGCTCCTGCTTGCTCTGCTATAGAAACAGAAATTTCATGGCCACCATGACAACCATGCTATCTCAACATGTTATTGGCCCAATGCATGTAAAAGACACACCACAGATCAGGTTTTCTCAACTGGGCAGGAAAATGATGTTCTGGAATTGGGGGGAATTAACATCAATCCCCTTGTCAAGGTTAACTGAGGTTTAGACTCCCTTTCCCCTCTGCAAGGGAGCGGGGGGGGGGGGTAAAATGGTCCACCCCCACCCCCATAGGTTAATGAATCCTGGTGGTTTCCAGAGGGTTCTGGGGAGTTTCTGGCTGGTACTCCAGTCAAAGTCCAGGTCACTCTGTGGAATGCCCTCTTCCTCTTTAAAATAAGCTGTAATTAAGCCTCTCCTTTAAAAGCCTAACCAGAACCCGGAGGATGTTAATGTTAATAACTACAGCCAATGGCCAACATATCCATCCTGGGCAAGGTGCTTGAGCAGGTGGTGACTGAACAGTGCCAGGCACCCTTGGATGAAAATGACCATCTAGATCAATTTCATTCAGGCCTGGAAACTGCCTTGGTTGCCCTGGTGACCTTCACCAGGAAAAACACAGGAGGAGGGGAAACCTGTTGTTTTTCCTGGAATTCTTAGTGGCTTTTGGTACCATTGGCCGTAGTATCCTTCTGGATAGGCCGCCTAGGCTAGGAGTAGGAGGCATTGCATTGTAATCATTCTGCTGCTACTTTGCCAGCCGATTCCAGAAGGTGGCACTGGGGGATTAAGGTTCTACACCTTGGCCAGTAACACCTAGTTATCTGGTAACCTCTCACTTGGATTACTGTGATGCACTGTACATGGGACTACATGTGCTGTACAGGCCGGAAAATTCAACTGATCCAAAACAGGGCAGCTAGCTTGTTAATGGTGACTGGCTCACAAGAATATATTATGCCAGTCCTCTTCCAGCTCCACTAGTACTAATATTCAAATCCCTAAACAGCTTGGGGTTAGGGTTCAGATTGTCTCCTCCCATATGTACCTGCCTAGTCCCTGAGGTCATCTTGGAGGTTCTTCTCTGGGACCTCTTTCCAAAGGAAGTGAGGCAGGTAGCTACCAGGAGGGGGGGCTTTTGGATCTAGCACCCCAGCTGTGGAATGAGCTCCCTAAAGAGGTACACCTAGTGCCTACTTTGTATTCTTTTCAGCACCAGGTGAAGAATTCCAGCTTTTAAATTTTCTGAGCATTTTAATAGTTAAATTTTTCAACTTAGAAACATAGAAACAGAGCAAGTCAGAAGAGGTCTCCCGGGCCATCTAGTCTGACTTCATTTTTAATACTGTATTTTACTCTGTACTACTGTACTGCTGCTTCTGTGCTGATTCAGTTGTAATTGCTATTATGGCTTTGTTGTTTAAAGATGATTTTATTTTGTGTGTTTTAATATTTCTCTTAACTTCATTAACCACCCAAAGAGCCTCAGCTATTGGGCAGTATAAAAATGCAATAATAAATAAATGAAGTGTGTGTGGTGGGGCCGGGGAGGTCTTTAAGTACCACAAAGTTTCTGATAATATTTTAATTTGTTTAAGGGTAAAGTTGAGATGACTCTGGAAGTCCTTGCTGAAAAGGACATTGCAGAACGGCCAGCTGGTAAAGGAAGAGATGAACCAAATATGAACCCCAAGTTGGATATGCCAAAGTAAGATGCTTTTCTCTTCTTCAAATTAATGTGAATGCCTTGTGAATTGGCCCCCAAAACTGAAAGTGTTTGTTAATCTTGAGAATACTTTGTGTCTAAGAAATTTGAAAATAGGACTGTCAATGGATTTTGGCAAAATGTCTCTTTAGAAACATAGAAACAGAGCGAGTCAGAAGCGGCCTCCCGGGCCATCTAGTCTGACCTCCGTCACCAGCCGGCTCCGCTCATGACATGCCCACCATGTGCACGTCCAGCCTGTCCTTGAACACCCGCACCAATGGGGCCTCAGCGACCTCTCGTAGAAGCCCATTCCACACCCTCGGGGTCCTAACTGTCAGGAAATGCTTCCTGGCATCCAAATGGAACTTGGCTCCCTGAGCTTTGCTCCACTGGAGCGTGTCCTGCCTTCCTCTGCAGGGGAGAACAGGTCTCTACCCAACTCCATGTGACATCCCCTCACATACCTGTATGTCGCCAACATATTCCCTCTGAGTCTCTTCTTCTCCAGGCTGAAGAAACCCAGTTCCCTCAGTCTCGCCTCATACCCCATCCCCTGCAAACCGGCCACCAACCTTGTGGCCCTACGCTGCACTGACTCTAACCTGACTATATCCTTTCTGTAATGAGGGGCCCAAAACTGAGTACAATACTCCAGTTGCGGGCGCACCAGAGTCATATAGAGTGGTAGTAATACCTCTCTTGATCTAGAAGCCACACTTCTGGCTATGCAACCAAGGGCGGCATTCGCCCTCTTGACCACCGCATCACACTGCTGACTCATGTTTAGCCTGCAGTCAACCAGTACCCCGAGGTCCCTTTCACAAGTGCTGCTTTCCAGCCACTTGTCACCTAACCTGTACTTTTGACAGCTATTCCTATGCCCCAAGTGCAAGACCTTGCACTTATCCACATTGAACGCCATCCTGTTGTCTCCTGCCCACTTCCATAGTCTGTCCAGATCCTTTTGGATCTGGAGTACCTGCTCCTCAGCTGTGGCCACTGCTCCAGTTTTAGTATCGTCTGAGAATTTGATCAGCAAATTGTTCACCCCTTCTTCCATGTCATTAATGAAAAGATTAAACAGGATCGGCCCCAGGACAGAGCCCTGGGGGACTCCACTTGTCACTGGCCACCATCCCGATGATTCCCCACTAATGGTTACCTTCTGCTTTCGGTCAGTCAACCATGCTGTAATCCACCGGACAGTGCTTTGGTGTATCCCAAAACTCCTCAGTTTCTCCACCAGGATATCATGGGGCACTTTGTCAAAGGCCTTGCTGAAATCCAGGTATACCACATCCACTGCATGCCCTCCATCTAGCCATCTCGAAGCCTTGTCATAGAATTCCACAAAGTTTGTTTGGTAGGACCTGTTTTTGCGGAAGCCGTGTTGTTTGGCTGTCAGCCTCCCTTCCCTATCTAGCATCACTAGATCTCTCTCTATTATGAGCCTTTCCATTGTTTTTCCTACAATGGACGTAAGGCTAAGTGGTCTGTAATTCCCCATGTCACTTCTACTACCCTTTTTGAAAATTGGACCACTGATGCCACCTTCCAGTCCTCTGGAACTTCACCCATTCTCCATGAGGCCTCAAAAATGGAGGCCAGCAGGCATGAGAGAACCCCTGCCAACTCTCTAAGTACTCTCGGGTGTAACCCGTCAGGGCCTTGCGCCTTTGTAATGTCCAATGCCCTGAGGAGCCCCTCGACTTCAAGGGGGGTGACTCTAATCTGTGCCCCTAAGTCCCCAGCCTCATCTAATCTCCTATGCGGATATCCCCCATCCTGCTTTGGGGAGAACACAGAGGCAAAATAGTCATTTAGCATCTGTGCCTGTTCCCTCATATCAGTCACTGGATCTTCTTCCTCCTTATTTAGTGGTCCCACCACTTGTCTCCCCTTCCTCTTCCTATTTACATGCTGAAAGAAGCCCTTTTTGTTGCTCTTGATATTCTTGGCAAGTCTCAGCTCGTAATCAACCTTAGCCTTGTGAAGAATCCTTCTGCAACGGGCCTCCTCCTCCCAGTATACCCTTTTGTCTATTTGCCCCAGTACCCATTTCCTACGGAGATTCCTCTTTCGTCTAATCCCTCTAACCACCTCCTTTCACATCCATGGCAGCACTCTCCTCCACCTCCCCACCTTACTGACTAGAGGTATCGTCAAGGCTTGCGCCTCCAAAACCTCCCTTTTGAGTGCCATCCACCCCTCCTCAACTCGCTTACCTTCCAGTAACCTATCCCAGGAGACTCCCCAGTCTGGCCTTCAGTTGGCCCTCTTGAAGTCTCAGCTTCTAGTGCTCAACCTGCTGCACGTCCCCAGTCCCCTGATCTCAAAGCAAAGGATGGGGTGATCACTCGCATCCAGAGCTCCCCTAATCTGTACTTCATCTATCAGCACCTCCCTATTGGTCAAGACCAAGTCAAGGATGTTTCCCCCCCTCATCGCCTCTCGGACACTCTGTGTGAAAAACCCTCCCTCTATAGCTTCTAGGAAGCGATGTGACCTGGCTGTCACCACCGAGTGAGTCTCCCAACTAATATCCCGGAGATTGAAATCTCCCATAATTACTGTGTCCCTCCCTCGATATATCCTTAGAATCTGGCCTGTCAGGACATCATCCAGGGTCTCAAGTTGACCTGGAGGGCAATAACATACCCCCACTGTCAGGTCTCTTTCCCCGTCAAAACCCCTAAGTTTCACCCAGACTGCCTCTACCAAATCCCCATCTGTGCTGCATTCTATCTCACTGCATCCTATCCCTTCCCTGATGTATAAAGCCATGCCCCCACCTCTCTTTCCCTTCCTGTCCTTTCTAAAAAGGTGATACCCTTCTATGTTCACATTCCAGACTTGCCTTTCATCCCACCAAGTTTCTGTGATTCCCACCAGATCATACCCTCCTATTCCCAGGAGAGCTTCAAGCTCTTCCTGCTTATTACCCATGCTCCTAGCATTGGTGTACATGCACCTCAACTCCTTCCCACCGCTTCCTTTCCTTGGAGTTCCCAGCCTCCTCCTTCCTCCCATCCTCCCTGATACCTGGCCCCTCTCTGTAGGAGTCCTGTCAGTCCCTGCAGTACCTCTAAAACCCTGCTCCCAGAGCCCTGATCTTCTCCCCACACTTGTCCAGTGCAGACACATTTCTGGGGGGCCTGAACCCACCCCCTCCCTGGCTCAGTTTAAAGTCTTCCGGACGAAGCTCACTACAGCATCTCCAAAGGGCCTTTTCCCCATCCTCATGAGGTGTAACCCGTCCCTTGCCAGAAGTCCATTGGCAAGAAACCAAGTGCCACTGTAGAGAATACAGAAGCAAGACTAGCCCAGTCCAAAAGACAGTTAAGGTATCTTCCTGTGCTGGCAAAATTCCAAGAGCACCAAGAAACCAGGAGAATGCTTGATGGCAAAATTCACGTGCCTCCTCAACCCAAGCTTTTGGGACATCAAGGTCTGTGTAGGAATGGCCCTACCGTTTTAGTATAGTGAAGCAGTTGCCTCAGGTGGCAAATGCTGGGAGGTAGCTGCAGAGTGTTAGGGGAGACGCAGTGACCCACATGGCTTGTCTTGTCCCCCCAAGACCTCCTGCTGCCTTCAGGTGTGGTGGAGGATATTCTCTCATTGTCAGTATTAAATTAAGGCTCAGCAGCCACAGTAATCAGTAATCTATGTAATACATAGAGCAGTAGAGGGGCCTCAGGCACCAAAACATCTTGGGCTGAGGCAGGAAGTATGTGTGTCTTTCCTTGTTCCAGCTTCAGGTACTTTCCTCTGCTTCATAAAAGTAAACAGATCAAAAGTTCCCCACTATCATATAACAAGATACCAGGGGAAATGATAAACATTATCAGTTAGGGCTGCAGAACATCATGAGCCACCCCATTCAAAAATATCTGCTTTCTGTCACTGTGATCATCTATAACTTTTTCCACAAAAAAGAAATGGACAGTACAGACCATTAGTAATAAATATGTGAGCTTGTTAATGTTATTAATGATTTTTTTCCTTTCAAACTACAGCCGGCCAGAAACATCATTCCTTTGGTTCACAAATCCATGCAAGTCGATGAAATATATTGTGTGGCGCAGATTTAAGTGGGTCTTCATTGCCGTTCTCATCTTGCTGATTGTGCTCTTATTTGTAGCGATTCTTCTGTATTCATTGCCGGTATGCATGCTAACATTTGCAATATTATTCCTCACTAGGGATAATTCACCTTTAGGGTTAGGGTTGGGCTTGTAGTAAGAATCCCTACTTATGCTCCTGGTTGTGACTTAAGTGCAGCTTTTAAATGCTTGGTTTCTTTAAGTACCCAATAGGCAGTGGATAGATCCAGACTTTGTCATAGTAAGAAGAGACCCACTGAAAGGTTTCTGAATCTTTCCACTGATTTCAGTAGGCCTACTCAAAGTATGACTAAATGTGGAACCACAGCAAAGAAAGGTATTATTTCCTGGCTTAAAAAAGTAAACTGAAGATGGTTTATTTTTAAAAAGATGGGAAACTGCATTGATTGCTTAATTTGGATTCTGTTAAAAACATAAGATGTCTTCTATGGAAAAATATGTGATAGTGACAGCATTACTGAAAAAAAATCCATATCATTCCTCTGGTATGGAAGAAGATAATTGCATTTGTGGATCCCACTTTGAGCAAGGGGGTGGACAGGTATTTTCACAGTCCTTTCAAACTCTATGATGCTAAGAAACTCTGATAATCAGTCATTAGATGTCCTCAAAGAAGCAGTGCTTCCCTATCATACTGAAAACCAGGTCCTGTTCATGGTCTCTGCATGTCACATGGGCTTTGTACCAGCGCACAGTTTTACTTCAGGAAAGGTCTGCAGGTGAGGCATGTGGACAGGAACCTTCCTTAAAGATCCAGTGCACACATCCCTATCAGGTTCCCACTTATTCCCTCTCTTCTTTTTGACTTAGTGTTAGCCTTGTTTGGGAACTTCTCTTCATTCAGTCCACCTGAAAGCATGTTTCTGCTAAGGGTTTTATTCTTCCTTTATCTCTGTCATTCCTCATCCTTTTTACTTGGTTGGATATTCTTTGTTGTTTTGCTTCTCATGATCCAGCGATTGCATGACAAATGAGTGAATGGTCCTCTGGACTTCTTTTCACAAGTGCGTGTGTTGTGGAAGTAAGCTAAGTCCATTGAGCCTTCTCCTAGCCCCACTGAGCTGTCTCTGCTTCACCATGGCCTGTGCAAGTGCTGGGGTTGGAATCACCCCAAGCTCAGACTTCGAAACAAACTGAGTCATCAAGCAGAAAAAACACACCCTGCTCCGGCACACTAGGTCTTTGATGCTTTTGTTAGTAAAAAGAAAAAAGAAAAAAAAATAACAAGAAGAGGCTAAAGTGTCCAGATACTCAGGTGCTCTTCTGACACAGAGGAGGAGGAGGATGAATAGAGGAGGAGGAGGAGAGCAGCTCTTCAAAAATAGTAGAATTGCTATGGGAACAAGTGTGATCATCACTTCTGATCACAATTCCCACTCTACCACTAGTGTTAGAATCTCAAATCCCAAAGCAAGACCCAGTTCCAGTCATGCCAACACTGGAGGATACTTCCCTGTTCAAGCCACGATCTTTGATGGGCTGCCAAGATCAGTCTTTCTCCCATATGAAAGGCCTTAGCAGTGATGCCTTGATTCCCTGGATTCCATCTTCCCAGTAGTGTCAGTACAGAAGAACTGGGGCTGCCAACATCATTAGGAACTGGCTGTTAAGCTGAAGTTGACTGCTGGCCCAGTCATGCAGTCCTCTCTTCTGTGCTGCAGTAGCACACTGCCCTGCCTCTAGTATGTCAGCTTGCTGTTTGTCCATAAAAGTCATGAAGAAGAAAAGCAGGTTGCTTACCTCTCACTGTAGTTCTCAGAGTGGTCATTTGTGCATTCAAAGAACCTACCAACTCTTGCCTCTTCCATGTCATACTCAGGTTTGGTGTGCAGATACCAAAGATTCATCTTGATTCTGTGGCTACAATGCTGGTCTTAAGGAGCCGAGAGAATAAGCAGTAACCTGCTATGTAAACGTATGCTGGAACAGTGGGGAAGGATTCCCACCAAAATTCCTTAGCTATAGACATTTCCTGAAGCACAGCTAAATGCAGGCCCACAGTTAGTGCGTGAATGCAGAGATGATAGGTATCTAGTTTTAGGTGAAGCAAACTGTCTTTTCCCACTGCAACTCCCCTTGTGCACGCTACTCCTGTACACTCCTGTACTGCTTCCTTACTGCTACCTGCCTGACATACGCACAGACCCCACTGGCAGTCTTTATGGGAGGGCTGCATGGATTCGGACCTTTATTAACTGTACCATTTATACAGCTCATAATGAATTAGAATCTCCAGTGGCTTAAAGTTATTTTGTTCTAACCCTTATAGCAGTTCTGTGTGGTTGATGCTGAGGTGTAAACTCTCTCACTGCCCGAGAGGTAAAAGAACATGCTTCGCGGTACTGCACCCACTCCCGCCACCTTTGGTGCTGCCATGCCAGTTCTGTGGAGGGCCGCACAGCTGGAAGCAGCAGCTGCCTCAGTCTTACAGGAGCTCAACCAGCTCTTGTAAAACCCGAGCAAACTCTCACAAGAGCCCCACAGCCATTCCCAGGGGCCCTGCTGGCCACTTGCATGCTGTGGCACATGCGTCAGCCGGAGGGTGGCTGGGTGGGGGGCAGCAGCAGTGGGGCAGTACTGGTGGGGAGATGCCTCCTTTTGGGAGTGGGGGACCAGTACAATTCACTATTCTTCCAGTTCCATTACTTGATATGAGCATCTCACCCTACTTCATGGGTAGGTCTGTCCTGGCTGAGACTTAGAGGGGAAGAGCCTTACCTAAGACCAACAAATGCCACAAAGGACTCCTTTTTTCTTTTGGCAATACATACATGCTCCTCCAATTGCTTCATCTCCTAACAAGAACATTCTGGGATTATTGTTATTGATATTTCTGGATAGTGCTTAATTATGATGCAGCCGAATCTATAATTTGGCCAAAAGCAACAGCATTTTCAGCATTAAGTTGCATGCAGAAAATGGTGTCAGATCATAAAATGCCATCACTGGACAATCAGGTAAACGGGAACAATAATCTTGTGTTTTTCTTTTAGGACACTTTATAGCTTGATATGATTTTTAATTTAAACACTTGCTAGCTAAAATTTACCCTATATATCTATATATCTAGAATGAATTTTGACCACATTTTTCTCCCTTTTTTAGAACTACATTTCGATGAAGATTGTGAATCCATTTTCAGCTCGTTAAGGAAGATACTTTTATCATTGGGATTGTGATGAGGTTGTGCAGCCTTCACCTCCAGACCAAGTATACACATATAATGACCAAATCATCAGGCCACCCATCGTGCCTGTAACTCTGCTCTTCCCTTGTGTTTTAAAGCAGAAGGAGAATCATTTCCAAGAAATTAACTGTTATCTAAGACATATTGGGTAACTTGGGTAGGATCTAGAATTATGTAGGTATACGCAACTACACTGTTGCAACTCTGCCCCTTTCTCCCCATGGCAGCCACTCCAGTCCCCTAGAAATGCTACAGAGAAAGCCAGGAGGGCTCTGCTTAATGGGGTGAGCCGCAGTGTGGTGTGCAAGACAGGAGGCTGCATCCCCTACAGTTAAGCAGAGGCACTTTCCATTTGTGGAGCCTTTCCGTGCATGGAAGGCAGCTCCTGAATCTGACCTACTGTGTTCTACTTCTGAATTTTGACTTTGATAGTATAAGCATGATAAGAATGTCTGTCCTCTTATTTCCAAAGATATTTTTTTCAGATATTATTTCAGATCTCCCATTTCCCCTTTCCTTTGAAAATGCACTCTTTATGGCACAATCTTGTTCATGACTACTCAGAAGTAAGTCCTGTTAAGGTCAGTGGGATTTACTCCTAGGTAAGTGTGTATGAGATTTCAGCCTTAATATTGTATCAATTTTATTATTAGTAGTATGAGCACTTGGCCGTTCTGAGTCTTGATTTTTGAAAGGGAAAAGTTGCTACTTAATATTCTGCCAAATAAAACAGTGCAATAAACTGCACACAGTGATGTGAGCATAGTGTTCAGAAAGTTTGCAATAACAGCACTGAGCTTCACTTCATACATTTCAAATGTATGGCCAAAGCAATAAAATAAAAGAAACAAGTGTACAATTTGTACACTTCAGCATACAGGTGTAATGGCAGTGATGGCAATAGCAAAGCCTACTCTTATGGAGTTTTAGATGCTCCAAAACCCATTGAAATCAGTGGAGGTATTGTGGCTCTTAGCCAGATAGGATAATCTTCATTCCTGCATTCCCCAGTAATCAGTTCCCATCAGCCTTAGCAGCTTTTCTCCCATCCTCTACCCTGTTCTCTGCATTGTTTCTCTAGAACATTGAGAATAATCTAAGTTGTACCATGCAAAAAATAAATCACTTTTCTTTGCTTGAACACTAGTCCTATTTAAGTACTATTTCTCCAGTCAGTATACATTCTTGGCAAGTGGCCTAAAATGTGGATTCCTGAGTGTCAGTGTTTAGATTCAAACTTGCGAATGCGACTGGGAGGCTGCAGTTCCCAGTACTGGCCACTCAAAGGCAGTCCAGTGTGAGTGCTGAAATGTTAAACTCTCCAGTATGACTGAGATGCTGCAGTTCCCAGTACTGGCCACTGTAGGGCACCCTAACTTCAGCAAAATATCAGGACAGTGGCTAGCTAGGTGGCTGGACAGCTGGGTGGCCAGACACTAATCAGGAGGCAGCACGTGGGTTATGTGTTTGATTTTGGACCTGCCACCTCATTGATACTCCTTTAAGATAACAGACTGCACAAACGCTGTATGTCACATACTGTTTGGATGTCTGCCCAATCAGGGGCAGCATTTGGGCCATATGGCTGATTTCAAGCCCTTTCCTTCACTGATACTCTGCCCACTTGGACTTGGATAAAAGCCAGGCCATTTCAGATCAAACAAATGACCCAAGTGCTGCCAGATGGCCAAACAGGATGTGACATTGAGGTGCTGGTGCAATCTATCCTCGTAGAGTGGGAAAATATCCATGAGGGGACAGGCCGAAAATCACCCACATGACCTGAATGCCATCTCCTGACTGAGTAAATTTTCTTTTTTAGTGTCAGCAATAAGGTTTTAACTAATAGGAACAGGAGTTCCTATTAGTTACCAGTACTGACCACTTGAGGGCAGCCCAGTGTTGGCGCTGACATTTATCTCTCAAATGGGAGTAGAAAGCTGCAGCACAGTGTCAGTGCTGAGATTTCGGCTCTCTAATACGGCCTTTCCCACTTTGATAGGATTCAGAGACATTTGGACCACAACTCCCAGAATTCCCATCCAGCGGGGGCATTGACTGGAACTTCTGGGTGTTGCAGTCCAAATGTGTCTGGAAGGCACAATGTTGGGGAAGGCTGCTCTAATAGGATCGCAGGAGGCTACAGTTCTAAGTACTGGCCAGCAGAGGGCAGCCCAGCATCAGTGCTGAGATTTGACATCCCAGTGGGATAGGAGTCTGCAACTCCCAGTACTGGTCCCCAGAGGGCAGCCCGGTATCGGCAGTGAGAAGTTAACTCTAATAAGGTAAGGAGGCCGCAGTTGGGAGTACTGGCCAGCAGAGGGCCTCCAGTGTTAGCACCGACCTTTTAACTCTCAAGGGATCAGGAGGCAGCAGTTCAATTCAGTAGGCCAGCTGGCCCTGACAACTATAGAAGTTTCCTGAACACAGCTCCATGGAGGCCCAGAGCGAGCGAATACACAGAGTACCTCTGCAGTTTTATGGGAAGCAACCTGTCTTTCCCTGCTGCAGCTCCCCTTGCACATGCTACTCCTGTATGTACTGCTTCCTTACCGCTACCTGCCTGACATGCATACATGCTCCATTGAAAGTCTTTATGGAAGGGCTACATGGATTAGGCTCTGTATAATTAATTGTACCATTTATACAACTCATAATAAAATAGAATCTCCAGTGGTTCAAAGTATTGCTTATTCATTATTTTGTTCTAACCCTTACAGCAACTCTGTGTTTAAGATACTGATGGAAGCTGAGGCATAAGCATTGAACAATGAAAATAATCCATAAAAATAATCATACCATGCAACAAGTAAATCACCTTTTCTTTGTTTGGATACTACTCCCATTTAAGTACTATTTCCCCAGTCACTTCACCATTCTCTGTAAGGTTGCAGTATACGTTCTTACGTTCTTTTAAATCCACCAGAGTTCCATTGGTTGCCTTAGTGTTTTTGTAAGGATTTAACAGCAGAATGTTGATTGATTCTTAAAGAAGCTACCTGCACACTGTAGCACTATTAGGGAAGAAGCAAGCGAGGTCCTCTTGTACTTTTTGTAGTGATCATCTTGATCAGAAGATGAAGCTTCTTGTAGCATGGAGATGCACACCACCACACTCTAATGACTGCAGATAAAATTGCTATTAAAGGCACAAAGCAGGAACCAATTATTTTAAAAAAAGTTGGCTTCCCAAATGCTTTCTGATTGGTGGATCACTGCACCCTATGACATAGGTGAGCAGAAAGTACTCTGGAACTACTGGTAGATTTTAGGGTGATTTGAAGAAGATTAGCAAGGATTTCCCAACTGCCAGTTCAACAACAGAAGCAATAATATTACCCATTCCCTGCAAAATATACTTCTGAAATGAAAAGAGGTTGGGGTAACCAGAAGTGATTTTTTTGTGTGAGAACATTTGAAGAATTATGAGTTCCACTCAAGTTCTGTAACTCAAAACACGTATGTGTGCTTACTCAGAGGTACTCACTGAGTGGGAAGGGAATTACTCCCATACAAGTGTGTACAGCAGCCTTCCCCAACCTGGTGATATGTTTGATTATAACTTCCATCATTCCCAGCCAGCACTGCCATCAGTATGATGGAATTTTTAGTCCTATGTAGCTGGAGGGCAGCAAGTTGAAGAAGGCCTCTTTACTCACTTGCATGGGAGGAATTCCCAATGAACTCTCTGATATATAATTCTGAGTAAGCACCTGCAGGTGTTTTGAGTAGCAGAACTGAGTGGAATTCTTCAAGTGTGCACACACATGCACAGGACTGTACTGCATGAAGCTTAAACTTGCTGCTGACCCTCTGCCCCATCTGACTTACATGTGTGAATGAGTTGCCACAGAGAGAACCTTTGTGTTTATCATCCTTCCATCTACCAAACACAGCTAGTTATGCATTCAACTGAGAGGCATCAGCTCTTGAATAATGGCGTGTTTCATGCACCTATGAATCAGCCACAAGGACCCACATTCCCTTTTTTAATAGAATGACCCATTCATGCTCCGTTGACACTAATGGAATACAAGAATGCTTTGTCAGGGAGCCACTTTTGTAGAGGACTAAACTCAAGTCTAACATATGCTTATACTTAGATGTGAAAAATGGTTATGAGCAAGCATTCCGGACTATGTAGCTCAGCTTTCCTTCTCTTTGGCGCACAACTGGCCCTGTCACTGCTGAAAAGACTGTGGCAGCTGCAGAAGGTATCAAACTCCCTGCCATCACTGCAATGATTCATGGCAGCGCAGGCCTTGACTCTCCACGAAAGATGTCCAGCATTCTCAGTTTTCACCTTAACTGGGAAAATGATGACAAGCTAAATTGGCCCAATAAATAGTGGGTTTGCTTCATATGAAATCAGTTCCATAATGTGGAGCATTATGTGCCTGGGTGGGACTGTTGTCCTGTCAAGATATAATGGTCCTTTATTTGGGAGTGGCAAGAACTGATTGGAGAGGCATGACAGTTCAGCACTGAGACTAATCGCAATCCAGATGGATTGCCATCTCACAATTGAAGTCAGAATGCTTTGGCAGGAACAATTGTGTCAATGAAACCCCTATCATTCCTAATTAAGATTATTTCAAGACAGTGCCACAAATTGAACGGGGGACATAAATCCCAGAGGTGTTAGTTTTTACCCAAGAGCTAAACAGTGTGCCACTTACACATGTTCTCATCAGACAAGCATTTACCCTTAAATATTTGGAGGCCATCTTTCCTAGGGAAATAATAATGGAAATAGCTTGAGAAGAGGTCAGCAGTCCTGAGATGGAGTGACCAGAAGCTGGATATGGATCTACTGGTAGAACTTTTGGCAAACTGCTGTAGACCATCAAAGGTATCTGGCTCCCAGTTGTTTACATTTCATCTAAATTAGGCTACTGAAATGAAGAAAGCTTTGAGTAACCAAGAATGGACTTTTGTGTAAAAGGACTATGAGCTTAGTACAGTTCTGGTACTGAAGCCAGACTGCCGGTCTTTGAAGTCCTGGTTTTAATTTAACGCCTGCCTTTTTCACCTGGATGTAGAAGTTCTAGTAAAAAACAAAGTAGATCTGACAAGCCTGAAGTCTCCCCCTTGTTCTAGCTCAAGGTGTAATGGGGATGAATATTGCCTTATTACAGTCCATGGCATTCTTTGCCCTGGCAATGCATGATCTGCTGATGGCTCTACTGTTGATCAGATCTTTTCAAATATACCATAAGTGTTCTTTAAACTTAGAAGAGATAGCAGCTATGGCACAAAAAATAGAAGTTTTGATTTGCAATAATTTTATTCGCAAGTAACAATGCCATGCCTGACCAAGAATTCCAAATGCTCAGGCACTTTGGAAACAGAGGCTACGGGACATATAGCGATAGACCAGTTGGGCAGGCAAATATTGGATCAGTGAATGAGCCAATTGTGAAGCACAGGCAGCAAAGCGGCTCAGAAACGTCCTTGCTTGAGTCCCTACAAATTTTTCCTCAGACTTAGCTTAACTCCTGCGAAAACTCAACTCTCCCCTTCCTTCTCTCTGTCTCAGGACTAAATGTTGGATTTGGGAGTTGGAAGCTTGTGTTAAAAGCAGCTATGAAAAGTGCCAGTTCAGCTTCCAAACTTGTTTTCCCTGCGCCATTTCCCCCATTTAGCTAATTCCCCTCCAAGCCAGTTGTCCTGAAAGTTTCCCCTTCACCCATGGTGCAAATCATGGCAGTGGTAGTACGGGGGTGGGGGGAAATTGTTCAGCCAGGAAAATTGTACGAGGGGAAATTCAAATTCTCCCTTTCCCTACCCTTTTGATCCCCGGTCCAAATTCTGATGGATGACAGGAAACTTGCCTTACTGTGCTAGTTGTTCATAGCCTGATATTCCCTATTTGGTTAGCAGCAAGTCCCCAGGATGCCAGCCTGAGAACTTGCCCCTGACCTGATAGCTGTTCCCTTTTCCATTGGTGATGCCAGGGATTGAACCAGACACCTTCTTCATGAAGCAGGTCCTCCACCACTGGATAGGGATGTGAAGTCTCCCTCACTGCAAAAACAGAAAGTTTGGAGGAAAAAAAACATTTTTATTTCTCCCCATATTGTGCAGTTTTCCCAGATCATGTCTGCCACTATGCTATGGTCCCTCCCCAGTCCTCTTAATCTGTTTGATCCAAGTAATCTTCCTGCCTCCATTTCTATTTCCTGAATATTTACCTGTATTATGGAAAGGCCTCGTTTATGCTAAATACTAGATAGCTTGGCATTTTCTAGGAAAACTAAACACGTAGATAGCAGCTCCCCTTTCTTGACCAGCTATAGGCATGCAGTGCATGCACGCACTTGTGTTTAAGCCTTATGCTAAAATGAGCCCTCAAGTTGCGCTCCGCCTGTCACTGTTCTTCTGTATGTTCTCATACATGTGGATCTATGACTGGGTTGGGCAAAAGCTAGATTTTCAGTAGCTCTCCCAGCATTTTCAGACTCCCAATCATTTCAGAGCAGCAGCAAGAGCAAATGGGAAAGTGTTCCTAAGTTAAGATGCTGAAAACAAGGAAAGCTGGGTATGGAAGAGAACCGGGCATGGATTTTTGTGTGAAAAGACTGTGAGCACGGTTCTGCTGCTGAAAATAATCTTTGGCTCGAATGTAATACCAGGGGCACCCTGTTCCTCAATTCTGAATGTATCTCTCCTGCAATCCCCCTCCTTGCACCTCTGTTTACACCTGGCCATGATTGGACCTTGGGTTCCCACAACCTGGACTATGCCCAGCAATGCTTTAGGGATGTGAACTTGCATTTCTTCTGTCAGTCACAAGATGTCAGTGTATATGCCCAATTTCTATTCAAAGGATAGGAGCAGGCATCCAATCTTAGTCCTACTTAAAGCAGACTCGTTAAAATTAATGGGATTTACATTAGATTACCACGAGATAAACCAGCTCTGTTAACTATAAACCCTACCCCAACAAGTAACTCTTCCAAACATAAGCCAAAGTTTTGTGCCACAAAATTTATTCTAGCACCCACAGCTTTCTACTGAAACATCAAATATGGGCTCATAGTTAAAAGACACACACCAGCATTGTCATATCACCTCCAAGGCTTTGTGCTGTTTCGTGCCACAAAACCTAAAGTTTTGTGCTGTTTAGTGCCACACAACCCAGCCTCTGTGCTGTCACCAAAAGCATTAAAATGTCATTCCAATCTGTGGGGGTCTGGCAAATACTTAAAATCTTGCTTTCTCATTTTACTTCCCAATGCATGCTAAACTTTTGTGCTGGTTTGTGCCACAAATCCCAAGTTCTGTGCTGCCATATGTGTGGAAATGACATATCCCTAAAGCCATGCCTAGTGAAAGCAAAAGATCCACAATGTAGCTGAATTTGAATAGGCCGTAGGCACATACACAGCAACAAGACAGCCTGCTGCTGTCTCTAGATGATAGTTTGTACCTGTTCCAAGGCTGCAAACTGGTTTCTGGACAACCTGGAAGGAGAAGGTCTGTTCTGTGAATCACGGATTTCTTGAAACTTTTATCAGTCAGCCAGCACTAAGCTCTTGACCTCAGGTCAAGATCCTCAGTTCACACATTCTGTTTTCTTGCACATCTATAACAATACGCATGTGTAAGTACAGTGCATGATACATGAAAATAATGCTGTAACCTGTTTTTCAGGATATACAACAATGGTGGTCAACTTGAGACCTTTCTGATGTTTTGGCCTACAGCTCATATCAGCAATAGCCTAGCCAACATCATATGGCAGTGAGAGTATAATGAGAGTTAATGAACTTCTCCATAGGTCAATCTGTAATCACAACTATAAAAAGCCTGTGAGTGATGTTTGAAGAGAGACATCTCCCTCTTGGCTGTCCCACAAATCTCTCCCACAGCGTTGTCCAGTTCTTCCTAAAAAAGAACTCAAGGTCTGAATCTCAACCATTGTTGTGTGTTTCTATTTTTTACTTAATGGTTTTCTTCCACATATGGAAGTGACCTTCAGGTGTAACAGTGGACACCATTTTTTACAATGCCATTGTTGAGGGTGGCCACATAAATTTAGCAAGAAGAAAATAGGATACCAACTTGCATAAATTATATGCTAATTTATATTTAGATATACAAATGATTATAATTGAAAAAGAAATACGGTACATAAAAACTTAGGAAGGTAAGAAAAGTCATGCTGGACTGGACCAAAGGCCCATCTAGACCAGCAGTCCATATGCACAGTGGCAAAGCAGCTGCCCACAGGATCGCTCAAGCGGGATGGGGGCAAGACCTCCTCCTGCCCAAGCTCCTCAGCAACTGGTGTGTGCAGCAGGCCGCCTCTGGCTATGCATGTGAGGGAGCACATACATAGCCAGCAAAGCTAGTAGCCAGTGACAGCCTCCTTCCTCATGAATCTGTTCAATCCCATTTTGTTGTTGTTAGTCGCAAAGTCGTGTCCGACCCATTGCGACCCCATGGACAACATTCCTCCAGGCCTTCCTGTCCCCCACCATCCCTCGGAGTCCACTTAAGCTCACACCAACTGCTTCAGTGACTCCATCCAGCCTCCTCATCCTCTGCCGCCCCCTTCTTCTTTTTCCATCTATTGTTCCCAGCATTAGGCTCTTCTCCAGGGAGTCCTTCCTTCTCACTAGATGGCCAAAGTATTTGAGTTTCATCTTCAATATCTGGCCATCTAAAGAGCAGTCAGGGTTGATCTCCTCTAGGACTGACCAGTTTGATCGCCTTGCGGTCCAAGGGTCTCGCAGGAGTCTCCTCCAGCACCACAATTCAAAGGACTCAGTCCTTCGGCACTCAGCCTCACAGCCATACATTGCAACTGGGAAAACCAGAGCCCTGACTATATGCACTTTTGTTGGCAGGGTGATGTCTCTGCTTTTTAGTATGCTGTCTAGATTTACCATAGCTTTCCTCCCCAGGAGCAAGCGTCTTTTAATTTCTTGGCTACAGTCCCCATCTGCGGTGATCTTGGAGCCCAGGAAAATAAAATCTGTCACTACCTCCATTTCTTCCCCATCTATTTGCCAGGAAGTGAGAGGACCAGATGCCATGATCTTAGTTTTCTTACTGTTGAGTTTCAAGCCAACTTTTGCATTCTCCTCCTTCACCCACATCAAGAGGCTCTTCAGTTCCTCTTCACTTTCTGCCATTGGAGTGGTATCATCTGCATACCTGAGGTTGTTGATATTTCTCCCAGCAATCTTAATTCCAACTGGTGATTCATCTAGCCCTGCCTTTCTCATGATGTGCTCTGCATATAAGTTAAATAGGCAGGGTGACAGTATATAGCCTTGCCGAACTCCTTTCTCAATTTTGAACCAATCAGTGGTTCCATGTCTAGTTCTCACTGTTGCTTCTTGACCCGCATACAGTTTCTCCAGAGACAAATAAGATGGTCTGGTACTCCCATCTCTTTAAGAACTTGCCACAATTTGTTATGATCCACACAATCAAAGGCTTTAGCATAGTCAATGAAGCAGAAGTAGATGTTTTTGTGGAACTCCCTAGCTTTCTCCATGAGCCAGCGTATATTGGCAATTTGATCTCTAGTTCCTCTCCCTCTTTGAAATCCTGCCTGTACTTCTGGTAGTTCTCGGTCCACATACTGCTGGAGCCTAGCCTGTAGGATTTTGAGCATCACTTTGCTAGCATGTGAAATGAGTGCAATGGTGCAGTAGTTTGAACATTCTTTGGCATTGCCCTTCTTTGGGATCGGAATGTAAACTGACCTTTTCCAATCCTGCGGCCACTGTTGAGTTTTCCAAATTTGCTGGCATATTGAGTGTAGCACTTTTACTGCATCATCTTTTAAGATTTTGAATAGCTCAGCTGGAATACTGTCGCCTCCACTAGCTTTGTTGTTGCTCAGACTTCCTAAGGCCCATTTGACTTCACATTCCAGGATGTCTGGCTCGAGGTCAGTGACCACCCCAATGTGGTTATCAGGGATGTTAAGCTCTTTCTTGTATAGTCCTTCTGTGTAATCTTGCCACCTCTTCTTAATCTCTTCTGCCTCTGTTAGGTCCCTGCCATTTTGGTCCTTTATCATGCCTATCTTTGCATGAAATGTTCCCTTCATATCTCCAATTTTCTTGAAGAGATCTCTGGTCCTCCCTATTCTATTGTTTTCTTCTATTTCTTTGCACTGTTCATTTAAGAAGGCATTCTTATCTCTTCTAGCTATTCTCTGGAATTCTGCATTCAATTGGGTGTATCCTTCCCTTTCTCCCTTGCCTTTCGCTTCCCTTCTTTCCTCAGCTATTTGTAAAGCTTCCTCAGACAGTCATTTTGCTTTCTTGCATTTCTTTTTCTTTGGGATGGCTTTAGTTGTTACCTGTTGTAAAATGTTGTGAACCTCCATCCATAGTTCTTCAGGCACTCTGTCTATCAGATCTAATTCCTTAAATCTATTTGTCACCTCTACTGTATATTCATCAGGGATATGATTTAGGTCATACCTGAGTGTCCTAGTGTTTTTCCCTACTTTCTTCAATTTAAGCCTAAATTTTGCAACCAGAAGCTCATGATCTGAGCCACAGTCAGCTCCTGGTCTAGTTTTTACTGACTGTATAGAGCTTCTCCATCTTTGGCCGCAGAGCACATAGTCAATCTGATTTCTGTGTTGACCGTCTGGTGATGTCCATGTGTAGAGTCATCTCTTGGGTTGTTGGAAAAGAGTGTTTGCTATGACCATAGTATTCTCTTGACAAAATTCTACCAGCCTGTGCCCTGCTTCATTTTGTACTCCAAGGCCAAACTTGCCTGTTATTCCGGTTATCTTTTGGCTTCCTACTTTAGCATTCCAATCCCCCATGATGATAAGGACATCATTTTTGGGTGTTAATTTTAGAAGGTGTTGTAGGCCTTCATAGAACCAGTCAACTTCAGTCTCTTCAGCACCAGTGGCTGGGGCATAGACTTGGACTACTGTGATGTTGAATGGTTTGCCTTGGATTCGAACTGAGATCATTCTGTCATTTTGGAGGTTGTATCCCAGTACTGTTTTTCCTACTCTTTTATTGACTATGAAGGCTACTCCATTTCTTCTGAGGGATTCTTGCCCGCAGTCGTATACCTGATGGTCATCTGAATTAAATTCACCCATTCCTGTCCATTTTAGTTCACTGATTCCTAAGATGTCAATGTTCAGTCTTGTCATCTCTTGTTTGACCACATCCAGCTTGCCTTGATTCATGGATCTTACATTCCAGGTTCCTATGGAGTAAAGATCTTTGCAGCATCGGACTTTCCTTTCACCACCAGATATATCTGCAACTGAGTGTCCTTTCGGCTTTGACCCAGTCGCTTCATTCCTTCTGGCGCTACTAATACTAGCCCTCCACTCTTCCCCAGTAGCATATTGGACACCTTCTGACCTGAGGGGCTCATCTTCTAGTGTCATATCTTTTTGCCTTTTGGTACTGTCCATGGGGTTTTCATGGCAAAGATACTGGAGTGGGTTGCCATTTCCTTCTCCAGTGGATCACGCTTTGTCAGAGCTCTTTGCTTTGACCTTTCCATCTTGGGTGGCCCTGCACGGCATAGCTCATAGCTTCGTTGAGCTACGCAAGCCCCTTCGCCACGACAAGGCAGTGATCCATGAAGGAGAATCCCATTTTAAAGCCATCCAAATTGGTGGCCATCATCATTTCCCATGGCAGGAAATTCCATAGTACAACTGTACTTTGTGTAAAGAAGTACATCTCACCACAATGGAGAAGACTTGTGTGCTGTCCAAGTGCTATTTCCAAGGCCCAGCTTTCCTTCCTAATGATTCTGTTTGTTCAAACTGGACTTGGGCTGGACAGTTTGAACTTCAAGCAGAAGACACCTTCAGAATAGTCCTTTGGCAGGCCTCCAACAGCATGCTCTCCTCTATCCCCTGTGAGGTGGCTTTGTCTTTTCACTTCACAAGAATCTTCTGTAATCTACAAATCTGAACACCTTTTTTCCCTCAGTGCCTATTGCATTTGCTGCCATAAGCTTGAAACTGCAAGATCTAGCCTGGATAAGCAAATGCTACTCTGCTCTGGCAGCCATCTGTTGCCCAGGGTATAAATACTTAAACAATACAAAGTGAATCCGCTGCTTCTTGGGCTGATCAAGGAATGCAGGGGGCTTGTGTTAGCCCAAGGGAATGTTTAATTCCCCTTCCCAACCCCCACCACTTGAATTGCTGACATCCTACACCAAAATGCAAATGTCCTCATTTAGCAGTGTTCCTCAGTTTCCAAAGGAAAGTGCCACTCAGCATGGGGTGCTGCTGTTGAACATAGGCAAAAATAAAGAAAGTCTAAAGCATCTGTGGTTTCCTGAAAGTAGCTCTGTGGTTATTTAGATCTCAGGTTTTGCAATGAAAATGTAATAGCCAAGTGGCTCCAAGAAACACCCATGAGTATGTCAAATGACTATTATATTTAGCAGGCACAAGACATATTCCAAAAGAATAGTTTGGGTCTTAGTATAGGCGCGCGCGCGCGCGCGCGCGCGCGCGCACGCGCACACACACACACACACACACACACACACACACGTTTAATGTTAAGGCCTTGTATAGAATCATTTAGCTCTGACAACAAGCCAAGCCTCTGCAATTTCAGTTACAATAATAGGGAATCTTCCATTTGGGAAATATTCTCTATTTACCAACCCCTTTGGGCCCATGAGTAGATAGCTAAATCCTTTTCAGTGTGCATTTGAAAAGCCAACAATCTGTCTACCCAACATTCTGCCATTCAAATAAAGGCCCATCACAATAGAAAGTAAATAGACCTGAAAACATCTGATTTCCAAGTGTAAAGACTTAATTAGAAGACAGCTTTTTCATGTAAATTTGACCTCACCTCCTGGTCTTGCTTAACATTGACCAACAAGACTGCTCCTTCATTTAGGTTCCCTCTCCTGTGCAGTTGAAAGGCAAGCAAAACAAAAAAGTGAGGGAATTCCTTAAAAGCTATTAAGCTATTAGTACCATAGGCTCCATTCTCAGAACTTTTGCAGCAATACTCCAAGTTACATATGGCATGGGTGAATGCAAAATAGATCTCTGGATTTTCTGGAATTCATCTCTAGCATTCCTGACTATAGGTTATACTGTCATGATCTTTTGGCAGTTGAAGTCCAGACCATCCAGAGATTTACCTTCTCTTCATCCCAAAACACAAAAAACTGCTGACTTCCCAGAGAAACTACATCTCACCCCAACAGAGAAGACTTTATCACCATGGATGCTGAGGCCCTTTATATCAGAATTCTGCACAAGGATGCTCTGCAAGCCATCAGGAATACTATCCATAAGAGTGCTACTGGGTATCTGGCCACCAAACTGCCATTGTGTAGATCTTCAGATCCATGGCACTGCCATGGCTACTCCCATGGGTGGCAATATCTTCATGGCTGACATAACAATGCTTTCTCAGTTCCTCTCCACAGAAGCCTCTTCTATGCTACCCTTTTGGAAACCCCTTTCCATGACACCTCAGTCTTTCACACTGAGCTGGTTTGCCTGATATGATAAGTCACTCCTCCACTGATGTGACCAACATATGGCTGTCTACATTGTGAGCAGTGGGCCCTTCTTCCTTGCCCTCTCCCGCCTCAGTCCTCCCATGCGTGTTCCAGGGGACACCATGGGAGTGGAGCACCAAGGTTTCCCTGAAACCATTTTAAGCTCATCACTGCTAAGGTTTTCCATTAACATTTTTTTCCTGAGATCGCAAAGGCAGCTCTCAAGACACCTTTGTTGTCCCCTATTTTTGCAGCAGTAGCAGCAGCAGCAGCCAGTCCATCCAAAGTGCTCCAGTCGTACCTTGGAGGGACTGTCTGAACTTGCTCACAGTTGAGAGGAGAGGAGAGGAGAGGAGGTTGCACCAAGCTGAATGCCACAAAGTCCTTGCTGTTGTGCAAATATCAGGATCTCCATGGCACTTGAGGGCATCTGGAACTGGCTTCTCTCCCTTCCCTCCCTGCCACTGCCACAAGCTATTTCAGGCTTGCTGCAGCTTGGTTGTCCCTTTAAAATGGTTTCTCCCCTTCAAATTGTGATAGCTGTGAGCTGTTCTTCCAAGACACATGGTTGCTAACTTTAAAAAAGTTGTTGTACCCCTAATGTTTGAAACCCAAACAACATGACCTGCTGCAAGTTACCACAAATGGCTACAGAACCACTTGGCAAGAGCCACAAAATTTCCTTGCTACTCTTGCCTAGTGACTACCAGGTGAGCACCACTGCCTGCCTAGTGACCACTGGTGAGCATCACTGCCTACTGCCCTCAAAGTTCCCAAGCCTGTGAACCCACACACAGCATAAGACAAAATGCCTTAGCATCATCCGATTACCACTGAACAGTCAACTGCTAAAGGGCAATGAAAGGATGAGTGTGTTGGACTTTGCCTGGGCAGATCTGAGACTACATGGAAAATCAGGACACACCAACATGCTTTGTATGACATGCTAAACTACACTGGTTTATAAGCCATGGCAGGGCATTGCATCATGCAAACTTGGCATGCTTTTGTCAAGGTAGTTTAAGTTTAACTTATAAGCTGCCTGACAGCCCATGGCTTGTTGCAGGGTTTATTCTTACAATCATGAGTTGAGAAATAAGCCACAGCTCATTTCCACCTCCTCCAAACATTTGACGAGGAAATGTGCATAATTACCCTTGGCAGTGTGGATTGTCATGACATGTGAACCCATAGGCTGTTGTAGGGTTCTGCATGGCTTACTACTCCCAGAAAGAAGCCACTTGACTGGATGCACATAACACAACAAGCCGTGCTTCCAAGAGTAATTAGGCAGATCTCCCCAGGGATATTTTTCCCGGCGCACATGCATGAGGGATATATCTCATGCCACAAATGGCATGTGTGGTGGAGAAATAAGCCTCCATGATTGTTCATACTGGGCTTTTGAAAAACTGCCATTTCGAATATTCAAACTGCAGTTGGGACATGCTGCAGCTTGTTGCAGTGAGCAAATCCAGCAAGAGTGCATTACTGGAGTGGTTGACAAGCCCCAAGAATTTTGGGGCCATTTTAGGGTTGTAGGTAGCTTGCTAATAACCCCAACAACTCTACCTTCATTGGATTCACACAGAATGATGAGTTGTACCATGGTTCCACTGTCTGACTGTTCAAAAGGGCATGGGTGGTCACAAGAGCCCTGCACACAGTGACTTCTCCTTAAGTGCAAACCAGGCAAGTGAGCTGCAGGAAATTAACTATGAGAGGAGATTCACCCCATCAACAAGTTCACAGGGAGCTAGAGGTGTTCAAAGGCTTAATAATGTCTTGCTGCCTTGGGGATGATTCTAGCACCTATTTGCACTTCCTTTCAAAATCTGTCAGGAAGAAGGCTCAGCTATTGATTTATAATTCACATTGATCTGGGAAAATTCTAATATGCAATCATCTGGGGATGGTAACATGTTTTGTGGGTGTGAAGCACTCTGTAGTTTTGATTTAATTTGTTACATACTTTGTCAAAATTACTCCTGATCAAGTTATTCTTCATTGCAAAAATAAGGCCAGGGGTGGAAAAGAACAACCAACCAAATCCTGACCTGCTGTAATTTATACCGACTCTTCCTAATTACATCATACAAACAGAGCTAGTCATTTTGAATCTTTTAGAAAAGGAACATTCCCACATAATTCACAAAACCAACTCTACAAAGCAAGTTTGACATTGTTTAGCACAGTGGAGGGAAGCAGTGCAGAAGATGTGCCCATGTCTGTTTTGGAACTTTGCTAAATTATTATTATAGCACTAGATTACAAAACAGGATTGTTTTAATCTTGCCTTCATAATTGTCATTCTGACTGAAGTTACACCAACACACCATCAGAGTCTCTTTGTTAAGTTTTTGTTTAACTGGCGAGTCTGGGAAACAGATTCTCACGGCAGAAGGCAACAGGCCTAGGAAGAAGCACAAAGTGTATTATGCAATGTTGTTTTATAAAACAGCATGAGAAAAATCACAGACCCAGGCTCTGTTCAAGTGCTCCATGAACAATCAGCTGCAAAATCTACAGCAAAAACCAAATGTAAGTCAAATCACATGACACTTAAGAAAGCCAAAAAATATATATTCCTGCAACATCCTTCCCCAGCCTGGTACTTCCCCATTATCCCAGGCTAACTGGACCATATAGTGCTGGCTTGGGAATTGTAGTCCAACTCACATGGAAGAGCCCAGGCCAGGGAGGTCTGATTTTATGACATTTCACTCTGTATCTGACTGTTGTATATAAAGGTTTAAACTGTGATTGTTCACATTTAGAATAGAGCCATTGGAATCAAGGAAGCTTAAGTTGGTCATGCATAACGTCCTATGATTTTCTATGGCTCTGTTCTAAGCATTTGAATGTGAAAAGGAGAACACCATGCCAGCTCAGCGTGGAAGTCATGTGGTGCTGGCCTGCTTAGGTGGAAACAGTTCTGTAAAGGTCATAGGTATCCTGTTAGTCTGCTCTGCAATTATGGTGGCCATGTGTCCCACTTTAGTTTAAGGTGGCCTTTATTTGAAGGGCTGCCCAGTCCATTACTGATTTAAAGACAAAGAACCATCAAAAGGAAGAGTTGGACCCCGAAGTTACCCATCATCAGCACCTGGACAGTGGACCTAGCAAGGCAAATAGTCATGTGGTCATACTCTTCCTTGCTATAGATATACTGTATTTTTTGGATTTTTAAACATTTTCTTTACATATACAAATATATATGAAGAATATAAAACCGAACAACCTAAAATAAACAGAGCAAACTAAAATGAACAAAGTTGCCAAGGGAATTGTGAACAAATGCAACCTATACATTCAATTCCCCCAAACTATCTATCTTCCATCTTTCAATACTTTGTGACAGTTTAACAGGGGAAAAAAAACATTCGCCTATGCAACAACAAATCTTCTATCACTTCAAGCCCACTACTTCTTTACTTTTCTTTTCTTTTCTTTTAGCTCCCCTCAGTTCCCATTAGTCATACTGAGCATAATAAAATTTCCATTTATCATTGAATTCTTCTAACAATCTTCTGTTTACATAGTTAGTTAACTTTGCCATCACAGCATATTTTGCTAGTCTATTTCTCCATTCTTCCATTGCTGACAGCTCTGATGATTTCAATTTAGAAGCAATTGTGATTCTTGCTGCTGTTGTCATATACTTGAACAACTGATATATTTTTTGAAAGGATATCTAGCACTATATACAAAAGCATATTCTTGGGACTCATAGGAAACTTAGTCTTGAAAATTTTCTGCATTTCCACATGTATCACTTTCCATTTTTTGTTATTTCATGATATACTGTATTTTATGGAAATTATAACCATTATTTCTAATTATTATATATACATATAAACTAGCATGTACTAATTTTACTCACATCTGTGTCCATTTTTCATGATGCATAAGTGGCCACCTAATTTGTTGTTCAGTTCTACTGATACTATTGGCCCCTCACTGAGAAATGTTGCAAATACAGGTAGTCCCTGGGTTATGGATAAGTTCTGTTCCTGAGAATGTCCTTAAGTTCAGTTTGTATGCAAGTCAGATCACTTATATAAAAAACATATAAAAGACTTAAGAAACACTTTAATATACACTAAAACATCCTAAACACAATACAGCATTTCAATACTGATAATAATACAGTAATAATAAAATAACTACAGGTACTGAAGAAAGAAAGAATCCATGTGTGCGTAGGAATACAGTTCAGTTCTTAAAACAGTTTAGATAGAAAGATAGGAAAAATAGTGAAAAAATTATTAAAGGTTAACGCTTTTTGAGCTAACATTAAGCCTAACATTAACTTGATGATGACAGAGATAGGGCTGGTGAGGGAGAGGGTGGACCTGGTGCTAGAGAGTCAGGGTTTGATTGTGTTGCTGGAGCAGGCGCAGTTACTACTGGAGTCACTTTCTAGTTCTGACTTCACGGCTCACTGGTGCTGCTTTTTCCCTCCTTCTTCCTTCCCTTCCTAATCCTCCCTTCCCCCCTCCTTCTTTCTTCTCCCTGCTGCCCGCAGATCACCTGGCAGTGAGTGGTGAGTGGAAGCAGGTGCCCATGGGTGGCCACTTGCTGCTCAAGAATAAGGCAGGAATTCCAGGTTTGCTAGTTCATAACCCAGATGTTTGAAGCCCAGGGACTACCTGTATTAAAAAATACTGACAATTTCTAACTCAAATATACCATTCCTTAACTGACTCTTTTGAAACCTAATCCAGAATATTTTCAGCATAAAATACTTTATTATTATGCAACAACTTTAAACAATTAACCCTACAACAATGCAAACAAGAACAATTTAAACAGTTAAAACTAACAGGAAGAAAACTGATGCATTCAAAACAAGGTACTAGAGGAGAGTTTTATGAAAATCCTGAACCAACAAGAAAGATGAATGAGTTGGTCCTAGATCAAATCAAGTGAGAACTTTCCCTGGAAGCAAAAAGGGCAAAACTGAAGCTATCATAATTTGGGCACATCACAGGAAGGCAAGACTCACTGAAGAATACAAGCATGCTTGAGAAAGTCAAAGGTAGAAGAAAAGGAAGACCAACTTTGAGCTGGATCAATCCATTAGGAACACCACAGCATTGAGTGTACAAAAGCTAAGCAGAGCTGTCAAGGACAGGACATTTTGGATGACATTCATTGATAGGGTCATAATACGTCCGAGATGACTCGATGGCACAGAACAACAAGAGACAAGTCTGGATTACTTAGTTTTTATATTGTTATCAGCTACTTGGCATTCAGTAAAAATGCCATATTTGCAAGGACTGTGCTTTAAACTACAGGAATGTTCTTTTATAATGGCAAATTTTTCCTTTAAGTTTACATTTTGAGAATGGTTGGAGGTGTGTGTGAGTGAGTGAGTGAGAGAGAGAGAGAGAGAGAGAGAGAGAGAGAGAGAGAGTTTGTGCATCCATGCAAACCTTAATAGCTTTAAATTAGAGATCCAACATTCCTGGCAGATTTGGTGGCTGAGGAGCAATAATGTCTGGGCATCAGGTCTACTAGGATAGGAAGATCCAGTCTTTGAGAAATGTGCATACCAGGTAGAACCTTCTATTGATTTCCTTGGGTAGGATGCTTTTTTTGCAGTTTTAAAAAACTTTTTAAAAACTGTTTTTCTTCCAGTTATTGATCTGTTATATTACTATTTTATGAGAATGACTTGAATCTTTTTGTAAAATTAAACGACAGAGTGTAAGTTAAAAAAAAAAAGGAGACAATACATGTTTTCAATGAGTGTGTAAAAATTACACTTCATTCAGAGTCACCATAAGTTGGAAACGGTTTTATGACACATAACAACTCAAACAAGCCTCATGGCTCCAGTTTAGGCAGAAGACAAAGACTTTTGCTGGAGGCATAAGAGAACTTCATTTTTTAGTTTCTTGTCTTTGTAAGAGAGAAAAACATACTGAAAATGTGAGCACAATGTTTCCCCTTATAACTTTCTGGCCCTGTCTCATTGACACTTTGTGCTATTATTCTTTCTTAGTGCTACTGCATTAGATGGAGAAAAAAATATATACAGATCCTACCATTAGAAACCATGGCTTGGACCCAAAATATGTTGACTTAAGGACATTCAGGGAAGAAGATTTTTCCACCTCCCAAGCCCCTGAAAAAGCCTGCATCTATTCAGAAGAAAGTCCCATTGAGCACAGTAAGGAAGGTGAACAGAGATTACCACATCAGTGAACTTCTCTTAAAATCCACATTCTATTTTAGAACTCACTGTTTTTTCCAGGATCGTTGCACATCCCCCCACAGATGATTTTGTGGTGGGTGCAGGTGCAAGTACTTTCAGTGAACCTCCTGAAATGCGTGACTGGCTGGGGAATGCTGGGAGTTGTAGGGCTTATCTGTCTAAATCATGGGTCCTCAAACTTTGGCCTGCAGGCCGAATCCAGCCCACCATGCCCCTTTATCCGGCCGGCCTCAGCGGTTTTGAACTCGCCTGGAGAAAACAATCTCCAACAGAGTCCAAAACCTCTGAGCCAGCATAGGCATTCTCAGAAACTGAGCAGAGAGAGAGAGAGAGAGAGAGAGAGAGAGAGAGAGAGAGAGAGAGAGAGCGCGAGCTGGTGTAGACCCAAATTGCAACAGCTCAACTGCGCATGTGCTGGATGCCGCTCCCCCCATTGTACACACATACAGAGCAGGAATACAGAGCGGGAAATAGAAGGGAGGAAGGAGGAAGAGAAAGAGAGGTGAAGGCGAAGACGACAAAAGCAAAGAAACAAAAAGGATTGAAAGTAAGTAAAATATAACTTTTAAAATCTATTTTTAATTATGTGAACCTGCCGCATCTGCTGTGCTCATGCCCACTACCTTGCCTGCCCATGGCCGCCGCTTCGCCAGCCCTCTGTTGAAAAAGTTTGAGGACCCTTGGTCTAAATATACATAGAACTGAGGTCCAAATCTTAGAATCCAAGCCATAATTCCTATTTGCACACCGTTATATGTGTGATAGTACCAGCAGAAGTATTGCCAACAAGCCTACCCCAAGTGGGAGCCTTCCAAATGCTTGAACTATAGTTCCCATAATCCTTGACCATTGGGTATACTCGCTGGGGCTGATGGGAACTGCATTCCAAAACAATCTGGAAGGCACCAAGTTTGAGGTTTGGGAAGTTGGTTGAAAGCAATAAGCCTTCACAAGGCCTGGATGCTTTTCCAGGACAGCTTAGGATATAAAAGTGGAATTGGGCAAGTTTTTCCCTCTCTAAACACGCGTGGGGTTGCACCCTTAATCTCCTTACATATATCTATGTGCATGTTTCTCTGTCTTTTTCTGTATGTTCCTCTCCAACATCCCCTCTCTGCATATATTTATTTGCATTTCATTCTATGTTTGTATATGTAATCTTCTTCTATTCACCAATTTATTTATTTGTTACATTTACTCCTTTTTTCATCTCACAAGGAACACAAGGTGTCTTACATAAATCCTCCTCTTTTTCCTGTTCTCCATTTAACCCTCACAACACCTTGTGAAGGTAGGTTAGACTGAGAGTGAGTGAGTGGCCCAAAGTCACCCAGTGAGCTTCATGGCTGAAGGGGGCCTAGGAACTGGCCTTCCAGAGTCCTGGTCCAGCTCCCAACCGTTATGAGGCTCTCACTGAATCTACAGGCCCTTGCGTCTGCTTTCTATAAAGCTGCAATTCTGCATAAATTTTCAACAGAGGTTAGTAGATCTATCCTACTAACCAACTTCTGCCCAACCCTAAGTTAACTACCATAAGTGGTCAAGCCTGTTGCTTTCTCTTTGCTGGGGGCTTCTGCATTTTAGCTATTTACACAGTGCATTTCTGGAAAGTCCCTGAACTTGTGTGAAAGGTATACCTGGGGATTTCCAAATATTCTGAAAAGCTCCAGGTTCATAGTTTCTTTTGATGAAAAATCCCCTTGGCTATCACAATTTGGCATCACATTCTCATTTGTATTTCAAAAGGAACAGAAAAGGCACCGCTCTGCTCATCCTTCCAGCACAGAAGTAGGAAAAAGAATGGTTTTGCATTCAATCAGTAATGCCCCAAGCATGTGCCATGATAAAATTGTGAAGGAAAGGCATGGAAGAACATAGGAAGGTGATTCTTCCTTGCCCATTCCATTAACCTGACTCAACCCTAAGAGCATCCTCCAGCTTCTACAGGTGTCCTCAGCTAATGAGACAAGGCAGGTAGAAGGCAACAGTCTTCTTTGTGATGGCACCCCAAGTACAGAAATTCCCTCCTAGAAGGCTTGCCTGGTGCACAAATTGTACTGATTTTGGCATCACTGTGGGTTTCCACTGTGGTTTGTCATATCATAAGAATCTGGATGGTCTTCTGTGGGGAGTCGATTCTACAGCTGAAGGGCTGCAGTTGAAAAGCCCCTCTCTCTTGTTGCTGCCCACTGAGCCTTGCTTGGATGTGAGGAGCCCCCCTTGGAGGAAGGCCTCTGATCATGGCTTCCAGGTAGATTGCACCTGGGAGCGGCACTTCATCAAGTATTGTTTTTCCATGCAAAGTATCTGCTGTACCACTGCACTCTGCACTGCTGTAATTAACAGGATCCAATCATCTTGATCAGAAATAAACAAGTGTTGAAAAATAGGGGTTAACACACCACCGACAGCCCAGGGTTCTTCATCTAACAAAGCAGCTCGATCCCACTTGTGTCTCAGTCCTGCCGGCACTGCATACTCTTTTGGAGGGAGTGATGACCCAGTGGCTCTGTATAATGTGACCCAAACTGTGCTTGGTTGTACCAGCTATATTCTTATGCACAACTGAGTCACAAGATTCAGACAGCAGACAAGATGATTGGTGTATTGACATTGTGCCAAAACCTGGTCATGCTGTAGTGCACCAGTCCTACTTCCCAAAATATTTCAGCAGGCTGCTGCTTCCTGGTGTGGTGGAACAGGTGGAGCACACCCTGCCTTCAAAGATGCATTGTCAGACTCATGGAGGTTTTCAGAATATAGATATGTCCACCCCATTCCCACACATAAACAGGGTCCAATTTGGGAAGAAAAAATTGCATAAAGGTGAGGTTAGCTGGATCCTCTGGTCTCCCTGCTTTGCCCTGTGACTCTGTTAGCTCAGGAATGATTCTCCCCATCCTCACTCACTTCCAGCAAGTGGAGCTGGGCTGAAAGAAGTAATGTGTTCAGGGAGTGCGGGGATGGGAGGACAGCTGATTTCACCAGCCTTCAGCCAGTGCACTTTTTCGGTCACTAGCTGAGTCTGGATAAAATGTGCGTCTGACACTATCACTTCTATTTATTTATTTAAAACTTTTACATACTGTCCCATCACTGATGTCTTGGGATGGTTTACAACAACACTAATAAAATAAGATGAAGAGATAAAAGTAGCACAGCATCCAATAATAAATATAAAAATACAAATTAAGACAATTAACAATTAAAATAGTAGAAAAATAAAAAGGGTTTCCCCTGGCACCGAAAGGAAAAAAGCATTGGTGCCAGGTGAACCTTTCTGGGGAGCATGTTCCACAGTCAGGGCGCCACCGCAGAGAAGGCCCTCCTCCAGTTAGCAACCCTCCTAATCTCTTTCAAGGAAGGCTCCTCAGATCTCAAGGGGCAGGAGGGCACATAGGGAAGAAGGCACTCCTTCAGGTATCCAGGACCCAAGCCATTTAGGGCTTTATAGGTCATCACCAGCACCTTAAATTGGGCCCAGACTTCAACTGGTAGCCAGTGTAAGCAATAGAGGACCGGCATTATATGTGAATACCTACCAGTCCCCATTAGTATCCTGGCAGCTCTATTCTGAACCAACTGAAGTATCCAAACTGTCTTCAAGAGCAGCCCCAGTGCAGTATAATAATCCAGTTGGGAAGCTACCATAGCGTGGGTCACTGTTGCAAGGCATTGCTCATCCAGGTAAGGGTACAGTTGGTAGACCAGCCAAAGCTGGAGAAATGCACTCCTCGCCACAACTGCCACCTGGGATTCCAGAGACAGCTCTGGATCGAGGAGCACTGCCAAACTGTGCACCCCATTCTTTAGGGGGAGTGCAACCTCATCCAGAACAGGGCAGATGTCAGTCACCTAGAGGGCTGAACTGTCTACCAGCAGGACCTCCATCTTATCTGGATTAACCCTCAATTTATTAGCCCTCATCCAGCTCATTACCTTGGCCAGGCACTGGTTAAGGACAGCCACTGCATCACCTGGACTAGATGTAAAAGAGAGGTAGAGCTGAGTGTCATCAGTGTACTGATGACTCTGCAGTCCAAACCTCTGGATGACCTCTCCAGGCGGTTTCATGTAGATATTAAAAAGCATGGGGGATAAAACAGAACCCTGTGGAACTCAATGGCAAAGTTGCTATGGCACAGAGCCATAATCCCCCAGCACCACCTTCTGGAATTGGCCAGACAGGTAGGAGCGGAACTACCACAAAGCAGTGCCACCAACTCCCAACCCAGCCAGCCTATCCAGAAGGATATCATGCTTGATGGTATTGAAAGCCACTGAGAATTCCAGGAGAACCAACAGGGACACACTCCCCCTGTCCTTCTCCCTGCACAGGTCATCATACATACTTCCAAAGTCTGATGTATTCTGTCATTCCTGCTGAATTTGACAGCTGGGTGATCTGATGATCATTACTAATTTAATGTGACTTCTGGTGGTCATTCCAAGGAGTGGTATTCTAGCAGTTTTATGCCCAGGAACAGAGGCCACATCAGGCCTCCAACGAAGAGGGCTCTTGTCACCCAAAGTAAATGTCTTAACAAAGAAGTTGATATTCAGGGTGCCAGAAGACTCTGGGTGGATTCTGTCATTATATGGTTTAGTTGCTAGATGGCACTGGATCTCGTTGTATCTGGGTAGAGTCATTAGTTCCCTGTGGCTGTTCTTGTCTGAGTGACCGTAAAGTTCTTGTTTGGCTTTCTGACTGCTGTGTCCTCCAAACCAAAGGTAGAGAGAAGTTTGATCTCCAGATGTTTTTGATACCTAACTTCTAGCATTCCTGACCATTGGCCATCCTAGCAGCGGCTTCTGGGAGATGAAGACCAAAACATCTGGAGATCTACCTTATGCCCATCCCTGGTCTAAGCTTTCCATGACAGATATTTTTGCTGCAACAGACAACCCCTCTGGAAACCCTGTATGATTGTTCTTTAAAAGTTCAGACAATGTGCAACATTAGATTCAGCAAACCCTAACTTCCCAGGAAAAACCTACAATTCTTTTTTATTCAGTTGTACCAGGGCTGGTTTTACCACAACAGTGTAGTAAACAAACCACTAAACACATTGTTATTAATGTAATTACCTGATGAAATTGAAATACATCCAGCTTGATCAAAAGCCACTGTAATTCTTCTTTTGAAGTCTGTAGGAAGCAATTTGTCCTTAATGAAGTGGGTGTGGGGGCTGCATTGGAACAAGGGAAGAAATAGGAAGACAAATAAAAAGCAAGGCATTCTGAGTGCTATGAAAGCATTTTCTTTGATCATTTGTGCAGGTGTCCTGCCAAGCTAAATGGTCTGCAAATCACACCTTTATTTAATACCCCATTTTTCAGCAATAGTGAAGCCAATTGTTCAAAGCCCTCAGCCCCAACTGAAACAAAGCCTATGTATCCTTAACAGCAGATTGCACAGATCAAGGACATGTTCAGGGAATGCCAATTTGTAATAGTGTGGACACAGCCTTAACAGGAATTCCCCTACAAAAACCAAAGCAAAGAGAAAATCCAGTCTATTCCAGCAGCTATTAGGTGCTGTTCCTACTTTTTTCACTGTTTACATATAACACATTGGTGTTCATTTGTGCACTCTAGCAATTGGGCTGAAACAAAAACTGTGTTTCTAGATTTTGTGATTTTGCTGTGGGTTACTTAGACTTTTTTATTCTGAAGATGTATTTGTTTAGATCCTCCCCTTTTTCCTTCCTCCTTTCCCCTTAGCCCTCCACCCCACTTTCAAATTTTAGATTGGAAGCTCGTCTGAGAAGTATGTGGCAAGGTACCATAATACGTTGGCTCAGTCTAATATGGACCATTTCATCATGATATTTCAGCATCTTTCTTCACTTTTTGTGTTCTCTAATAGGCCTAGCAGCATCCTCGCTGCTCCTCTTTCCTTCCTTTAAATCAGTCAGGATCTGCTGCAGAGAGGCCTGTTCAGAGGGATGGAGAGATCAAAGAGGAGCTGCTGAGGTTAAAGGATGAGTCTTCACTGCGGACAATTATTAGTCTCTTCTGAATTCCACCTGCTATAATCTGTTGCTCTGGCTGTCCCAAGCTTTTATGATTTCTTCACACTGCATCTCTTTGTAGGCCCGAAGAAACTAAAATCAGTACAGAGCATGCAAATTCAGAAAACAGATGCTAACTAAATCTGTTAATTTAGAAATTGAAGGGATCAAGACTGTATGTTAAAAATATTAACTGAATGTTAGGGTTCTGGAGACAGCTGGTAGTTGTTGTTTTTCCAAAGTGCTGAAGATAGTTTAATTTCAGGAATGCTGGTCAAAGTGTGTGTATCCATTAACTTTCACCTATGGTAAACAGGTTTAGCTGGAATTGGTACAATACTAGAAACCCACAAGACCTGTTTAACATGAGGTGACAGTAGGGCAAAATTGAAAAGGAATATATAATGGGAAATGATGCCATTTTTTAAAAAAGCTAGTCCCAAATGTTTATTCCTCAGTACAATAAATGGCCATAATAGGCATATATCAGGGGAAAAATAGAGCATGTAAACAGCAGCAAAAATCATGACAAAATGTTATTGGTTGGCCAATGGTTACACAAAGCATAGGACCTTGTCATCAAAGTGTTAGAATTTCCTCCTGCATCAAACCCTGTGCTAATTCCTTTGTCATTCCAGACAGTCCCACCAAGCCATCCGATTAGCTTTACAGGTGCAAGGGACTATTAAAAGAGAGACAGGAATGTCCTGTGGAGTATGTAGTACTCTAAATCCAGGATGTAGTTATGGTTTATAGCATCAGAGGCCACCACAGTAAGTGCCTCAAATACATTTACTGTGAAAATGGTGCCTCAAATACTTCAATCTTGATAATTGTCAGACTACTAGATTTCTTAATCTAACCCAGGCTTTGATAAAGTTTCTAGTCCATATCATCCATATAATTGCATGCTTTTGTAGCATCTCTTTGCCTCCACAGCAATGGGAGAAGGCAATCATGATTATGGAAATGTGATACACACTCCCTCTTATTCTACAGTTAGTGTATAAATATCACACACAAAAAAATCACAGATATAATGAACTGTTCTCACAACAATGCTAAGATGCTCAACCACAAAGCCACAGTTCCTCTTGCACTTACTTTGCACATTTACTTTGACAAACTCAAATCAGATCTTTCTTTAATCTGTTTTGTCCATGCTCAGATTACCCTAGTGCATAGACTTCTCTTGTACAGAAAATAAATGATCAAAAGTGTCAGGGTGCAGCAGCAGAAAAATATGTCAAAATGTCTGAATTCCAGGCAGCTCCCAAGAGAAATATTTCATGCCAAGAGAACAATTTGATTGACTTAGTGGTTTTGCTCTGCAGGTGAATATGCTAAGAAATGTATACATTAGTGAGACATCAAGGAAATTATTTTCTTATATTGGTTCTTTAGTTTTGTAACTACCTGTAATCATTAATAGGTTTTTAAAGAGCAAAAATGAAATATGTAGAAATAAGTGACACGTGCAATATAATATGTGTTGTTACATTTATATCCTGCCTTTTTCCTTCTCTAAAGAACCCAAAGTTGCTTACATGGTCCTCCTTCTCTCCATTTTATCCTCCCCACAGCTATGTGGGATAGGTTAGACTGAGTGGGCACTGAGTGTACGCCATCCTGAGGCCATGCAAAGAAAGGGTTATAAATGTTTTTAATAAATAAATAAAATAAATAGACTAGAGCCTGGATCCCCTGAGTCCCAGTCCAAAACTCCAGCTACTGCACCACAGCGGCACCATGGAATGCTCCCATTCAGAATTCTAGTCAGTCATGCCAACATATTCATCCCACTCTCACACCCACTTGGTCATCCTTTTTCCCAGCAGTCAGTTGACAATCCATTGCTAGTTAGCATGCCCCTTCCTTGCTGTGCTATGCTGGGCTTCTTCCCCCAGAAGAGAAATGTTGGCGCTTCTTAAACCTTGGCACTCACCTGGCCATGCTGATACCTTCCTCTTGTGGGTGGATAATGCCATTTTGGGTATTTAAGAATACATACTTGCCCATGAAGTTTGGATTTAAAGAGAATGAATCATGTACAACATACATTTCTACCCCAACACTCAATGTTTATAGTTCCGTACAGGAGCACTTGCTCTACTTGCAGAGGACCTCAGATTCAGTCCCAAGGACCTTAGGACAAAGGCTGGAGGAAAGCCCTACATGGGATCTTAGACAGCTCCTCCCAGAGTAGGAAATACATAGCCAAATGGAGCAACTGGGCTGATCTAGTATAAGGCAGCTTCAGATACTGCTTATGTCTAATTACATCTATTTTCCTGCACAAATTCCAGGAAACCATCAATCAACAACTGGGACAAAGTGGGTGGACCCATTGGGAAGCAGGGAGCCAGAAGGTTGGACTGGGACTCCCAGCATACTAGACTTGGAATCAGAACTTCTATCTCTCTGCTGTATATGAATAAAATGTAAACCTTAGTTGACCTGAACATCTCCCATCCCACAGATTTCAGCATCTCCTAATTCTGGAAGGGTAGGTAAATCCATTTAAGCACATACTCAAAAATAAATCCAACCCCAGATATTTAAACAGCTTTTCCTAGAAATTGATGTACAGCCATTTGATGAGATACTGTTAAATGCAGCCATTTTTTACTTGAATAAATATATAAATAAGCATTGTCCCTGTGTGTTTAGTGTTCCTGTTTTCTACATGCACTCCTCATCAATATTTTCAGGAATAAATGAATGGGCAACCGAAGTCATATGCAGTAGGGCAGAAAGTAGAAATCTCCAGGCATTTTGGACTACAATTTGCTGCATTGCTGACCATTGGCCATGCTGGCAGGGGCTTTTGAGAAGTGAAAATAAAAGCATCGGGAGAACTACCTTCTGCCCACCCCTGATATACAGTGCTTTATATGACTTGGAGTTGCAACACCACAGAGTGCTTAAACTGCTTATGAAAGGTGAGGGCCTGTTACTGTTGTTTCGTCAATGGACAATGGGTTTTCCCAAACAGCCAGCAAGACTATCATCTGTGCCGGCAATTCCTAATTGAATGAGAAAGCAATAAGTTTACCTGGAGTGAAGGAGGGGTTCTGTCTATCTGGGGGATGCCCCATTGGTCCCACAGTGATTGCATCATGGTGCAGTGAAGTTCCCACTTGTGACATAACGTGAAAGTCCAGCTAAGAGCATCTGCTAGGACTTTGTCAGTACTGGCGACATGGATCGCCAGGAGAGTGGTATGTTGAGCAGCACACTACTTCCAGCACACTACTTGGTGGTGAGAAGTGAACGCAGGGCTGATCTTGTCCCCTCCCTGTTTGTTGAGGTGTTGTCGGTAATGATTTGAATGTGATGGTTTGGAATTAGTGTCTAAAAGAAAAGGAAAGCTTTTCTTACTGTGAAGTTTATATAGTGAGGGGTCTCAAGAGGGCTCCATTTGCCCTGGTTCATGGAGTGGCCACAGTCAGCTCCCCATCCAAAGAGTGAGGCATCTGTTGTGATAGTGAGATGCAGCTCCAGAGGGGAGAACATGAGTCCAGTGGCAGTGTTGGCTTCATCTGTTCACCACCAGAGGTCTCTCTGGATTTGAGGCAGAATTCAAAGACTGTTCATGTCGGAATTGGTTCTGGTGTTGAAAGAAGCTAGGAATCAGAATTGGAGTGGCCTCTTGTGCAGTTGAGCAAGCGGTACAATGGCTATTGAGGCAACCATGAGGCCGAGAACCCACTGGATCATGGTGGCAGTGGTGGAGTCCTTCCAGATAAGAGAGAGGATATTCCTGGTGAGCGTGGACAGCCTGTCACTTGATAGGAAGGCTCTCATTGAGATGGAGTTGAGACATGCCCCAGTGAAATGGATAGACTGTGTAGGATTTGTGTAGACAGGATTCAGTCTGATTTATGTAGATGCTAAGCTTGCTAAGCAAGGCACGTTTTAATTTGTAGCCTGTATGGAGGCTTCTCGAGATGGGGCTATGATAAGCCAGTTGTCCAAATAGGGATATGCATGGATGCCATTGAGGCGGAGGTGAGCACAAGCAACAGCCATGCACTTTGTGAATACATGTGGAGCCATTGCTTGGCCAAAGGGAAGGGCAGTGACTTGAAAAAAATCATTTCCGACTTGAAAGTGGAGGAAACGCCTGTAGTGCACAGGAAGAGTTTTTTCTCCCTCTCTCATAGTAGTAGCCACCTCATGAAGCCTAATGGTGAGAATTTCAGGACAGCACAAATGAAGTACTTTTTCCACATAGCTCTTCGTTAGAGAGCCAGTGTGGTGTAGTGGTTAAGAGCACAGGACTGGGAACCTGGGAGATCTGAATTGGACTCCTCACCTAGCCGTGAAGCTCACTGGGTTGTTTGGGTTTCACTTTGGCCAGTCACTCCTTCTCAGCCTAATCTACCTCACAGGGTTGCTGTTAGCAGGATAAAGTGGAGCTATGTGAACTTCTTTGGGTCATCACAGGAGGGAAAAACAGGTGTGATATAAATACAATGTAATAATAGTAAGAAATAATAGTTGAACTATGAAATTTACTTCCATGATATGCAGTGATGGCCACAAAGAGGACTGGACAAATTCATGAAGAAAAAGGCTATTAATAGATATTAGTCCTGATGGCTGTATGCTGCCCCCAGTATCAGAGGCCAGCGGCCTATATACATCAGTTCCTGGGGAACATGGACAGGAGGGTGCTTTTGTATATCTGTCCTGCCGTGGTTTTCCAGTGGGCAGCTGGGCAACCATTCTGTGAACTGAACATAGGGCTAGATGGACCCTTGATCCAGCATAGCTCTTCTTATGAACATACATTTTTCATAATTACTACTTCCTCCCTCTTCTTCCAATGTATACAATCTATCAAAATCACATTCAGGTTGAGCATGGTGTCTGCTAAAAACACTTGTGTGTGTGCATGTGTGTGCGTGCATGCATGTAAAATGTACAGGCACTTCCTTGTTAAATTATTACTGTGTTACCCTGAACTACAAGTGAACTCTTTTTGCTTATAAAAGACGCAGCTGTTCTTGCAATTGAAACCATGGTTCATTACAAACTGACCTCCAATCCAGGAGTAAAACTTCCTCCCTTGTACTACAACTATTCAGACGTGATTTAGATATAAACAATAATCAAAACTGGGATGAAACCTGACTAGAGCAAAAGGAACCCTCTATGCTTTTTGGCAGAATTACAGCAGCTCTTGGATCATTGAGAGCAATACAATGTTAAATGACCTCAAACATTCCCTTCTCAAATACATTAGGTCTTTGCTGCCAACTGTGGAACAAACAAAGACCGCTTGTAATGAATCCGTAAGCATATGAGCATTGAAATACTAATTAACACATTTTTTCACATTAAATATCTGCAGCAGAGAGTGGAAATAAAATGGACTTGTCTGTTATAATTGTATAATGTTCTTTAAGAAAGTCGTGCAAAATTTGGGGGATGTTTTATTTGTTGTCAAGTGTCTCATTTTCTGTCAATACACCATTAAATATTTGTAAACATCAGCATTTTACTAGTGCATGTAGTTAAAACTAAGCAAGTTCATGAGGCATTTACAGGGTAAATGTCCTTGTCTACTCACTGTTGTTTACAGATTCGGTAAACATAAATGCTCTCCAGTTTTGCTTCTGTTTTGCACTTTCAGTGGGTTTGTTTAGGGTAAGGAAAATGAGTCATTATTTCTCATTTGAAAAGAAGAGTGATTTCCTCTTATGTTTTTGCACTATTAAGTTATACCACAATGCCACCTATAGATTACATAATAGAACTGCAGGAAAAGAAAAGCTTCTGGTGTAGTACCTGGATCTCAGTTCTATGAGATCAAACCAAAGTAGATGTACCAGGTTAAGAACCTTGTGTAGAGAAGCACTGACACTACAACCAATCACAACAAACTATAGCAGAATATAAACCCCTGGAAGCAAGCCTGCTCCTTGGATGAGTGAACCGATCAGATAACAGAACACAACTTGAGGTGCTCTAGCTATGGATTGTGGACACTGAAAGAACACAAGAGGGACCTTTGGTGATGGGAACCGTGAAAAAATGCATTTTACTTAAAAGGGAGCTTAGCCTAAGGACTAAGAAAGGAAAACAGGAAAAACAGACTGCCAAGAATTTTATCCTTAAAACACATGCAAATGCATGTGCATATATACACACACACAGAGTGTCTAAGGGGATGGGGTATTATATAAATATTAAGATAAGAGAGAGAATAAAAGTCCTGAGCTGCTCTCCCCAGCTGTGGATGTAGGAACAAAGCACTGCGTAATGGAAAACAAAGGAATTTTTTATTGCTGCAACTGTCTTTCATGATAGTCATTTGAGGTTGGTGGCTCCAGGGTCAGTAGGGTCCTGCATCCACTCCAGTGACCTGGACCGAATTGGTGGGTAGGCTTCAGGCGTGTTCAGGCTACAACCTGGAATGGGGGTACCACTGTACTGGCAATGGAGCTTCCACTGATGGCAGCCAGCCCACACTTGCAACATACGGCCAGTCCTTTTCCCCTCAGCTAGGATGGACACCACCACCACCACCATCATCATCATTCGTTCCCATACTGCCCCAAAGTTAAAGTTCTCTGGACAGTTTCTAACAGTCCATAAAAACAAGACAAAGAAATATAATAAAAAGTCATGAAATAAAAAAAGTTTAAAAATTAGAACATACAGCAATGTATAACCCTGTGAAACCCTGGGATGAGCACTTGCCTCATGCCCCTGGGTAGCTAAATATATCAGCTGTGGCTCTGTCTGGACAGACAGGACCTGGCAACAGTTATCCATGCACTGGTAACCTTTCATGCAGAGTATTGCAATGTGCTTCACGTGGGGCTTCCCTTGAAGATGGTCCGGACACCAGTTGGTGCAGAATAGTACAGCAACTGGCAGATAAGGACTGAAATACAAAGCAGTCCTCTACCACCATCACTGGTTACTAATTGCGGTCTGGGCCCAATTCAAGGTGTCAGCATTAGTGTTTAAAGCCCTAAATGGCTTGGGGCTAGGGTATCTGAAGAAGTGCCTCTTCCCAGAAGAACCTACCCAGCCCCTTAGGGCTGCATCTGAGGCCCTTCTCAGGAAATAAGGAGAGTAGTGATGGGAAGAAGGGCCTTTTCAGGAGTGGCACCCTGAATTTGGAATGAGCTTCCCAGAGAGGTTCACCTGGCACCCTCTGTATGCTCCTTTCAAAGCTAAGCAAAGATCTTTTTTATTTTTCTGATATTTTAAATTTAATCTGTTTTCAATGGTAGAATGTGGTATGCCTTTTATGAAATTATTAGTTCTGTAAAGATGAGGTAGAGGGCACTTTTATTGTTTTAATGTTATTTGATGTTTGTGTTTTTATTTTGTTTTTATATGCTTTTATTGTTGCAACCCATCCAAGGAGCCATGTGGCTAATGAGGTGGGCTAGAAACGGATGGATGGATGGATCTTTTAAAGCCTTGGCTTAAAGGGCTGTCTGACCTGTCATTGAAAAGATGACAAGGGTTGGTGCTAGGTAAGCCACCGTGGGGAGGTTGTTCTATACATGGGTGCTACTTCAGGGAAAGCCTTCACCCTTGCTGCCACTCTTGGAGCTGGCACTTGAAGGAAGACCGCCGAGGTTAAGCACAATGACCAGGTAGATTGCCGTTGGGACAGGCACTCCAACAGGAGTTTGCTTCCAAGATTTGTAAAGCTTTATATGTTAACACCAGTACCTTGAATTACACTTGGAAGCATACAAGCAGCCAGTACTGGTCTTATGTGTCCAGTCATACCGTTCCCTGTTATTTATCAGACTGCAACATTATGTATGAGCTGCAGCTTCTGAACCATCTTCAAGGGCAGCCCCATGTCCAGTGCATGGCATACACTAACTTAGAGATTTTCAGAGCATTGATTACTGAAACCAGCTATGCATGTCCAGATTGGGGCATAGCTGGTTGGAGGCACTCTGAGCCACTGAGGCTATCTAAGCCTCATGTGACAAAGACAGATCAAGGAGAACTCCCAGAAAATGGCTACAAACCTGTTCCTTAAGGGAGAGTGCCCTTAAGGAACACCCTCCATTTGATCAGGGGAACTACCCACCATCAGCATCTCAGTCTTGTCTGGATTGTCACAGCCAGACATGAGTTTAGCACAACCACCATCTGATTTGCTGATGATGAAAAGAAGAAATGGAGCTACATGACATTAGCATGCCGATGGAAATGCATTTCAAAACTCCCAATGACCCTGCTCAGTGCTTTCACCGAGATGTTAAAAAGTATGGGGGTCAGAACAGATCCCTGAGGAATGCCATACTGGAGAATCCATGGGGTTGGACCATATTCCCCAAGCACCACCTTCTGGAGATGGCCCTCCAAGTAGGAGCGGAACCACTACAATGCAGTGCCTCTCACACCTAACTCAGAGAATCTCCCCAGAAGGATGCCTTCAATAGTCGATAATATCAAAAGCAGCTGAGATGTCCAGGAGTACCAACAGGGTCACACTGTCCCTGTCTTTCTCCTGACATAGGTCATAATGCTGGGGGACCAAGGCTGTTTCTGTGCCAAAATCAGGCCTGAACCTCCATTGAACAGCAACAACCACAATAACTTTGAAAATTAATGGGGAAGTAGATTTAGTGTAGCCTTTCCCAAACTGGTACCTTCCATATGTGTTGGAGTGCAACATCTATGCAAATCAACAGGTTGAGAAAGACTGACAAGAGTACATGTGTACGAAGTCCAGGTGGTGCTGGCATGTCATTCTACATCTGGAGTGTGTTGATGGTGCTGAATAGTGGATGGAATGGCTATGTTCTCTGCATTTTGGGGTATCATGGGTATCGTTGTTTCCCATTGGGACTACCTTGAGTAGGAAAATTGAAAGCTGTCTTTGCATCCATTGGCCTATCTAACCCATCTGTGAATGGACTGATTGGCAGCAACTTTCCAGAGTTTCAGGCAGGAATTTTTCCAGTAGCAACTGGAGTTGCCAAGGAATGAACCTGGGGCCTTCTGAATGCAGAATATGCACTCTTTCACTAAACTGTTGTTGTTGTCATGGACAACATTCCTCCAGGCCTTCCTGCCCTCCACCATCCCCCAGAGTCCACTTAAGCTCACACCAACTGCTTCAGTGACTCCATCCAGCCACCTCATTCTCTGCCGTCCCCTTCTTCTTTTGCCATCTATTGTTCCCAGCATTAGGCTCTTCTCCAGGGAGTCCTTCCTTCTCATTAGGTGGCCAAAGTATTTGAGTTTCATCTTCACTATCTGGCCTTCTAAAGAGCAGTCAGGGTTGATCTCCTCTAGGACTGACTGGTTTGATTGTCTTGCGGTCCAAGGGACTTGCAGGATTCTTCTCCAGCACCACAATTCTAAGGCCTCAATTCTTCAGCGCTCAGCCTTCCTTATGGTCCAGCTTTCACAGCCATACATTGCAACTGGGAAAACCATAGCCTTGACTCTACGCACTTTTGTTGGCAGGGTGATGTCTCTGCTTTTTAGTATGCTGTCTAGCTTTCCTCCCCAGGAGCAAGCGTCTTTTAATTTCTTGGCTGCAGTCCCTGTCTGCGGTGATCTTGGAGCCCAGGAAAATAAAATCTGTCACTACCTCCATTTCTTCCCCATCTATTTGCCAGGAAGTGAGAGGTCCGGGTGCCATGATCTTAGCTTTCTTAATGTTGAGTTTCAAGTCAACTTTTGCACTCTTCTCCTTGATGCACCCGCATCAAGAGGCTCTTCAGTTCCTTTTCACTTTCTGCCATGAGAAAGTGGTATCATCTGCATATCTGCGTATCATCTGCATATCATCCGCATATCTGAGGTTCACTGAACTATGGCCCTTCAAAGCACCACTTTGCTAAATGAACATTATGCCAATATCAGGTGGCTGCTGTCATAGCTGGACAATAAGATTGCTTTGTAAATGGTTGCATTTATTCATTCATTCATATAGCAAAATACCAGTTTTACAAAGCTAAAAACAGAAACCACTCTGCCGTATTTTAAAGAATTCTGCTATACTGCTGCATGCATTGTTCAATGAAAAAGCAGTGTGCCCTAAGCTACATATTCACAAATTATCCATAGTAGCAAACATGCAGCACAAAGCTATGCAATACTACTTTGCATGCAGTAAGACTTGCTCCTAGGCAAGATAGCACAAAGGTTTGCGGTCTTAGCTAGGTGCATGGTTTGTACACTTCCCTTTTTTGATATCGTCTCTCCCTTCATGTTCTCACAAAGGCAGAGATTCCTTCTTTGATGATGTCACTCCATTCTCTCATTGTGCATGACCCATCTAGTGAGACAGCCCATTCCAATCTGTCCAAAGTGATATATGATATCTTGATTACATAGATATAAAAGTAGCAGACTTACCAGCATTTGTTTGTCTGTTAATGAGTCAAAATCAACCAAACCAGATAGTCTGATATCCAGACATGATGAGCTCATGTTACTTATCACTAGCATAGTAAGGTATGTAAATGTAAATGTGCAAGGTGAACTGGATGTGTGCCCCCTTCCTGAACATCCCCTAAAAGAATTATATTATTCCTTAGATGTCACAGTGTCAAGAGAAAAAACGACACAGAACCTATTTCTTTTTACTGCCTTTTTCTGTTCAAAGCCAACAGTACTGACTTTTATATTACACAGAGATAGTTTTTTGAAAAACCAGATCTGGATGCTCTTTTGCTCCAGAGGGGAGTTTTTTGAATTTAATACTTAACATTGCACACTTAGGGAACAGTCATGTGTATGTTGAGATAGAAAAAACCCCTACATTTCCGAGGATTGCTGAGAGCTCCGGGAGTTTTCTTTCTAAATATGCATAAGGTTACACCCTTAGACAGACTGAATGAATTATCAGAAGTGTTCAGTTGGCCCAATCATTCACATAGTGGCAGGATATTATGTTGTCATCCTATATAGTTTTCAGCAGGTTAGATGTTTGCTGAGTGGAATTCATGAAATTAATGAAACTCATGCTGCAACTCATAAAATGGGAAGCAGTGTGATTTTCCTACATTCCCTTCTGTAGCTTCCAACATTTGCTCCACTAGGTTAGAGAACTCAGCTGATCAGCATGGGGGGGACAGAGGCTGAGGTGGCTAGATGGGGTCACTGGGGCAGTGGGTGTGGGCTTGGGTGGACTCTGGGGGATGGTGGAAGACTGGAGAGCCTGGAAGAATTTTGTCCTTCGGGTCATGAAGGGTTGGGCATGACTTTGTGACAAAACAAAAACAAAAAAACTTTCATTATTCATGGTACTCAGGGTAGGCTTTTGGAATGGATTTATTATAAGCAACATCTATAGGGATGTCATAGGCTGAATGTACTTTACACAAGCCAAAGATTATTATCAAAATATGCAATTAGTCATGGAAAAGTACAATTTCATTGGAAAACTTAAACTTCTATAGCAAGGAACAAGTAATGGTCATTTTGCCATACAATTCACTTGCATTTACTGAATGGCTGCTGAACAACATGGTCAAAAAGGGTTTTGTCATCTGTTAAGGCATAAGGCTAGCAGTCACAAGCTATTCCCTTCACATATTCACTGTGTAAGTCGTGTTAAGATGAGCACCTCAGATGAGCTGTTCCCTTCATTCCATTTGAATGCCATCTGCCAAGTATTTTGTTTTACCTTGACCTATGGTAAAGAGGACACTTCTATTTTCTGTCCTGTATTTCACCATTTCAGACCCTCCCCACAACAACATTTATTAAGGATGAAATAAGATCACAAGATCAGAAAATTTCTCCAGTGCTATTTCTATTCCATCTCTCTCCCCTGCCCCTAAATCTGGTAGCAATTTAAATTCTTGGTATAGTGTTTGAAAACCAAGTAAAATCTGCTTATTTTGCCTTCTCTGTGTGCCACATTCCGTGGGTGAAGAGAACTACTTCTTTCTTTTTCTTTCACCTTTGTATCGAATGCAGAGCCAGTGTGGTATAATGGTTGAAAGCGCAAGAGTGGGACTCAAGCAATCTGGGTTTTAGTCTCCACTCACGGCACTTGTCAAATCCCAGGTTGCTCTCTGGAATAAGGAGAATGCTCAGATGGTTGACACAAGTGCCCTCTTCCCTTGCAGAGCCCACCCAGCAACTTGGTACACACCTGAGCTGGGAGCAATGAAGCAAGAGGAAAACAGGCAGAGGAAAACTTGTGCTGAGTCTGATCAAACATGGGTTAGAGCCCATTATTGAGCCTGCTCTGTAGTGGCAAGGGTGGCAAAGGGGCAGTTCTTTTCCACCAGGCCATCTCAATGTAATCAGAACTGCTTACCAGGAGTCGTGACACTCACCTGTCATTTAGAGAGGTAAACACCCCTCAGAGTAATTTTAAATCACCCGAACATGATAAGGCAGAAAGCAGCATCACTCACTGCTGCTTCATTGTCACCATTCCCGCACTAGCACTAGTCTTTTGTTTCCTAAGAGACAATTGAAAGGAAGTTCCAGATTAGCTGGTTGCTGAAGGGCAGTGGCCTGATCAGCTAGCTACAGATCTATGGGTGATTTATTTTGGTTCCTGATTCCTAACAGAGCAGAACAGATCAAGGTGCCCCAGCTGATCTATGGCCTTTGGGATACCAGCAGCCAAGCTCCCAGGGAGTGAGTGACCAGAGCAAGAGAACAGGAAGAGCAAACAGGAGTTCGGCAGTCTTTCCCCCTTCTTTTCTCTTCTTTATTTCCCCTTAACCCCCCCCCCCCACACACACACACATGCACACACTTGTTTTCCTCCTTGTAATACACTCCCATTTACTAGTAAAACTGTGCTGCTAACCTTTAGTGAAGACAGAAGAAAGCACCAGTTGTCATAATAGTCCCTCAAGACAGAATCACGAAGGTTCGAAGGTTGCACCAACAATGGACCAAGGAGACTCCACAAAGCTGGTGGCCTGCAACAACCGGGCAGTGTTTGCTTTCTTACCTGAGAGCAACATGTCCTATAAATGCATCAGTTGCAAGCTAGTAGCCCTATTGGAAGCAAAGGTGAGAGCACTGGAGCAGCGAGGGCCATCTTCAAAATAATAAAAGGAAAAAAAGTTCCTAGACAGAGCAGAGGAGCTGCAACAGTTAAGTGTAATCTAGAAGCAAGAAAAGCATCAGCAAGCTGAACCAGGAGAAGAGAACTGTGAGGGAAGGGAAAATGAGGAAACACCCTGGAACAGAGTGACAGTTAGACACAGAAACCCTCGAAGACACTTTGCATAAGTGGAAGCAGTGGAACTCTCAAACTGGTTTAAGTTTTTTGAGGAAGAGACACGTGAAGAACCTACTATGAAAGAACTACTTGACACACTGTGTAACTCTGAAAAAAAGACAAAAGGCCAATAAAGAAAGGAAAAAGATACCAAAGTTTGCAACACCAAAATAAGAGTGATGGTTGTGGGAGATTCCCTGTTGCACAAGATGGAAAAATATGTGTGTCATGACAACCCAGAGAATCACCAAGTCTGCTCTCTCCCTGATGCCAGGATACTCTTCCTTCTCTTCCACATGGGAACTAACAACTCTGCTAGGAGGAGCTTTGCTGAAATAACATCAGAGTTTGAAGCTCTATGATTTTCTAGGAAGGAAAATCATAAACACTGGGGCCCAGATAGTCTTCTTCCCAGTCTTACCAGTATGTGGAAGAGGAACTGTGGGAAAGAAAAATCCATCAGGTGAATGACTGGCTATGATGGTGGTGCCATAAAGAGAGACTTAGATTCTGAGACCACAAGCTAAGCTTCCTGGAAGATGGACTACTGGCAAATGAGTGGCACCTCACAAAGAACGGAAAGCATGTGCTTGGCCACTACATGAAAAAGTGCACCAGGAAGGCTTTAAACTGAAACACATAGGGGAGGGAGACATGCAGAGTGATGGCACACCACCTGACAAAGACTTATATATTTCAACAGAGAAAAACCTCAAGCAGGACCCAACACCAGTCTCCCAAAAAATGTAGGAAGAAAACCAGAACACAATGAAAATGAACTCAGATTGTCTTTACACCAGTGCCCAGAGTATGGGAAACAAACAACACAAACTTGAGCTCATAGTGCACGAGGGCAATTACAATCTTATAGGAATAACTGAAATTTGGTGGGATGACTCACTTGACTGGAAAGCTACTATTGATGGATACAACCTGTTCAAGAAAAATAGAAAGGACAAAAAGGGAGGTGGAGTCGCATTATATGTGAGAGACACATATATCTGCACAGATATACAAGAAGAGGAACTTAATAACTCATTGAAAGAATCTGGCTTAATTTAAAGGGAAAAATAAGAAAAACATAATTATTGGTGTCTATTACAACCACCCAGTCAAAAAGAGGACAAGGATGCCAGCTCTGGAAAGCAACTTGCCAGCATTTCCAAGATGAACAATATAGTCATTATGGGGGAACTTCACTTTCCAAGGTATATGCTGGGAGACAATTTCTGCCAAACATGGCCCCTCCAACAAATTCCTGACATGCATTGACGATTACTTCCTCCAGCAGAAGGTGGAGGAAGGAATGAAAGGATCAGCTATCCTTTAATACTAACAGGGATGGCCTGATGGACAAAATGGCAGCCATGGGAACTCTGAGAGAAAGTGACCATGCGATACTCACATTTTCAATTATAAAGGAGACAAAGGTTACCTACAGCCAAACATATCCGGAACTTCAAAAAAGCCAACTTTGATGAATTCATAAAAATAAGTGAAGTGCCATGGCCATTCACCTTTAAGGAAAAAGGAGTCCAAGAGGGGTGGAAAATCTTGAAAAAGAAGATTCTCCAAGCACAACTACAAACAATCCCAACAAGAAAGAAGTGCAGAAGACAACAGAAGAAGCCCATGTGGCTCTACAAAAGTTAAGTGACAACCTGAAAAAAAGAACATGTACAGCAAGTGGAAGCAGGGCCAGGCCCTTCCAATTGAAGTCTAGGTCCAATTTAAAGTGCTGGTGATGACTTACAAAGACCTAAACAAGCTATGACCTGGATATTTGAAAGAACACATCCTTCTGTACATAGCTGCCTGCCCCCTACAGTCTGGAACAGAAGTCCTTCTTCATGAGTGCTCTTTGAAGGAGATCTGAAGAGTGGCTACCCAGAGAAGTGCCTTCTCTGTGGTGGCACCCCAGCTATGGAACATGCTCTCCAGAGACGTGTGACTGGTGCCAACATTATTTTCAGCCCCAGGCCAACCCTTTTTTATTTTCCCATTATTTTAAATGTTAATACTGTTTTAAGATTGGCTTTTATTTACTGAATTTTTAATGCTGTACTTTATTGTATTTTAGTGTATTACTGCCCTGAGACACAGTAAAGGGTGGGATATAAAAGCTTTAAGTAAATAAATAAGCAAGCAAGCAAGTGCTCAAGGGTTGAAAACAGGTGGAGTAAGGATTCTTATTGAGCTGTGGCTTGTTGTTGAAATGTGGATTATTTTGCTATCTGGATTCAGCTGCTAGAAGCAATCTATGAAGAGAACCCATGAGTTGTTGCTAGGTTGTGAACTGTGGACTGCTCACTATGGTCATCTCAGCTGGGTTCAGGGAACAAGACAACACCCATTTCAGCAATGACAACACACACTGAACCCATATTCAGCCTTTGAATGTGGGTTATCATGTTGTCCAAACCCTGTTTCCTGTATCACCTCTATGTTTTTTTTTTTTTTTGTCTCAGCAGCCAGAGAGACTTCAGCTAGGTTTGCTCAGCCCAGCAAAGAACCTTCCATTATTGGTTCCATAGCACATGGATCTTTGCCCAGATTTGCCAGTCAAATGATCATGTGGTTCAGAGTGCAATGTAATTTCCATGCTTCCCACTCCATCCTCCCAGCCTCATCATGCAGGGAAATCCTGTGAGAGAAATTCGCATTCTTTCCCTGTTCAGCTTCCTCCTGATTGATTTGCTGCAGTCCTGAGATGGGTTCACCCTTTTCTCCTCCCAAGTGGACCTGCATGTTCTCAGTGATTCCCAGCTGCTCCAGCCCCAGCAAAGATTTGTATTAAATGAAAATAAACGGTTTCACCATGATTCCCCATTTCTCCCTCCATCTATTTTCATGCTGTTTCCATTTCCAAAAGTAAATAGGGAAATGGAAAAAACATGCAGCCAATGGGGATAAAGTGAGCAATGGTGCATCTTTTACTAGGGAGCTGTGGGCAGCAGAAATTGAAGGCTAGAAATGGCCACTTTCATAGATAGCCACTCTTGCCAGGGAACTCTGTGTTGTTTTTTGTTTCTATACCAACAATGGTAAACCTTAGAACAGACTGTTGATTCCCTCCATGGTTTCAGAAAGGTAACCCTACCAGACAGGAACTTTGGAACTGGGCCCAGACATCACAACAGACACACCATGCAAGGTTTCACCATGGACTTTCATGATATGTGAACCCACCCTCCCATTTTGTTTCTGTTACTAAGCAGTAGTAAGCCAGAAACTCTTTCCAGTCTTCTGTAAGTAAGTCACTTAGAGATCTACCAGTAAATCAGGATCTACCTTTGATATACACTTGGAAAGAAATTGATAGAAATGTTTTGGGGGTGTGAGAATAAGCAGGTTTTAACAATTTCCTTAAATGAGGTGCTTACTTTAAAGGGGGGGAGGGATTGGTGTCTTCCACCTTGTTACTCTGCAGTAATTTATTCAATATAAAAGCAACATACTAAATCACCTGATGAACATCAGTGTGCATTCAACAGTGCTGCTTTCTTTCATATGTAGGGCGCTCGCATCATTTCAGTCTATATGTGGGTTGGCTCTCTGCATGGAGATGAATGGCAGCAGTGTTTCTAGATTTGGAATTCTATGTATGCATCAGAGTAAATCAGTGGAAGAAAATGTATTTATTTAAAATCAAGCTGTTTTCATATCCTACACAGCAGTATTAAAATGGAATATTGTCTATTTTGGGAACTGCTAGTGGTAAAGTAATACATTCAAAACAACTTCCCCCACACTGATTTCCTGCAGATGTGTCAGACTACAACTCTCATCATCCTGGGGCAACAGCCTGGGGAAAGCTGATTTAAGGCTACATTATTTTGTTCCTGAAGCAACTCAGGAAAAAGCATGCATGCGTGCACACGCACACCTGGTTCAGTTCTCTACCAGGATTCCTCTCAAATGCCCAGGAAACCATTTGCCTACATAAAAGTTTGCTGTGCAGTGCAACTTCAAAGGCTACTGTTGGTTTTGAAATTGCAAGATGGTCTCATCTTTTCTGTATTCTCTCATTCTAATGAAATACACAGAGATCCCCAATGTAATTCCCTCTGAATCTCACCCATCCCATGATCTTTCTTTACATCAATAGCCTGCAACAAGAGATGTATTTGCTACATCTGTTAGGTCAGTAGTAGTTCAGCCATTTGAGCCCACAATATTTGCTGGGTCGAAAAATGCTTCCCCCCCTCCCCAAACCTTGGCAAATTCCACAGACCGTTAAACTACTTACAGTAAAAGCATTCGTTTAATCTTCTGCTCCTGAGCCAAACAGAGGGCTTCTCTATCAAGAATGAAAGACTGGTTCTCTGAGGCTCACTTGACATAGGAATGAACCCATCAAGTAAGGAAGGTAAAGACAAAGAGTGTTAGAACAGGAGTGAAATGTTGCAAGGAGCATTTCCCCTTAATGAATTACTGGGAGATTTGTAGCAGGCCGACTGGGGGAACTCTTTCAGCAAGTGTATCCAGAAGTGTCATGGGCTTGCTGTACTATCCCCAGCTGCCCTCTCCATGAACTGGGCAGTTTCCTTTCACCAGTTTATTTTCACTTCTATTCTGGCAGCTGTCTATGGCAGTAGATATTTATCTTAAATAATTTGCTACTTGTTTGAGAACTGGTGCCAGCTTAAAAAAAGAAAAAGGGCATAGTAAAAGAAAATAGCCATTTTCATGTCATAGTAACAGACTGAAATGAACATTCAAGAGAGCTGTGTTGATCTCCCAGGACTAGAGACACAGTGTAAGTAAGGTGTTAGCTTTCACATGATCAACTAGCATTCAAAATGTTGGAGCAAACTTTCAGGTTTCACGGAGCTCCTCTTTAGAGATTGTCTTGAAAGCAAATTGAGTGCGCGTGCGCACATCCATACATGTGCACATGTATCATCATACATACACAAAAAGACAAAGAGAAGGTGGTGTTATATGTATGGGCTCAGTTTGAGTCAAACATTCTCTAAAATAAAGCAGTATCTTTAAAAGAAAGAGAGAGGCAGAGTGAAAGTGGGGCCAGAGGGAGGTTAAATTTTTTCATTACGCAATCCTCCCAAGATACATTTTTGTTGTAGGGCAGACTAAAACATATAATAAATGTTTCCATAAGTTTCTTTGCCGCTCTGTACCCTAAAGCTATTTTTTCCTGAGCTTGGATGATACCATGTATCTTGGGTTTGATACAGACTAAGTCACTCTGCATACAGGTTCCATGCTTGAGACCAATCTGAAAAGTACTTCAACAGAATGAAATGCGGTTGTTGCAGTTCTATTCCTGGGAGTAAGTCCCAATGAATTAAGTGGGACATCACTTTAGATCTATCCCTTGTCTTTAGCAAAGAGTAAAGCTACGATTTGGTAGGTGGTGGGAAGTGACTCACAGACCTGCTTTACATGATCAAACCATCCACCATGAGTTGTTCACACCCCAGTGGACCCCAGTGTGTGCTGCCTAAACCTGGCCATTGTGGGTTACGTGATGTTTAAACAACTCTCCTGTACTGTACAACAGATTTCACATAACCTGTGGTGGCCAAGTTCAGATAATAAGTCAACTGCCAGTTAGTGGCTGAAAATGCATAGAGGACCCATAGGGATTAAACAACCGATATTGGACTGTTACGATTATGCAAACTCAATGTGTGTGTCTATATGACTTCCATATTTTTAATTAATGAAAATTTCCAGAATACTATGTTTCCTGAGATATATTCCTCTATCTTATCATGTACTTGTTTATAAATTATTGTTAACCATTGTTTGGGCAGATGCTAATTCCTTGCGCAGACCTTTAATATGGGTAATATAGGTAAAGCTGGTGATCAAAATCTATGTGAGAGAAGGAAGAGTTGAGAGAAAATGCATGATCTTGCATCCAAAATTTAATCATGGGTTCAGCAATCAGGAGTATTACATCTATATTCATCCTGTAAGACTTGGGGAAACCAACTGCTCACAGAGTCTCAAAAGAGAGAACATTCAAATGGATTGTGCATTATCTCTATAAAAGAATAATGCAGTTCCTGACACTAAAAGAAAGTAACATCTGGTTGTACCCAGCACTCAGTCCTAAAATTTGCTCCTTACTAGAAAGACTTGAAGCATAGTGAAATATTGCATGGCTACTGCAATCAGATTCCACAATTTTAAAGACTGGGACATAAACTTTAGAAATATGCAAATTCAGACATTTCTGTACATTTGTAGCAGCCTTCCCCAAACTGATACTTTCTAAATGTTTTGAACTCCAATCACCACTGACCACTGGCTGTCTGGGATTGACTGGAGGTGTAGTCTGAAATATCTGGAAGGCTAATTTACAAGTTAACTAGCAACTTGCAACAGATTAATAAATGCAGTTCAGATTAAAGAAGTATATCAAAAGAGAAATGAGAAGTAATATATCCAAATTGTCATTTATTTATTTTTAAAAGTTTTGCCCATCCCTTTCAATAATGCTGAGTGCACCTACAAAACAACTTGGTACAATTGTCTCCAAGTTACTGCTGTGTTTTAGAGGTGAGCAAATACAATAAATAGTGCTTTATTAAGAAGAGAATGTAATTAACATAGATGAAGGATTCTTTCCAAGGCAATAGATTGGAAAAGTATCGTAGTTGTTTGACTGATTGCATTTCTATACCACCTTTCCCAAACCAACCAAAACATTTTACAAAAATCAGAGAAAAAATGAAAATTTAGTAAAATGTTTAAAACAACTATAAAAACATAATGGCAAATTTAAAAGCCGAGCTCATATTCAGAATTAGTGCTTCAAGTCTTCTTTTCTAACCAGGATTCCTGAGACCTTGTAGTGTTCCAATAGCATTAACAGGAAGTTTGGAAAACATCCACACCTCTGTGTAAAAGGAGTGAAAATAAAATTGAGTTCATGCCCGGGACACATGAATCTGCACAGCAGCTGGGATTTCTACAGGCCAGATGTAAGGTATGAATTGAAGAAACTCTTGCATGTCAGCATGTCTGGCTTCTTTGAAAAACACCATGAAGCCCAACATTAATTGCAGCAGGTTAAAATCAGGCACATCCTCAAAGCATTAATTTTTAAAGAATTTCTGGTTAATGTAACGGTGTATTAAATATAATTGGTATTCCTAGATTAGACATTTCTAACAGAATGCCCTATGTTGGAATGAAACATCCATTATGCCCAGGTTGGGAAAGGCTTGTCTAAGTTCATTGCATATTACTGTACTTCAGGGCTTAGAATTTGGAACATGGTTAGAATCTGCCACAAATCAGAAGAATTCACCTTAGAATCACATTGAACCGATGTAGCTGATTAATTTCATTTGTACCCTGCCTTTCTGCTAGAATATGGCACTCAGGATCACTTTTGGAACCATGTTGCCCATTACTGCACTTGTGTCTGCAGTACATTAACACATATACTGTGACATATGGTCTCTTACCTCTTAGCCCATGTCAAAGAAACAAAGAAAAAATTCAAGCAAAGTGAAAATGTATGGTGTCTTTATATGTGCCGTAACATTTAATGACACCTTCAACAGGTGGAGCAAGATTTTATAAAACCAAGATTGGTATTATCTGCTCTGCCACTAAGCTGATTTATAAGTCAGTGCTCATATCATATTCCTACCCAGTTATAGATAATACTAAATTGACACAAAGATTGTACAACTGAATATAAAATCTATGAACCGCATAGCCTTGCAGTGCTGTAAAAACAGTTCCCTTGCTCCACAATAGACTTACTTATTTGCACCAATCCAATGTTAACTTGTGTCATTCCAAAAACAATGCACTCAACATTCATTGATTTACATGCTCTTGAGCTATAATATTCCCAAAGTGAGAATAGACACTGAGTTCAAGGAGCACCATAGTAGAAGAATCGGTGGCAAATTTCTCAAAGTGAGAGAGGAATCTGTTTAATGCATGACTTCAGTTCATTCTATAGGATAAAATCTGTATTGCCTATCTATCATAGGAAATGAGACCTGTCTTCTCAAAACACCGCATTTGATAATAAACAATTGTTTTTATCCACCAGAAAAGTAATTGTTTCAGTAAGCTGTTGCAGAATTTTCCATTTGTCACACCCATTGCATCCTGGGATGTGTGATCTTAATTCTCGTGTGTCAAACTGAGGGCCAAACTAGATATGATGCTAAAGTAGTGACTACCTCTCTCTCTCTCTCTCTCTCTCTCTCTCTCTCTCTCTCTCTCTCTCTCTCTCTCTCTCTCTGTGTGTGTGTGTGTGTGTGTGTGTGAGAGTGTGTGTTTAATTAACAGCAGGAGAGGAGAGAGCTGGTTTTAATTAAAACCAAAGTGTGCAGGTATGTGTGTGGGGTGTGTGTGTTAACCTCTGTTGCCACAGGTTTGACAAAATGCTCCATCCTCAGTTTCTGTGGACACTGAGGGCAATCTAACATGGTGACTGTGGTTCATCAGAATTTGGTTCATCAGAATTCTGAATTTTCTAAACCAGATTTGGTTGCTAATAATATATTTACCAGCACATTTAAAATCATATTCTTAAAAAATAGAAAACAGTAGAATTAATACCCAATGAGAGCCTAAAAAGCCATAGGCTTGATTTAGTAATCTTAATTGATTTTGAAGAAATCTTTATAGCCCCTTCTAAAATCCAGTAGAAATATACTCAGCCAAACCTTTTTGGCAGTCTTCTTTGTCTCCAAAATGGGCCCAATTAAATTTTACATTCTGTCAGCTTCATGTCAAAGAATGAAAGACCAGACCATGGGTAGTATCCAAAGCTAGTCCTGCTTAGAGCAGACCCACTGAATTAATATGATTTGTGTTAGTTCTGACTCAGTTAAGTCCTATTATTTTAATAGCTTTTTTCTAAGTAGGAGTAACCTTGGGGACTTGCCCATGTCACAGCCTAAAATCCTGGTGGAGGTGCTTTGTATATGGGCTTCCAGATGAAGGCAAGCTTGTATCATGCCACCACCCTGCCTGAGCCATGGTATTTTACAGGGGATCCAGACCTCATCTTCTGCTTGTAACCCTCCTATGTTTTCCCTCTGCTCCTTCTGTCTTTTTTCTTACCATAAGAAAAGTTAAGTCTGTAAGTTCCAGCATTCTCAAGCCAAGAGGGAAATGACAGGAGTTGTAGGACTTTTCTGCCTAAACATGCATAGATTTGGGCCCTAAACGATGACAAAAATAGCTGTAGAAACCCTGCAACTGGAAACACCCAGTCTCCTTGGTGTTCCTTTCAAAAGAACATTCTTTCTTCCTTATGAGGAAGAGTGTTGTGGGTTTTAAGGACCTGAATAAAGGCAGAAATAAATGAGCTGAGCAATGGATTAACAAGAAATCTGTGGCAGGAGGAGATACAGAATTATGTGAAACGGTGAAGAATTGAAGAACATCTCTCCTAAAACTGCCTACATGGTGAGTATGTGAAATAGGTTGATGAAATCTCTTTGAATGGTTGTACTGGAGCCACAATAAACAGAGAAACATGGGGCTGGAAGAAACAAGATGAACACTCAGAAAAGAAAATCAGTAATATAATTAAATACTTGGGAGACAAGGAGCAACATTTATTCAAATTCTTCAAAGGGAAGTCATGGAAAAGGTGGTTTTCCTGTGCCTAGTCTGGCATGAGAGCTCATCTGGGTTAGAAGAAAGAAATATCATTGGCAGGACATCACTGTATGGCATCATGAAACCCTGTACAACTTAAGACATGGGAACTTTATCCAATAATAAACAGGTAAGGAACCACCTGCATCTCTTACTTACTGATACCCAATCTTTAAGAACTAGCTCTCCCAAGGTGGCTCATAAATAAAATGAGGAAAAGCAGCCACTCTGTTGCTTAATATAACACATGACAATTTAAGCGCATAAGACAAGAAAACATTGCAATCAACTTCAAATCAACCTAAGAAAGAACATCTTCAAACTAATACCGTTTCCACAGTAACTCTAAAAGCCAACAGAGAGATGGCTTTGCAGAGCCTGGGGGAAGGTCATTCTACAATTGTAGAGCCACCACTGAAAAGGCTTTCTTTCTAATACCCACCAGTCCAGAAAAGTTTTTTTAACACTGATCAAAAGTATGCACTGTTCTTTTAGGCTCATGCTGAACTTTTGAAAAAACCCAACAGCAGAGTTCTGCATGCTGATAAAGTATATAGATCAATTTTGCTTTGATTCTATTTGTTTGTTGTTGTTGTTTGTTTTGATGTTTAGCAAAGGTAGTGATAAAGCCATTTTCATGACATGCTGGTACAGCCATGCAAAATACTTTCTGAAATGCTTAAAAAGGGTAGTAGAAGGGACATGGGGAATTATATACCTGTTAGCCTTACGTCCATTGTAGGGAAAACAATGGAAAGGCTCATAATAGAGAGAGATCTAGTGATGCTAGATAGGGAAGGGAGGCTGACAGCCACACAACACGGTTTCCGCAAAAACAGGTCCTGCCAGACAAACCTCGTGGAATTCTATGACAAGGTTTCGAGATGGCTAGATGGAGGGGATGCAGTGGATGTGGTATACCTGGATTTCAGCAAGGCCTTTGACAAAGTGCCTCATGATATCCTGGTGGAGAAACTGAGGAGTTTTGGGATACACCAAAGCACTGTCTGGTGGATTAGGGCATGGTTGACTGACCGAAAGCAGAAGGTAACCATTAGCAGGGAATCATCGGGATGGCGGCCAGTGACAAGCGGGGTCCCTCAGGGCTCTGTCCTGGGGCCAATCCTATTTAATCTTTTCATTAATGACATGGAAGAAGGGGTGAACAGTCTGCTGATCAAATTTGCAGACAACACTAAAACTGGAGCAGTGGTCATAACTGAGGAGCAGACCTTTTGGATCTGGACAGACTATGGAAGTGGGCAGGAGATAGCAGGATGGCGTTCAGTGTGGATAAGTGCAAGGTCTTGCACTTGGGGCATAGGAATAGCTGTCATAAGTACAGGTTAGGTGACAAGTGGCTGGAGAGCAGCACTTGTGAAAGGGACCTTGGGGTACTGGTTGACTGCAGGCTAAACATGAGTCAGCAGTGTGATGCGGTGGTCAAGAGGGCGAACGCCACCCTTGGTTGCATAGCCAGAAGTTTGGCTTCTAGATCAAGAGAGGTATTACTACCATTCTATATGACTCTGGTGCGCCCGCAACTGGAGTATTGTGCTCAGTTTTGGGCCCCTCATTACAGAAAGGATATAGCCAGGTTAGAGTCAGTGCAGCACAGGGCCACAAGGTTGGTGGCCGGTTTGCAGGGGATGGGGCATGTGGCGAGACTGAGGGAACTGGGTCTCTTCAGCCTGGAGAAGAGGAGACTCAGAGGGGATCTGTTGGCGACATACAGGTATGTGAGGGGATGTCACATGGAGATAGGTAGAGACCTGTTCTCCCCTGCAGAGGAAGGCAGGACAAGCTCCAATGGAGCAAAGCTCAGGCAGCCAAGGTTCCATTTGGATGCCAGGAAACACTTCCTGACAGTCAGGACCCCGAGGGTATGGAATGGGCTTCCACGAGAGGTCATTGAGGCCCCATCGGTGCGGGTGTTCAAGGATAGGCTGGAGATGCACATGGTGGGCATGTCGTGAGCGGAGCCAGCTGGTGCCAGAGGTCAGACTAGATGGCCCGGGAGGCCCCTTCTGACTTGCTCTGTTTCTATGTTTTTATGATATTCTCCACCTCCTTTTTTGCATGTATATATCATAAAGGCAGCTCATTATATTTATCAGATGAGCTCTGAATCCAGAAAGAGGAGAAAATATTTTAGACCAGTGATGGGGAACCTTTTAGAGACCAAGTGCCCAAACTGCAACCCAAAACCCACTTATTTGTCTCAAAGTGCCAACAGTACAATAAAACCTGAAAATTGAGGTTTTATTTAAAAAAAAAACAAGTCACAGCCAGTCCAAGAAAAAATGTATATATCTTTGGCAGTGCACTGACAGGCCACGCAAAAGCTCGAACGAGTCACAGCCAATGAGTCACGGCAGGTGACATCATTGCCTGGCACATCTACTACTTTCCAAGCACGCGCATGGCCCCTATGCGTGCTGTTATCCAGTGCTCGGCTGCTGGGGCAAAGCTGGGGCGACTTGGTCGCATGCTGAGAGAGTGGGCTCTGCATGCCCACTGTGGCATGCATGCCATAGGTTCGCCATCACTGACCTAACCGTACCCTGGTGCACTCCCCTAACCCTAATGTACATCTAAAGTTCCATTAAAAAGAGGGCAATTTTGAAAAAGCCTTCTTTGAGTAGTTTTTTCTGCACAGTTCATCATTTCTCCCCATTCTAAACACATTCCAACCATCAAAATACTGCCAGGACACCTCGTTCTTCTATCCCTAACCCTACCCTGGTGCACACCCCTAACCCTAATATAGGGCTAAAGTTCCATTGAAAATAATACGATTTTGAAAAAGCCTTCCTTGAGTAGCTTTTTCTGCACAGCTCATCATTTCTCGCCATTCTACACACATTCCAACGATCAAAATCATGCCAGGACACCTCATTTTTCTAACCCTAACCCAATAATGGTGAACCTTTTAGAGACCGAGTGCCCAAACTGCAACCCCAAACCCACTTATTCATCGCAAAGTTACAACACTGCAATAAAACCTGAAAACAGCCACTCCAAATATATATATATCCTTGGCAGCGCACTGACCAGCCATGCGAAAGCTCGGACAAGTCACGGCTTGTTACGCACATCGTCATCGCCCCTATGTGCACTGTTATCTGATGCTCGCCTGCTGGGGCGATGCTGGGGCGGCTTGGCTTGTGTGCCGACAGAGAGGGCTCTGTGTGCCCACCATATCACATGTGCCATAGGTTTGCCACGACTGTTTTAGACCATGTTAAGCTAGTTCATAACTAAGGAGGCTGATATTGTTTTACAGAACACAGTGTATAGGAACTAAGGTTGGGACAAATCTTTTCAGAATCTGGCCCTCAGAAACCTGTTGGGCTTCCTGTTGTGCTCAGCCTTGTCCTGCAAAGCAAGCTGAGCCAAGAAGTTGTCTGCAAATGCCCATGGACCCCCGGTTGTGCAACCTGCAATCTTTCCATTCAAGAGAAGCTGCAAGATGTGACAGATGGGAGCTACACTGCTCACACACCATGTGTGGCTTAATTCCTGGAGAGCACTTCCTGAATGGTGAGCACGCTCATCAAGAACTCAGACCCTCGGCTACTGCACAACAGACTAGACTGTGCAACAAAATTTGATGTATTTTCTGCACAAAACAGATTTCTCACACATCTCTAATAGGAACACAATGTTGCATGTGAGCCTTTTTGCTACATACACATGGGGAACCAAAAGCTCTCCCCTCACTTTGTGGGCAAAGTGATTTGGTTTGCAAGGAACAGCTACCTATGGATTAAATAACCAATAATTAGCCATGGCAGTATAGGAGCAAGCAACCTTTAAAACAACCCAGGAATGTCCTGCCAATGATCCACGGTATATACTGTATACCACAGGAACTTGTTAAGAGGGAGCTGGCTAGCACTGCTAGGCACTGGTGATGTAATGCAGGCAATGCCTAGCTGAGGCATATGATACAGCCATACCTAATGGAGGCTTCTTTCTGGATGGGCGCCATTATTCATATGAATTTTGCTCTTGAAAAATCTGTTAATTGCAGATGTTTGTGTGCTTTAAAATTTCATTCCTATTTTGCCGGGATTAACAGATGGATCCCAAAAAGGGAGTATTAATAGGTTTTATAGGGCAAAGAGACTCATACTACACACTTAGAAACCCACAACCAATCATTCAATGATGTGAAAATCTTACTTCTTTTGTTCCATTTGAATCTATATTCTACAGCCATCAGTTTCATTGGGAGGCTTATTTTTATATATGGACTTCTTCGGACATGCACATGATAGGCAAATCATGAGTGGAGCCTGCTGGAGCTGGGGGTCAGACTAGATGGCCTTGGAGACCCCTTCAGACTCATTCTGTTTCTATGTTTATATATATTTGAAACTGAGGTCTTGATTTTTATATTACAGGTATTGTGAATGGCTATTTTGAATTAATATGCTTATTTTAAAATGTTATTTTCTTCCATTTTCCCCATTTTTGTTTTGTTTCCCCTTCCCCCTCCCCTCAATTCACCTTTTTCTGTCATACTTGCAAACTATTATTATCATTAACATTTCTATATTGCCTGTAGCCAAAAGCTCTCTGGGCAATTTGCAACAATAATCATAGAATCAAACTCTCAAATCATGCATCCAGATTCTAACCAGGCCTGACCCTGCTTAGCTTCCAAGATTAGGCAGGATCAGGCACTTCAGTCTGTATGGAAGCTATTACAAACAAAAGCAATCCATAAAAGGCATAGTGGGGGTGTCACCTTCAGTGGTAGATGCTGAGAGGCAGCAGAAAGCTGTTGGTGGAAAGAGCTGAGGGCTGCACCACTGCCCATGGCCAAGGAGGTTTCAACTGCCAGTTCAACCGGCTTTTGTGGAATGGAATGGAATGGAATGGAATGGTCATCTTGTGCTTTTCTATATGAACATTTATTGCATACTTGTCGTTCCTTACTCTTGGTTGTTTCTAGTTCTTTAGATTGTGTCATAACAGTCTACTTTTGCTTGTTTAGAAGTCTAAAAACTTCTAGCAAGTTATTTTATAGCATTTATTAATCTGTTTCTTTCATACTGGAGGGATTTAGCTTTTGCTTTTCACTCTCAGGGTATAATAGCGTGCAGTTCTGGCATCATGAAATGTATCATATCTGTAACTTATACTTTGAATTACTCTGGGGTTTTTTTGGTAGAAAGATAATTTTATATACATACAAGGGGAAGCAGTATATTCATAATAATTCCATGTTGAAAGTTACTTTTTGGAATGTCAAGGGACTGTGGAATCTAATTTAGTAGAAGAAAATGATTTCTAAACTAAAGAAATATGGAACTGATGTGGCTTTTTTACAGGAAATGCATCTGATGACAGCCAATGCACATCAGCTGACAAGAAACTAAGTGGGTGAGTTCTATGCAACAGTTACTTTGACTGGGTTTAAGGGGACAGTGATCCTAATCCATAAGCAGTTCAACAAACCATTATTGATCCCAATTGTTATTTTTTATTTTGGTTGCAAAACATAACCAGAAAGTAATGGATCAGGTTATGTTTATGGGCCTAATAATGACTCTCTGGCCATGCTCCATGAATGTTTTAGCAAATTGTTTCATGTTGCATACAAGTATGTGATTGTTGGAGCGGGGGTGGTGGGGGGGTTAGTGAGCTCTTAGAATACAACAGCCCCTAAGTCACAACTAATGATGAGATTCACAGTTCAGGCATATAGATGGCAGAATTTGGTCTGATTGACTCATATCTTTTGTCCATCCATCATAATTGTTTCCATTTGAATTATATTTTGGTTTCCATATACTTCTTATGTCCATTCAGAGAAAGTAAACTTGAAATGCTGGTAATATCATACTATGCCCCACATTGTTTAGACATGATACCTACAAGTAGCCCAAGGCCTTCTTAAATTATAAGTCTTTTTAAAATGAAATTTTTGCTTGACTACAAGAATATTTTGAAATCAGTGAAAGTACAACCAATTTACATTCCCTTGAATGAGACGTTAATAAATCCAAATTACTGTTTATGCTTCTCATTAAAATAAATGTATCAAGGAACCACAAACAAATCTAAGTGATAGGTTGAAAACTCTTATAAGTGAATTTGCTATCTCTCCGAATGCACAACTTCATCATTATGATCAATGTGAGTTCAAATTACAGCATTTGAATTTGCACTAATTCATTTAAGATACTGGTAGAAATTGATGCAATTACAAAAGCATGAACTAACATAAAAATAAGGAAGCACCTGGTCTGGATGGATTTCTAATTGAGTGATATAAAACATTTTCCAGACTTCCAGTACCCAAAATGTCTCATTCATATAACTCTGAATTGGGTTACCTTTTGTCAGTATAAATTGATGTTTACATTACAGTAACTCTTGAACCAAATAGAGATCATGCCCTCTGTGTTAATTATTGATTGACATTTATATAAAATTTCAACTGCAATTTTGGTGGACAGACAATGAATTATTACAACATTAGTACAACTAGATCAGGTGGATTCATTAAAAATAGGCACAGGGCAGATAATCTTTGGTTTAATCTAATTTTAATCTAATCTAATTTTATTAAATAAGGGTAGAACAGACATAGCTGCCATTATGTTTTTGGATACCTTTGATAAAATGTATTGGAAATTTATCTTTGCTACATTGAGAAATTTTGGTTTTCCTTAAGAATTTCAGAAATTCAGTTTAAATTTTATATAAATTAATTAGACTAATGGCTCTAATCTGAGATTTTACCACTCAAGAGAAGTGCTAGACAGGGATGTCTTCTTTCTCCATTGATAATCAAATTATGTGTGGTACTCCCACATGTGCTATTTGACAAAATCTAAGTATTGATGGGTTTTTGCATAATATATTACAATATAAGTTTATTCTTAAGGCTGATAATCTTCTGTTGCTTACTCTGAAACTCCAATCATCTGTTATGGCTTTGCTGTAGACAATTAATGATTTCAGACATTTATCTCATTATGTTATTAACTGGTTAAAGTCAGAACTCACGTCTGTTTGAGATTAGTCTACATGCCATAGACTGCTATCTAATTGGCAATTTAGACTTTGTACTGAGTATATTACTTATTTGGGAATAGTTGTCCCAAGAGATACATCACAAATGATTAAGTTAAATTTGGGTAAGTTTGGTTAATGAGATCTCAAGGGACATTGACAGATCAGCATCTATAAAGTGAAGTCAATGGAGTAAAGGAAATTCACTTAAACAATTTGAGGTACTGCATTTAGTTTATGTTTTATGTGGTATTCCTTTATTTATACTTCACAAGCATTTCCAGGAACTTAATGTTTTATTTCATAATGTTTATGCAGTTCCACTCCACCACAAATATTCTTTAAAAGGATGCAACTTCCAATTAACAAGGTAGGAGTTGGCCTCTCTGACCTTTTCTTATACCATCAGGCCTATTTGTTGACTTGCCCTACATTTTGGTCTTTTCGATTTAGATTAGATTCTTCTGCCTGGTCAGTTTTGGACCCTTCATTTTTAGATCTTCTACCCAAGTGAACTGCCTTTGGACTTTCATCATACCAAATACATAATGTTCCCCTCCAGAGAACTGTGGTGAATATTTTCACACGAAAATCAACATTTTGGGGAAAGCTGGAGTTTAACAAATGGCAAAAAACATTTGTTTGGTGTGCTTGGATGGACAGGCATACAGTATTTTCCCCCATTTTCCACTTTGCATGCTAAATATAAATTGCCAGCTATGGCTGCATGGCAATATAGGCAATTTAAACATTTGTTAGAATCCATGTTTGGTACTGCTGCTTTTACAACTTCAAAGATGCCTGTGTTGTTGGAAATACTGAATCACCACATTGGCCCACTGTGGATATGTATAAATATCTATATGCAGGGTCTCAACCAAGAATGGAATAATGAACAAGAGCATCCCATTTTGCCCAGTCAGTGGAGTGCTTCATTGTTATCTATATGGCAAGATGTCATGGATCTTAGTGAAATCAGCAAAAATTGATGTCCAAGCATACTGGATGATGCAATGTCTCTTTGATAAGGGCTTAATTAAATCAAATTGCTGGAAGTGTAACATTACTAATGCTTCTCTTCTTCATATGTTTTGGCAATGCCTAATGGCAGTTTCCTTTTGAGAGGGGGTAATAATATACAGAAATCTTGTGATGGAAAGTTCTTTACTATTTAAGAATACACATGTTCTTTTGAATTACCTATCCATCTCTTGGAATTTAATGCAAGATAAATGTAAATGGATTTCCATGCCCTTCTGACAGTTAAAAGACTAATATTACAACACAGGAAGAATCAACAGTCATCAGCAATAATACAATAGGTGGAGGATTTAATGAAACTTTAGATTTTTGAATAGGTAGCCTTCTGGCATAATCTAGAAATGGATGAATATATGGATATTTGGAGTGCTTAAACTTCAAATATTTGTTGAAGTTTATGCATAATTATTTTGGTAATTAATATACTAATTAATAGGGATATATTATGTAAAAGTGCAATGGATCTTTTTAAATGGTATTCAAAATTGTAATGTTTTGATTTATTTTAGTCTTCCTTCCTCCCTTCCTTCCCTCCCTCCCTCCCTCTAATGATGCCAATTTGATATTGGCCCAATATTTAAAAGTTCTTTTATATCAGAGAAACTGCAGCATTTTATTATATGCATGAAATAAGTGTGATTTTTTCAGGGGCATCTAGAAATTATGTAACGGAAATGCAAAAGAGGAAACACTTCCTTATAGCCCTTAAATCTCACTTCTGCCATGAGACTGAGAGTAGGTACAGAGAATTAGCAGCTGATGAACAGCCTTGTGTAGAAAAGCCTCTTGTCCTTTCTCTGTGCAGCCAACTGTGCTAGGCTGGTCCTGCTTCCCTCTTTTCATTGGTTTGGAACCATACAATTCTTCCTACACTCCAGGTAAAGACAGGGAAAATGTCGAATAGCTGGCTCCAGTTCCCATCCACCCTAATCAACCAGGCTATTTGGAGCTGCTAGGAATACTAGCTCATCAGTCTCTGGAAAGGATGGGACAGGGGTGATGTTACACCTGGTAACATTTCCTCTTCTATATAATTATTAAATGAGAAGAGGCCTGTCATTTGCAGCTGGTCAGTCTTGAAGGCAAGGCCTGCTTAAGACATTTTGCTGTCTTAGAAGAAGGACAAGATGGCACCTCTTCCCCCACGCCACTTCCATTCCTTGTACACAAGTTCAACAGTCATTTGAATCAGACTTAATAGTTGTGACCAGACTGCATTGCTCCTAGCACGTGGGGTCAGCAACTCGGGAACAGCTTTGTCCTTCAAAGGATGGGGATGGCTAGGATGCTCTGGTGACTTCCTCAAGAGGTTCCCTTGGCTCCCTCACACTTGGCCACAGCATCTGCTGGCTGAGCTTGCAGCCCCTCTGGGCCTAAAGGCTGGGCCAGCCAGGCTATAACATTATAATCCTAAACAAGAAAGTTCTCTTAGAGTCCAAGAGTTAAGATACATGGTTTCACATGTTTTAAATGACAGAAAGAATAATATTCCTTCCATTGCTTCCTCCTGCTATGGGTTCTTGTTTTCATATTGTCTCCCCACAAAAATAGATGAAAAAAATGGGTGTCCCTTGATCTTTACTAGCAGAAGCACCACATGTGTTTGCATAACTATGCAATTCAAGAGACTGTACCACAAGAGAACATGGATTCAAACTTTTTAAACAAATACAGAAAGTCATGACCTATTTGTTTGGATACTCGGTGCTGTCCCAGACAGGAGGAAAGCCATTGCTGAGCCTGTGAAGTATACAAGACTTCACAATTTATTAAGAAGATTAGCTGGGTTTAGCTTGTGCGTTAAAGGCTAGCCACTGAATGTGTGTTGTTTTAAATCCTGTTTCAACACTTTTAAACTATTGTGAGATGCTTGGATTTTTTAAAAAGACCTGTTCTCTCTTCTATAATTGGACCTGGTAAAATCATATCTAAAGTAAGCAAGCATTGATGAGCACAGACAAAATAAAGGCACCCTAAATATTGTAGAGGAGCTTTTGGGTTATATTTGTAGAACTGCCTGCTGTGAAATGACAAAGTTCATGGTTCATCTGAACTTTTGAACTCAAATGAGTATTTGACACAGCAAAACAACCTAATGGGAACCTAACACAAAGTTTTCATAGTTTTAAAACCTTGCTTTCAGTCCTTTGTCTGGGGCAATTGGATAGGAAAGTTCTTTATTGATGTTGTAAAAACTACCCATTTAATAACAGGCAGAGAGGGAGGAAGGGGTATGGGGCAATCAGTAGAAAGAGCACCTTAGCATTTCTGAAATAGTGCTGGGCTGGTAGTTCATTGAACTCTACCTGACCCCATGATGAAGGCTTCTTCAGGACAAGTTGTAGCAGCTTGTGACAAGAAGACCAAAGCTTCCTAGCCTGTTTCAAGTGCCCCAGGGCTGGTAGTTCAGAACAAATGATACTTTAAATACATAAATGCAGAAATGCAGGCACCAATAAAACCGAACAGGCAAAAATGTACACACTAGTCACAAGCATGTGGGACTGGAATTCCATGCCGTAAGTGTGTCAGGATTCTCTCTTGGAAGAAAGAAGAAAAAATAGGCAAAAATACATGGTTAGCTGCTTCCCCGAGGTCTGTTGAGAAAAGGGGTTTATGTATTATTTTTTTAAGTATGCTTATGTATTCTTTCCTTTCTCCAACACTTATGTTGAAAGTTAGTACAGAATGAGGAATTCTTATGTTGGTGACAATGGGAAAGCGCACATGAAAAAGGTTGAGTAGAAACTCGGCCTAAAGAAGGAACAAGAATTAGACAGGTTTCCCAGCAGCTCTGTGTGTGTGTGTTGGGGGGCGGGGGGCGGGCATGTGTTATTTCTTGTTCTTTCCATGGCTGGCAGAAAAAGTATGTTAAAAATACTTGTAAACTTGCTTGAATGTATAGAATTCATACAAGAATTTACTCTCAATCCTGTACTGATTCTTTATTTGTTTTGAGGCACAATTTAAAGTGCCTACATTGACCCAAATGACATTCAGTGGGACTTATTCCCAGCTACATGTACATATGATTGAAGCCTAAGGATGCAATCCTGCTCTGAGGCTTAGGAACAAATGCCAAAGCCTGCTGGCAGACACAGCTGTTTCCTCTTTATTCTCCATACATGCTCCTTAATCTGGGCCAACTCTACAACTGCCAAGAGGCTGCCTCCACCTCCCACGCCACCCAGAGTGGAATGGCAGGTTAATGGATTGGTGGTGACTTCCCCAGCTGATCTCTGATTCCTTCGCTCTCCAGTCACCACCATTAATGCAGGTAAGCTTGCTCTGTAAGTGTCTTTGGACCTCAGAAACCATCTGCTCCCATCCAAAGTAATCTAGTCCCAGAACCCAATATAATTTTGTCATGTTCATTTTGTTCCATGTTATAGCGTACAACTGAATTAAATTAATAAATATTCTAGGCCCTACTGTTATGACTGCCACAGTAACAGTAAGGGGAAATCATATTTGTTTATTCCTATTTATAACCCACTTCATTTCTTCTTCCTTCTCCTCTCCATTTAATCTTCACAACAACCATGTCAGGTAAGTTAGGCTGAGATTCAGTAACTGGCCCGAAGTCATCCAGTGAGCTCCATGATCAAGTGCAGACTAGAATGTACATCTCCTAAGTTCCAGTAATACTCTAACCACTATACCATGCTGCCTCTCTAGAACCAAAATAAGTCTCTGCAGTTACTCAGATTCATGGCCTGTCTCCAGTTTAGCATGTATGAGCAATGTTTTGGAAGCATGAAAATGAAGTTTCACATGAAATTGAACGAGTCACGCATTCTTTAAAAATTGATTGGCAACGTGAAACTATTCCTGACAAACACTTGTCATTAACCCTGCAGCTATATTACAAGTATGGCACTTAAAAGGACATTCCACACCATGAAAAAGAGAAGAACTTGTAAACCAGTGTTGATTTATTTTTCAAAAACTAATCATTGCTTTGGGCAAGTGAAATTGCTGATATGCATGTAAACTTTATATTGGTCAGCCAGCAGCTGACAGAGGAATTAATAGATATGAAACAACAACAAGCAAATCCACTAGAGCAAACAAGCTCAGGCTTTGTACAAAGATGGTTTGCAGATTAGTTTATATCAACAATATACAGTAAGGATGCAGTCCTATGTCCTCTCACCATAATCTAGGTGGCCACAGGATTCTTCAGGGTACCAGTTCCAAGATTCTGCTCTACCTTTGCCTGTGCTTTCTCTTCATCCTTTGGATTTTTGGACTTGGTTGTGAGCAGGAGCCTATGGCTTAAATGCCTCAGGGGAGGATGATGACACAATCCATTTATTTGTATTTATGTATGCATGTATTTATTAAATTTTATGCCTCCATTAGCCAAGATGACTCTCTGGGCAGCTTACAAAATACAATAGCAGTAACATACACAATAAAGCAATGAAATTAAGCTAGACATGCTTATCCATCTCACTATTCACCTCTTGGTTTCTTCAGCTCTGTTAATTGTGGCAAGTTGGTGCCCCTGAGGGCCAAGTGTGCTACAACCACTTGTGCATTTAATTCAGATTTGATGTGTGATGTACTCAGAATCTTTTGTTAGTTACCTTCTCAACCAAGAGATGCTTGAGACGCTGTTTATTGTCGCAATGGGTACAAGTCCTATATCTCTGCCTAGAGAGGTCATGGGCCCTCCCACACTAGAGACATTCAAAAAGAAACTGGACAGCCATCTGAGTGGAATGGTGCGACGTGGTGTCCTGCAACAGCAGGGGGCCTTCATGGCCCCTTCCAACTCTTCTGTGATCTAGTAAGTGTGCTCTTAGGTCCCCTCTATCAGATGCTTGCAGATACATCTTTAAATACTGGCTGGAGTGCAATGTAGTTGCTCCCTACATGGAATGGTGATGTGCTAATCCTGTCACGGTTCCAGGTTTTTTCTGGGGGGTGGGGATTGCACCCTTAATGGGCTCCTTTCCTCAGGGAGTCTATCTTCTAACCAGCATTGTTGCCTCCTTGCTACCACCTGCTTCTTTGCCAGGCAGAGAGCTATTGAGCAAGTAGTGGTGGCACCTACTCCTCCTGTTACACTGCTGCCGTTGCCGGGGCCAGAGTGAGAGGCAGGTGAACACACAAGATTGCAATGAGGAGGAGAAGCACATCCAGGGGTTCCAGTCAGCAGTCCCTCTGCTGGGATGCAGATCCCCAGCAGACACTGCACCACGCAGATCCCTGGCACTGGCCAAGAAAGGAGCCCTTCTGTCCACACAGCTCTCCTGCCTCCTTCTGTTCCCACAGCAGCTCTGGTGAGTTCCCTCTGCCAAGCCTCCAGTCCAGAACAAATTAGTAATGCTGACTAAGTTAAATTGTTTCCAGCAAGTTTAAAGTGTTTATTATATCGTAACTAACTTAGTTACCATTAATTTCAACAAAGCTGAGGCCAAGCTGACTAATTAACTAAAGGCACAATCCAATACATGTTTAGACAAAAGAAAGCCCTACCGCCCTGGCATTTCCCAGCAGCCACATGGTCTATGGAGTGCCAAGCAGCATGAGTTTTTCTGTCTGAACAAGCATAAGATTGCTTCCTAATGGCAGTTTGGTGCCATGGTTTTGAATGAAAACTTGTTCAGATGTCCTGAGAAGGGGTTCCTTGTAGGTTGTTAGTGGTTTTCAACAGCTTTTTTACATGAAGCCTAAGGAAGCTGTTCCGTTGACAGTGACTGGGTTCACATGATCATCACACTCCACACAGTCATGTTGAATATTGTGCCATCTGAGTGTGGCTTGTTGGTGAAGTTAACAAGCCATCCAAAATCCGAGGGCTGTGTTAGGGTTCTGAGTGGCTTGCTTAACCATGCCAAAAACCACTCTTCCTCGGTTTGGAAGACACAACCAGTAGTGGTTGCAACTTGAATGTACAAAATGGCCACTCAGACATGCTATAGCCCACCATGGATTAAGGCAATTGGATTAGGCAATGGTGGACTGCTTGACCATGCACACTTGCCCAACAACTAATACAGGGAAGAAGGTGGTGATTAAAAACTACATGTCAAAGACATTTCCAGTTGGAGAAGCATGGCATTCACTGCCACACTCAGGAAGTCTGCCCTATAGCCCTGCTCTCTACCCACAGCTCCAATTTGGTGTAGGACAAATACTGGCAGCTTATTAAAGCAGCATAAGTCAAGCACAGGCCTAAAATGAGCAGCTAGCTATATTCTGATATGCTTTTCTAAGAAATGACTGCAAGTGGAAGAAATGAGCAGGGCCTAGAATAGACTGGCAACTAAAAATACCTAGTAAATACCTAGTAAGTAAATATCTAGCTGTCAAATCCTTTATTATGCATATAAACATATGTACATTGTCAATTTAAATGAAATTGGATAAGCAGGGTTAATCCAAATTTCAAGTAGACACATAAAAAGCAAGGGGACTGTAGTTAGACTTGGCTAGTTCAAATCCCATTGACTAAAACTGAATCCAACCCATAGAGTTGAAAGTATGTATCTGTGTGTGAGAGAGGTTTAAATTAGAGTTTACCTTTTAAATTATATGTATCTTTTTAATTGATTGTATTATGCAATAGTCAGAGGATGACTTTCCAGATTGCCAGAAGAGTTAGTTGTAGGCTAGCTGCTCCAGCAACTCTGTTTTATAAATGTGCTGAGTTTCTTCACCGTGGATTCAGAAGCAGAAGCTTTTAAGTGAGCTGTCCATACCATATCATACTAGTCTTCCACCTAGATCTGTCAGGCTTGGGTCTCTTGAATCCTGCTCTCAAGAGACTGCAGGCTGATCTCTGTTCTGTATCATTATTCAGGATCCCTTAACTGAAAGTCTCCAAGATTCATGCATAAAAACTTTACCCTGAGCAACTACATCTCTTCTTATACCGAATTTTGAAATGCTAGACTACCACAGATTTTGAGCAATCTAGCATGCCATCTTATACACACTTACTGTTGAGTAAATCCAATGAAACACAAAGGGACTTAATTCTGAGTAGGAACATTTATCCCATACATTTCTTAGTTGTACTGTCAATGGAACATATCCATGTGAAAGCTTCCAAAAGATTATTACTTTTTTTATTTTATACAAGTTGTCACTTTTTAAACCCTCTTGCCGTATCTTTCTAAATCCAATCAGGCATCCAATTTTGGAAGACACACAGATAATAAGCACAATCTGGTGTGTCTGTTCTATTGCAAGCCCAATTAAGTTGTGCTGGACTTACTCCCATGTAAGTCCATATCATATTGCATCTAAAAGTACAATCCTATGCATGTTAGACAGAAAAAGGCATACACTCCCAGCATGTCCCATCTAACAGTGTGGAATGTAGGCCTCTAAACATGCATAGGATTGCACCCTATATCTCTTTCAGGTATCCAGTTTTTCACTTGCATCATATTCATTGTAAGAACCTTGGGAACCAAACCTATTCTTGTTATCTTATTGGTTATGAACACCATTGAATTAGAAACATAAACAAAACACCATCAAGCTATTGGGATTTTTTTGGGGGGGGGTAATCTTTTCTCTTGAGTCTCCTCTGAAAAGTATAAGTCCTTATTTAAGTCATGAAATGCTGAACCAGCTGTGTCTTTTAAGCTGAATCTGTATAAAAGGCTTATGTTTCAGGCTCTTCAAAAACTCTGAGCGGCTGCTGTTCCCAGGCTAGTAGTACCACTTCTGCTGCTCCCGTGTTCCAGTTTGCTTGCCGAACGTATAATTCTTTCAGGCGCTCCTGTATTGTTTGCTGTCAAAACAGCTCTCCCAGCCCCAGTAGTTCTCAGGCCTCAATATCCGGCAAAGATTCTTTCCCATGGGGTGATATTACAAAGGGTAGTATCAATATTTATTGCCCCTTTGCTGCATCTTTAATCCGGCTATACCTGAGGTTCAGATTCCCTCTATAGGCTTGTGGTATCACCTGCTTCTTTATCACCTTGGCAGCTTGATCAGACTTCCTTTCAGGCATAGGTCTAACTCCTTCACTGTATTATGCTGTTAAAAGCCTTTGCTACCCTTTAAACTTTAACAACCGGTTGCATACTGTTTGTAACTCTATTGCCCCAATAAACATCACATCTGTGTCCTTAGTTTCTACAACGGCAGGCTCCTCCCTAACCACCACCTTAGCTAGGTTCATTTCCCACCTGCCACCCAAGCGGGATCCTTTTTCCTGTATCATCTGGAATATGCTTTAACTAGACACATCTTTAATGGTTCAAATATTTACAATCTTATTCTGGATGCCTTCACAATGTATACAGATTTCACAATCCATTTCATCATCAACATTCAGTTCCAGTTCATTTCTGAGTTCAGTTCTAAGTGCTTGTTTTGATCTATAAAGCTCTTCACAACTAGAGTTCTCCAAGTATGATGGAATTCCTCTTCCCATATGTTCCATATTTTCATTTAATTTACAGAGGCCCTTTAAAAGCTCCTTCATTCTGAAGTTTGGAAGGTAACTATGGAAGAAAGGCCTTCTTAGTGGTGGAGCCCTAACCTTATTTGTCAGGTTGAGAGCTTTATATTCTTTTATTTTATTTCTTTACTAGTTTTGACTGTATTACTACTACATTGACTGTATTTTATCAAGTTAATTTTTACTATATATTTTATCATACTGATTTGTGATTTTGTATTTTTATTGTGTTCATTCAAATGACACTATGCTGTTCACCACCTTCTATTTTATTATCTTTTCCAACTGTACAGTGCCCGTAGCACTTTCCATTAATGGAGCTCTTTCATTAGTGAAAGCAGGTCCTGGATCCAACCCATCCCACCCAATCTTGGTTCCTTGCACATATTGCAGGGATGATAACCCATGGCCCAAGTGCCACATGTGTCCCTCCACAGACCGAATATCACCCCCTATGTGCATGCTGGTTCCTCGCTACTACATTTCCTCCCTTAGCATTCCTACCAGTGATAGCCTTTTCCTTGCTTGTAGCAATAATGAAGAAAGAGATCTGCACTGTCCCTCCATTGGAGGAGGGAGTGCGTGTGTGTGCAGTCCTCAAACCCTGATCTAGCATCACATGTAGCCTTTGGTGCCCAAAAGGTTATGCACCCCTTATACATAGGACACCCACGTTTGCAAAAAGCATGCTTCTAGAATTCACCTAACATTTCTAGCATTCACCCATTACATTTCTGGAAAAGGAGAGACCCTGAATATTTCTGCTGGGGAGAATGAAGGGACATAGTAGTACTTTTTTTTTTTTTACCATAGTGACATTCTAAGTGCTTTTCATGTAACAGCAAAAAGAGACTGTCAGTGAATATGAACAACTGGAAAAGCATGGAAGCGTTCTGATTTTACATATAGGGTGTCTCAGTCCACACTGGTTTCCACTGTTCCCAATGCATAATAGAGACTATAGTGACCTATGCATTCCACACAGCTAGTTTTCCAGAATAAAACTGGGATGCCTAGGAAGGATCAGGGAGGGAGGCTTCCTTTCCACAAGACCCAACCACACACCCACCACTGTTCAACTGCGACAGCAGGAAGCTTTTTCCTGGAGGTGGTTTAATATTACTATATATTGGGTGCTTTGGTTTAAAGAAATGTGGGTGGCTCCATAGCGGCTGAAATTCCTGTAAAATTGCTGCCATTGGCAATCTTTCATTGTAGACACCATGACCACAGATAGCACAACTGAACCCAATTTCCAACAGCAGTCGATTCCTGCAGCAGTAGAACCTACTCATGAGGAGTCCCCTCTCTTGAAGAGCCTTCATAATTCTGAGGAGCCATCTTGTTCCTGAAGACTCCAGTTTCTTTGAGCTCTTAGGCATACCCTTTTCCAACTCAAGTCTGATGACTGTGCCTGCACCATTTTTTGCCAGCTTTCCCTTGGGATGAGTGGCTGATTAGAAAAGAGTTAAGTTAATCAGGATTCCCACTCACAGATGTTTCAAGGGTAAAGGGCATCTATAGCAATGCTGGACTTTTGGGTCTCAGAAAGTCACCTGAAGATGAGACTTCCTGGCCTGGGCCTAGGTCAGGCATGATACCTGGTGACAGAGGCACCTGGATCAGTTCCCTCTCAGTGCAACAAAGTATAGGATCATGCTTTAGGACAGCCTTTTGCAGCCTGCTGCCCCCCCTCACCCCCCAATGTGCTGGGCTGCAACTTCCATCATTCCCAGTCAGCTAGCTGGGAATGATAGCAGGCCAATGCATCTGGAGGGCACCAGGCTGGAGAAGGCTGCCTTAAGACCTACAATGTAGACTGAAATCTTAGTTTTTCTCTGGAGAATTAAAAGTTGTGTTTGACATTGGAATTACCTTAAACAGTGCAGAAAATTTAAACAAAGCAGTAAAAAGGCATACTTCATAGATGCAATTGCCTCAGGCAATTGTAAAATTTAGTGGAAACTTTTGGCATGTCTCAAATTTGAGTTGAAGAATGCTGCAGAAACAGGTGCTGTCTGACACAGGCCATCATTCTCTTTCATCCTTGATGGATGTTACTTTAATCTGTCTTTTACATGGTAGCCAAAAGCCAGTGCATTTAGTGCCTGAAAACAAATGAGGTGGTTAGTGGGAGCTCTTAGGTAACAAAGCACTACCTCCTTTTCTTTTAAATGGAATCTTTAATGGCCCCTGCTGTTGCACCATTAAATTTTAAATCAGGATGCATTTTATATTACTCTATCAATAAATGCGTATTCTCATTAATGGGTTTTTAATGAGTTTCATGATAAAATTAATGGGTTTTGGAGAGTTTAACAAAAACAAACAACCTCATTAACTAAATGTGAAAAGAGGCTAGGCATTATTTAAAAAAGCAGGGGAGAGAGAGTTACTTGAAAGTCAAAATATAAATTATTAAGTCAAGATGCAATGTACTGGGCTTAGGTCTGGAGAAGTTAATGGGTTTGGATGTGGAAGACAGCCAGCATTGAAACCTCAGTATAACCCACATGCAGTCATTTTAACCTATCTCACAAACTTACTGTGTATGTAAGTTAAGTAAGAAACATAAATACACTTGCTACACCTAGAAATGAGAATTGGAGAAAAATATGGGAGACTGAGCTCACATGCTAGAGCTCATCAGCTAGAGTTGTCCACCATTATCAGTTGTTGGATAGAACTACTTAGCATAAACTTCTACCTCTGCTTTCAAGAAATTTTAGTAGCTTGACTAGAATCGAAATACTTACACACACACACACTTCCCCAATTGCTTTGCTGTCTCCCCTGAGCATAAACTCTTTAAAGCAAGCATTTGTCTTTGTATTTGTTAATCTAGTCGTTTCCTACAGATGTGTTGAACTACAGCTCCTAGCACCCACCAGCCAGCATGACTGAGCTGCATGGGAATGATGGCTGCTGTGGCCCAATATATATGTTCAACAGCTCGCAGAAGACTATTCTATGAAATGCCACATAGATCGATGCAGCTATACAGATAATAACCACCACAATACCTGGGCATCTGGGTACAAATTGCTCTGACAATGTATCACCTAAATCTGACATTATGGTAGCATTAATGAGATGTTCCCCTGGCAACGTGGTACCATCCATATTTATCCTTTCCATTTGAAAGTGTAATACACAGTGCGAGAATACACTATTTGTTCCAAAGAACTGTCAAGACTAAAAAAACTCTAAAAATGTGAAACTAGGTAGATTTTGCTCCAAAACAAATAGTTTGCAGATGAAATGACAGAAGCAATAGCCAGAGATGCTATGGCAAAGGGATCCAAGGATACACTGGGGGAACCATAAGCCAACTTGAAACAGCAAATGATGACTCTAGTGTGTATAAGGATACTGGAAACACAGTGCTGTGCTTGAGATCTCTGAGCTGAGGAAGGGTCTAAAGCATTTGGCAAAGCCCTGCCAGCTTTCACAATGTAAGATACACCACCACCACAAGCAACACCTAAGAATGACTAACTCAGAGTGGACCAGATGTGGCAGGCTCATACCTATACCATGGCCTACATCCCTCCATGTGCCTCCTGACCTTGGCTGCCTGGCAAAAAGGTTGCTTCCTTCCCTGGCTTGTTCCAGCAGGAGGGCTGCATGATCTTCGCAAGCCCCCTGCCCCTTCCTCCTTTTTGGGCACTGTATTCAAAAACAAAGACTGGTAGAAATGGAAAGGAACTGGTCCGTTGCCTGGTGAGTTGCAGAAGTGGGATCATTTTTAGGCTTAGGGAGAAGAACTGCTCTGTCGCTATACAAGAAGTGTGCTGGGACTGTTGTGAAATTATTGGCTCCCTCCTTGTGTGAGTTTCTGCATCTGCCTAGTGAAACTAGTGTTTCCAGGTATGCTTGAAGTGCATCCGTTGCTTTAACACTGAGGTTGGCTTCTTTTTCTATTTTCTAGTTTGCTTTTCCTTCTGGGCCAAACATATAGCAGCCATTCAACCAGTACAATGGAAGCACAGGTGTCTCCCCCTGCCCCCATGTAATGAGAGTATGGGATTGCTCTGTCTTGCTTTTAATTTTGAATTGCATTATATTTGCAATGTCTGGTGAAAAACAATGTTAGGGTTATATACAGGTGGGAAATTATCATGTATTTATTTAAAACTTTTATAACCTGCCCTTCTCAATGTCTCAGGGCAATAGATAGTCAGAACATATATAGGGAAAAATGCATGTGTGGGGTGGGGAAGGATTACAGCAGAAGGATATAGACCTAATGGAGCAAACAATAAAAGAAGAAGTAATAGAAGAAAGTATTAATAAGCTGAAAACAGGAAAATCTCCCAAGATAGATGGATTAGGACCAGAATACTATAAAGCTTTTTAAAAGTTTTTTATTCCAAAATTAAAAGCTTTGTTTAATAAAATATTAGAAGGTAGAAACATGCCAGCATCTTGGAAATACTCCACAAGAGTTTTAATTCCTAAGTCTAATAAAGATTTGATTGATCCAGGGTCTTGCAGACTATATCGCTGATAAACCAAGATGCAAAAATTTTACAGCACTAATGGTAAGTAGAAGAATAAATTTATTGATAAATACATTAACATGGGTCAAAGTGGTTTTTTAGTAGGAAGACTGATGGCAGATTTGACTAGGAGAGTGTTGAATATATTTGAGGTTGTAGGTAAAGGGGAACTTAAAGCTGGTATAATATCTCTAGGTATTTTTAAAGCTTTTGACTGTGTGGAATGGCCACAATCAAGATATTAATAGAAATATTAGGAACTGGAAAATGATTTAAAGAAGTAATAGAGCAAATATATTTAGGTAATGTAGCAAATGTGATAGTGAATGATAGTACAATGGTACAAATATCCCTAGGCCAACGCACTAGACAAGTATATCCCCTTTCCCCAATATCGTTTGCTTTAGTCGTAGAGTCATTAGCAAATAGTATTAGGAATGATAATACAATAGTAACACTGGTGTGGGTTTTGAGAAGGAGACCAAGATTAGCCTATTGGCTGATGATACCTTGTTAACAATAAGGGATCTATTAGAAGATATGGATCAGGTCAGATTACATCTGGAAGATTGTGGAGATAGAAACATAGAAACAGAGCGAGTCAGAAGGGGCCTCCGGGGCCATCTAGTTTGACCTCTGGCACCAGCCGGCTCCACTCACGACATGCCCACCATGTGGACGTCCAGCCTATCCTTGAACACCTGCACCGATGGGGCCTCAATGACCTCTCCTGGAAGCCCATTCCACACCCTCGGGGTCCTGACTGTCAGGAAGTGCTTCCTGGCATCCAAATGGAACCTTGGCTCCCTGAGCTTTGCTCCATTGGAGCGTGTCCTGCCTTCCTCTGCAGGGGAGAACAGGTCTCTACCCATCTCCATGTGACATCCCCTCACATACCTGTATGTCGCCAACATATCCCCTCTGAGTCTCCTCTTCTCCAGGCTGAAGAGACCCAGTTCCCTTAGTCTCGCCTCATACGGCATCCCCTGCAAACCGGCCACCAACCTTGTGGCCCTACGCTGCACTGACTCCAACCTGGCTATATCCTTTCTGTAATGAGGGGCCTAAAACTTAACACAATACTCCAGTTGCGGACCCACCAGAGTCATGTAGAGTGGTAGTAATACCTCTCTTGATCTAGAAGCCACACTTCTGGCTATGCAACCAAGGGTGGCATTCACCCTCTTGACCACTGCATCACACTGCTGATTCATGTTTAGCCTGCAGTCAACCAGTACCCCGAGGTCCCTTTCATAAGTGCTGCTCTCCAGCCACTTGTACTTATGACAGCTATTCCTATGCCCCAAGTGCAAGACCTTGCACTTATCCACATTGAATGCCATCCTGTTGTCTCCTGCCCACTTCCATAGTTCATCCAGATCCTTTTGGATCTGGAGTACCTGCTCCTCAATTGTGGCCACTACTCTAGTTTTAGTGTCGTCTGTGAATTTGATCAGAAGACTGTTCACCCCTTCTTCCATGTCGTTAATGAAAAGATTAAACAGGATCAGCCCCAGGAAAGAGCCCTGGGGGACCCCGCTTGTCACTGGCCGCCATCCTGATGAATCCCCACTAATGGTTACCTTCTGCTTTCGGTCAGTCAACCATGCCCTAATCCACCGGACAGTGCTTTGGTGTATCCCAAAACTCCTCAGTTTCTCCACCAGGACATCATGGGGCACTTTGTCAAAGGCCTTGCTGAAATCCAGGTATACCACATCCACTGCATCCCCTCCATCTAGCCATCTCGAAACCTTGTCATAGAATTCCACGAGGTTTGTCTGGCAGGACCTGTTTTTGCGGAAGCCGTGTTGTGTGGCTGTCAGCCTCCCTTCCCTATCTAGCATCACTAGATCTCTCTCAATTATGAGTCTTTCCATTGTTTTTCCTACAATGGACATAAGGCTAACCAGTCTATAATTCCCCATGTCTTTTCTACTACCATTTTTGAAAATTGGGACCACTGATGCCACCCTCCAGTCCTCTGGAACTTCACCCGTTCTCCACAAGGTCTCAAAAATGGAGGCCAGCGGATGTGAGAGAACCCCTGCCAACTCTCTAAGTACTCTAGGGTGTAACCCGTCAGGGCCTGGCACCTTTGTAATGTCCAATGCCCTGAGGAGCCCCTCGACTTCAAGGGGGGTGGCTATAATCTGTGCCCCTAAGTCCCCAGCCTCATCTAATCTCCTATGCGGATATCCCCCGTCCTGCTTTGGGGAGAACACAGAGGCAATACAGTCATTTAGCATCTGTGCCTGTTCCTTATTTAGTGGTCCCACCACTTGTCTCCCCTTCCTCTTCCTATTTACATGCTGAAAGAAGCCCTTTTTGTTGCTCTTGATATTCTTGGCAAGTCTCAGCTCGTAATCAGCCTTAGCCTTGCGAAGAATCCTTGTGCAACGGGCCTCCTCTTCCCGGTATAACCAAGTTTAGTGGGTTTACCCAAGTTTAGTGAGATAGTGGGTTTAAGGTTAAACTGGAATAAATCAGAGATGATGTTATTTAATAGTTATATAGAAAATAAAGAAAAAAATTAAGAGCAGATTTAAAGTTAAGATATCAAGTTATTAAGTATTTATTTATTTAAGGTTTTTGTATACCATCTGCTACCATCTTGGGACAGTCTTACAATAAAAACAGGATAAGAATGAAAAGGGTAAAAATGAAGCATAGCATTTAGTAATAAAATCATACATTAAAACCTAATCAACTTTTCAAATAATGGGTAAATAAAAAGGCATTTAGGTATTAATATTACCAAAAAGTTAGAATCTTTACTAAAGAATAATTTTGATAGGTTGAAAAAAGAAATAAAAGAGAAAATAGATGAATTTAGGAAGACTGGACTATCTTGCTTTAGCAGAATAGCATTATGTAAGATGAAAATATTGCTAAGATTTTTTGTATTTATGATGTTCCCAATTAAAATAACATATAAAGAATCAAAAGATTGGCAAGATTGGTGATCAATAGGTTTTGCAGGGGGGATAAAAAGTGAGGATTTTTTTTTTTTTTAAAGAAAGGGAGATTGGGTATCCTTAATGTAAAACTGTATTATATAGCAAAGCAAGTAAAGCATATACTGGATATTATATTGCAACCCAACAAGGTAATATGACTAAAACTAGAATTTTCTCAACTAGAAGGATCCTTGGTAGATTTTTTTTCAGTAAAAGAAGAAAAGATATGAAAAGGGTAGAAAATCTTTTCCTTAAATACATTACAAATTTGGAATAAGTATAAGGAAAATTTATGCCAATAATCTCACCATTATGTCCAGTTACTAAATTAGAAGGGTTTCCATTAAATTTGAGGGAGATTTTAGGGAAAATATTAAAGAAAAAACAAATAATCAGTTAAAAAGATTGACTAGAGGAAATGAATATAAATGAAGAGATCAAAGAAATGTTATGAAAGGAGAAAATAATTCGGTGTAATGTGATTCAATTAGAATGTTGCACTAGAGAATTAATAAAGAGAAGTGGCAGAAGCAGGGATCATACACGATTTGAAGATAGAAAAGGAAAAATGAGAATATGTGGATGAAGGGGATAGTAAGTAAAATTTGTTAGGGTATTGTTAGAAGAACAGGATCAATTCGATTCACTTAAAGCAACGTGGGAAACAGATTTGAGAAAGAACATCAGTCATGAAGATTGGGACAATATTTGGATGAAGAGGATATTAAAATGTTGGTAAGAATAAAGGATTTTTCTTTAAAAAATGTATGGAGGTGGTACCTTACTCCAGTGAAATTGAACTGTGCAGATAATAAATATTCTTATTTACGCTGGAGATGTGATCGTGAAGTTGGTACATATTTCCATATGCAGTGGGAATCTGAATATCTAATAAAGTTTTGGAAAGAGTTTTTTTAAAGAGAGTAGTAAAATATTAAGTCTAAATATAAAAATATGCCCTGTTCACATTATAGCATCTTATCAAATATTGAAAGTAGAGTTGAAATAATAAGGAATTAATTACAAATTTAATGACTGCTGTGAGATTAATTGTAGCTAAGAACTGGAAAGTAAAATATATTTTGTGATCGGTACAGAGACATTTGGAATACACCTATTAATGATAAATGAACCAGTGATATTAAAGTGAGAAAAGAACATATAAAGAAAAATAAGTGTAATGATATTTGAAATGCATTTATTAAGTATGTGTTTAAAAAAGGAGAAGGATTTGAAACTTCAAGAGAATCACTGCAGCTTTGCAAAGGAGAATTGTTCTGAAAGAATGTTGAATGTAACTTGTATCCTATGGTCCTGGGGGTGGGGGGCACAGTATTTTTAAGAATTATTTTAATTGTAGGTATATCTTTATGTGTTACTATTTTAGTTCTATTTTCTTGTATTTTAGAAGAAAATATTTTATTCATAATAATAATAAAGAAAAACAATCTTACGATTTTCCTAAAGGGAAAGGGAGCCTTTGGGAAAGAACAGAAACTTGGGAGGAAATGTATGCTCCAGTCTTAAAGGAGGTGCTAAAGCATTGCAAAGGGAACTCGTGTGTGTGTGTGAACTTTTCATCTGCCAGCTTTCAGCTGAGTTGTTTTGATGGGTCATTCCGACATCCCTATGAAAACTAGGAAAGGCCTGCATCACGGAAATTGCCTACGATTAAGGGATAATGTGAAAAGGGTGTGATCTCTTGTCTGAGTACTTAACATATGTTAATCTTCTGCATGAAGATTCCAACATTTGACCCTTTCTGTGGGAGGGTGTGTAGGCTAAAATAGGAAGAAAGGTTGTATTTTGGCTTCATAATATGATTATATTATCATGATATAATTTTGTGTTTACAAAAATGGTAACATTAAAAGTGCAACCTAACTATTAAATTTATCTAAATTTTACTTCAGTCTTCATGCATAACCCACATCTAGTTTGAGTTTTGAATGCACTTTATATGAATCAGCCATGATTCTCTTAGCATTTGGCATATTTTCAATTGATCCACCATTAAATAAAACTGAGAAAATACAGAAAGTGGATAGTTTATCATTTTTATTCTTAACAAAACAAGAATAATGTTAATAATTAAAAATAAAAATAATGAAGAATAAAAATTAAAGGAAAGCCCAGGGAATATTAAAACTCAAAGAAGGAAAATCGGACCACAAACAAACACACCATATCCAGCTTCCTAAGACTAAGCTCCACTGAATTCAGTGCAACTAGGCACATACAGGATTGTACAGTGGTCTACTCTGTGTCTTTTCTTCTGTTACTATTACTATGTTTATTTATATATTAATGCACTCTGTGACTAAGACTTATATTGCATTCAAAATCATGCACTACTAGGCAACATTAACAATGTGTAAATATTTAAAGTTTTTGCAGGATGCTTTTTAAGCAGAGGAAGAACCACTAATGCTTTAAAGAGGTGGAATGAAACATGTTGGAGAATACTTTCAGAGGTGCCAATGAACCTCTGTTGTCTATTATACCAGGAATAGTCCCAGGAAATCACACTGGAAATACAGGAGGTGACAGGATTCTCAGTTCCACGTGATATATAATTCTGCATAGAATTAACATGCTTTATATGAACACAGTAGCATCTGAGCCATTATTAACAGACAATTCTACCTTTCTGAGCCATATATCATGGTCAGCTTCAGTGGCCAAGAGCCTCTGTAGGGCTAGCCCTAAATGTCTACAACAGGCAACTTGAGGTTAAAAGCTGTTCGTTAAGAAGTCCCATAGCTTAGCTTTCAATTGAACCTTCTTCCAAGCATGCATGATTAGGACCGGGCTGGGTAGATTTCTAAATGTTCTGCTTTCATATATTCCATTGAGTTCAGCATTAGTAAATATGTATAGCATAGGCAATGCTAGATATTGGAAATGCTCAGAGTTCAAGCCCAATGTGAATTTACAAAACTTCCGGACAAATTAAAAATGCACAAACATACATATCCTGATTTATATATGCAGTGAATCCTCTGTGTGTGTCTTTAAAGGATCCTGTCTCCTAAGGACACCTTTGTGAAAAGGAATGTATGGACAGGGGAGAGAAGGGCATTTGATTTCAGAAAACTTTCAGGAAGAAAAATGGGTGGGAGTGCAGCAGGAGGTGAAACAGTTAATCCAGGAAGATTAGATGCAACAGAGATCATCAGGGTCCCTGTACCATTATTTCAGCAACTGCCCATGGCCAGCAGGATGGCAGACCAGAAATCAGAGATTTAGTGTCCTAGAGATTTGTGGCTCTAAAGAAAAGATTCAGGGCTCTAGCCCTACTGGTCCTCCCATCCCTGGTGCATAGGCTTGCACCTAAATCACATGAAATTAGCCTTGCAGTAAATTTTAAATGCATTACTTTCATGATTTCAAGATGAAGAAAACCATAAAGAGCCATTCCAGCACCAAACCACAGGTTGGATCCAGATTTAAGCTGGCTCAGTTATATTGCCTAAAGTAGACACCCCTCCCACTCCTTCCCATGGCAGACCATGGGAAAATCTACACAGAGATTGGGTTCAGACAACACAAAATCCACAAGGCAAAGCTGAGTGTGGATAAGGTGTGGGTTGTTGTGTCATCTGAATGCAACTGCACCAACAAGTCATGGTTTTTAACCATAAGAAACCCATGAATAGGACCCATAGTTTGTTCATTAGTTTGAGAAATGTGGGTTATTCACCACAGTTTGTTTTTTCATAAAACACAATAACCCACAATAACCCCCCATGGTTCAATGAAAATGCAAACTCAGTCCTTAAGTATGAGTTGTCATATTGTCTGAACCCAGACAGAGAATCAGGAGATCCTACCGCATGGAGTCAGCTAAGGAGGTACATCACCAAATACTGGGCAGAGAGACTTGCAGAAGGTCCCATCTTCTCAGGGAAGGCAGATTTTAGATTTGGCCCTTAGCATTTTGGTGAGGATGTTCAGCATGAATAGCTTAACTCAAGCAAGATTTCTGTTTCTTTTCTTTTAATCCTAAAGTCAAGGTTCTTGGCTACAGGTGCAGTGCAGCTTGCCTATTGCCCTTTTAAGTGCATAGATTATCATAAACTGTACATTGAGAAAATGTACAAAACGCAGCACGAACTATTCAACCCTAATTTGTACCTGATTTGGCTGCTATGCCTCAGTTCCTTCACCTATACTGTGAGGGCAATAAGACTGCCATAACATACAGGGCTGATCTAAAGATAGCTCACATAATATACGCACCATATTTTGATGCCTTAAAACATATCATATAATTACAAAAACTTGGACTCAGACTAAGTAATAGAGTTCAGTCATTAAAATCAATGGGGCTCAAGTAATAATGAGTCATTTAAACCTTCACTGACTGCACTGAGTCTCAGACTAAGCCTGGATCTGACCAAACATAATTATAGCATTTCATATATAGAAAGTGAAACACACACACATACTTCAAAAAGGAGAAAAATGTTGCATTCAATATCTCAGAAGTATATACATATAATAGTTTTAATACTGCACTGAATATGAACATTAATGATTATTAACAATATCTCCAATTCAATTATTAATACATATGCTGGTCCATCTGCCATTTTTATAGCCTCAGTTATGCCTTTGATAGACTTCAGCCATACTAAACTGATAATCTCCACTGTTTTTTGTGATTTATTTTATAGGCTTGCAGAGTTCTTCTAATTACTTGCAAAATACCAGTGTGGCCACATTATTGCATATTTTTCAGAAGTGACCTTTTCACATGATTACACAAACACATAGCTGATTAACAGTGTGATCTATGTATGGTTACTGAAAAGTAAGTTCCACAGTATTGAATGGGGTTTATTCGCTAGCACACATGTTTAGAATTATGGAGTCACAGCAGTCTGGCAAACAGGGACAGTCACCCAATTTGATGATCTTTCAGACATTATACCTCCTTGCCCCTTTCTGTTTAGGATACTCATAATGGTTTAAGTGTGGCAGCACTTATTTGTTTGTATATTTATCAAATCCCAACCAGGAACAACCACCTCCCCCCCCCCAGCTCTATCTTTGTTCCCTTTAACAGAGAAAGATGTTTGGGCTGAGGGACTCAGATTTCATCTTCATAAAAGACTCATTTCTTTAAATGCATGCTGTAAATGAAAAACATAAAACCAGAATTTATTCTTGAACTGCCTACATTTAAAGACCCCTTCCCTTTCCTCAACCTTATTTCCTGCCATTGGGAAGCATTAGGATACTTTCTACTCACACTAATAGCCATATAGTATAACCCTTGCTGTGAACAACTGCCTTTTCATGCATTTCTTTGTAGAAGGCGCTACTCTGGGGAACTCTGATCTCTGCTTCAAAATGGATCATTTACAAATCTCCTTTTTAGTGTGAATTAAGAGCTTCATCACCCTGGGTGTACACCCTCTCCCCTTTCTACTGTACTCCCATCTTCAAAGACAGGTGGTTTTACATTTGAAAACCAGGTGGCTTAACCAGGGTGAAAGAACTAAACTCTCCTATGGGTGCATCGTTAGACAGAATAGAAGTCTAGCTGGGAAATGCTGGAGTTGTAGGCCTCTTAGCAGTCTAAACATGCACCCTACATTTCAGAAAAACACTGGAAGCACAAACAGACATCTGCAATAACAAAATGGTGCAGGATTTAATGAAACTTTCTTTTTTTGAATGGGTAGCCTTTAGGTAATCTACAAATAGATATGGGTATTTGGAGTGCTTTCACTGATGGCTAATTGTGTTTAATAACATGTCTGTTTTAATTTTATTCAAAAATTGTAATGTGTTAGGTTTTTCTAAGTTTAATGGTGCTGTTTGTTTTTGTATTGCCTAATAAATAAATATTACTGTATATTATTTGCAGTATTAAATTTTCACAGTACACAAGCAGATGCGATTGCTCATGCAATTCACTATTTCTTAGTATTATCTAGAACAAGACAGAGATGGCTAATAGATGACCCTCAATGCACTAGATCTGGCCAATTGTACCTGTCCAGTGGTATTCGCCATCAAAATTGTATCTTTTTTAAAAGTAGAGTTTAAACTAGCATTTATTTATTCATTTAACTCACCCACCCACCCGTGTGTGTGCGTGTGTGCGTGTGTTCAGTTGTTTAGGAACAATAAAACCCCTGCTGTTCAGTGCAGGTGGACCCAGGCTGGTTAAGAATGCAGTATATAAAATGAAACAAAAACTACAAAATCCATTTACAACTACAAAGCAAAACTACAGCAGACATTAAAACACAGCTGCTATGTAGTAGTTTGTTCTCAGGCTTCTGTTTGCCACGCTGATACGAAATGGAGAAGTGGGGACACTTTCAGTAACAGCAGACAGGAATGAAAGGGTTTTCAATCCTATGCACACATGCTGATCATCCTCTGCAAATCCCCTATTGCTGCTTTCCTTCTTTCCAGATCTTCCTCACCCAGGCTTCCTTCTACCTTCAAACACTGACTAAAGGGATAGGGTGTGGAAACCCCAATTATTTGTTGGAAAGATATGGCAGGATGGGGAAATGGTTAGGCAACCTCTCTGATGCTTTCCTGCAACTCTTGCATTTTCAATGGCCAAGTGACCTCTTTTCCAGATAACTGCCCTCCTTTTGAAGTGGTCTCCAAACCAAGTCTGATTTAAAGATAAGCAACTGGGAGGAGGAAGTGCTTAAGTGGGCCTTGAAGCTGGACAGCAGCGTGAACAAGGCACACAGCAGGTCACCTAGTCGTTCATTCTATGGGAAGACATGCCCAATTTCTATTTCAGTTGTAATAATGATTTCAAAATGGGAATATTTACATACAATTTAGCACATAGAAAATGGCACAAACCAATGGGTTCAAAATTCCAAGAAAGGAGATTCAGCAATAATGTTCTGATGGTAAGAGCTGCATGATAGTGGAAGACAGACTGCTTCAGAATGTGGTCTGCAGAAGAGGGGCAGTGGCCTTGTTGGTAGAGCACTTGCTTTGCATGTGGAAGGCCTCTGGTTCAAAGCTGGGCTTCTCAGGTTAAAAAAGGTCAAGGAACATATAATGAAAAAGAGCTTGTGATGAGAAAAACCCTGAATGACCATGGATGGATTGGAACCTCTAGGAGGCTGCATTTGGCCCCCAGGACTTAGATTCTGCACCTCTACTTGTAAGCTTAACGGTAACCCAAGCCTTAACTTGAGCCAGACTTACAGCAAGAGACGTTAGGTTTTCCATCAGGATTCTGCTCAGTTATGTGAGAAAGAGACTAAGTCTGAGCGGTTCTGCTTCTGTGTAAAAATTCTTTTACAAAGAAGTACAAAGGTGGAGATCTTTATATACCCAAAATGATGCATCCACTGTTGGTTCAAGGTGTTCTCTACTGCCCCCTACTCTCTGGAAGCATGCATAATCCTTATTATCCAAGAAAAGGAACTCTAAAGTGTAGTGAAACCCCCACACAAAAAAACTCTCTGAACGGACAAAACCCCTCACCATTCTGACAGCCATCTGTGAGAGATGGTTTAATTTGGTGTCCTGCACTGAGCAGGGGGTTTGGACCTAAGGGCCTTCTGACTTATTCCAACTCTGCTATTCTATGATTCAGCAGTTCTGTGCACAGTCCACATTTGGGCTTATTGGGCCACCCTCAGATTTTTTTTTCCCTAGATGTTTTTTATGTTTCTGGAAACCTTCTAGGAACAGTTACAAATGTGTGGTTATGTGTAGTGATTGCCCAAAAAGGGGAAATGCATCACCAGGGGGCATCAATTTGCATAAAATGTTCATATGCTAATCTATTCTGTAGATGCAAACTAGAAATGATCATTACTATTTAAATAAAAAATATTGTATGTTCCACCATAGCAGGGAAGATGTAGCCAGGTGACTTGTGCGCCTCACGCAGTCTGCTATTTAGAATCTAACTGTGCTTAGCTCTTCCTACTAATGGTTCTTTATCTTTAAACCCAAATTTGAATTTGACAGCATTCAAATAGGGGGTGCCTTCAAAACAGAGAACTGTCCTCTGGCAGCCCTTCAAATAAACAAACACCTTCAGTAAAAGAGGGCCCATAACCACTTTAAGCTTCCCAAGCCTGATGCTCTCTTCCTATTGTGTAAGGAGATGCTTTTTTGGCTACATAATGATCCGGACATACCCCTAAATATCAGAAATAGAGAAGAATATGTTTTGGACTACCAATACTGTGGAAGTCACTTTTTCTTATTGCAGATGACCTCTCATTCCTTTTGCACTTTCAATCTCTCTTTAAACCCAAAGATTCTAGCAAGATGCAAGTGGCAGTTCTCTTCTGGCTTCTTTTCACTGTTTTAGCTGAACAGCATCCACAAGAAACCATAAAACCAAATTATTAACAATGTCAATTTTCATACTCTTTTCCAAACTGGCTTACATCATAAATACCTGGGTTCTAGAGATACTGTCCAGGGATTTCCACACGGAAGTTTGCTTGGGTCCCTGGGACAAATATTTTCTTAATGAATATGTCTACTAGGTTTAAGTCCAGCTACTTGTCAAAAAGAAAACAAACCACAAAAAGTGTGTAACAACTCACTCTGCTCTGTTTACATTGCATCTGAGTTTTCCCGTCAAAATGATTACAAAAAACTTAAACAATTAATTAAAATGGATCAAGGCTTCACTCTATACTCATTTACCTGGGAGTAAGATCTATTGTAGTAAATGGAACTTACCTTAAGTAGATGTGTTTAGATTGCCCTGCATCAATTATCAAAAAGAGAGGCAGAAGGGCAATGACTGAGATTAAGTTTAGAATTTGGGGGTAGAATGGTGGAAACCCAAGTTATAAGGCCTGTCTGCCCAGTTATCTCTGAAGCAGGAAAGATGGGGAAGATATGAGTACAGAAAAATTTATCTACATGTTCATAGAAGATGAAGATGTTTTAGTACAAAGAACTTCTTAACTTAATGGTCCTTAGGCAATCCCTAGAACAATTAGTCAGGCACCTATGTCAGGCGCCAGGGTGAAACTTTACTTCCCTCCATCCAGACCTTTTTAGTGATATTCAAGATAATAACTTTGTCGTATCAATACTGATTCTTGCTTTAAAAGAGCACTGTTTGATTGTGTATTATTTATTTATGATGTTATTACTATTGTTTCTGATGTCTATCAGCAATTGACCTTGGAGACCTTGCGGTAAAAGCGTGGGATGAAAAATGAAAGAAAACATAAACTTTAAACAAATTTAATGACCTTAGATAATAAGGAGTGTCTGCATTTTGAAAAGAGGGGAAGTTGAATGCCTGTTTTACCAGAAACATTGTTTTGTTTTCTTGTATTTTGTCATGTTTTATTATTAAGAATTTCAAGACTTGCCTAATTTAATAAAATAACTCTATTCAACTGGGTGATACAAGTTTACAAAATAAGTTTGAAGTCTAGGCCTGGGAGAAATATTAACTTCATTGTACTCAAATGTATATGCTTCCTTATCCATTAAATTCAGATTGATCTTTGGCAGCACCTAGCCTAAAATCTACTCTCTGCAGCCTTTGATGCAAAGGGAATGTCAAACCCTGCCTTTGCACCGTCTGAATTAGTGACACAGGGACATACCCAATTAATAGACATATAATGTATTAATAAGGTTTGATCTTAACTGAGGCTTGGCTGCCAGAATGTTTCTCCCTCATATGACGATATCATGATCTAGCATATTTTAATTTTGCTGAATATTAGCCAAGTGCTCCTCATGCATGTTCAGGAGAGGTTTTCCCATCTCACCAATGTAAAAAGAATTTCTAAACACTTATTTCATAAAGAGCACTCTTCAAAGCCTTTACCATCAAAACAGATCATGCATTCCCATGTCTAGTATTTGTTATACAACTGAAATGTCAGAAGATGTTGAAATGTTAGCAAGGCAATCAAAGCATTATTAGCCTTGATATTTTTACAGTCAAGGTTCTTTTGGGCTTCCAATCCAAATCCATCAGGAATCAAATTCTCAAAACAGGCATCCTTTGGTATACCTTCTATTCCTAGTGGCTGAAACCGGTAACCTATATGATTAGCCTCTGCTAATTGTACTGCCATTTTTAATTCCTTGGCATAAATTCTTGTGGGAACCCCAGTAGGTTCCTGAATGATATTTGTTACGACCTTTCTTTTCAGCAGCACAGGGTATGAAGAAATGCTATTCAATAGTATGACCCTTTTCATAGGCTTCTTATGCCTTTTTGCTCTAACTTCCTGTTATAGATCCTAAATTTCACATCCAAAGAAGGAAAGCAGTCATCTACCTTGGACTGCTCCCCTGTAACCTTTATACTACCCATTCCATTTCCCATTCATATAGATGGCCAGCTGGCAACTACGGCAGACAAAAGCTGTGTGGACACAACTCTTGAAACCTGGATGAACTTATAGAATCTCCGTGGGGGAGATCTACATAAGATTACCGCTATTATTTCTATTATCATAAGCTTCTAACTCCTAACAGCAGTTCAGCACGTAGAATATTAACAGCTGGTGCTTTTTCTGGCATGGAGAACAAGTGACGTAGCAAGGAATTTACCTGATACATTTCTGCATGATAGGGTGCTTCTAAACCAAAAACTCTAAAGGCACAAAACCAGGGCCAGGAAGGAAAGTTGGTAATTTTGTGGCACTTGCTCCTTCCCTGCCCTTTTTCTTCTAATATTTCCCTAAATCATTCCTGTATTGCCGCATCAGTGGGGCTGCAAGCTGATAACAAATGAACAAATGTAGATGTTTTAGAGTTAAATGAGCATATTTAAAAGTGAAATGGGTGATATTCCATAGCTGCCTTGAGATATATAGTGGGAACTGGTGGCACCCACTATCAGAAATGTAATATCCATTCTTAAGAAGAGTGTCTTATATTTTTAAAAGTAGAAATAATAGAAATACCTCATCTAATTTCTATTGCCCAAGGAAGCTTGTGGTAGGACTTTATATGCTTCCATACAGTGTGCAGAAGGGACACAAAGTTAAGAAGGTCTCCCCTTCCTTTTTTTTTCTTTTTTAATGTTTTCAATTAAGTGTTCTGAATAACATGACAACACGGCATATAAAGCAGTCCCGTGACAATGTAAGGCAGGCAGCCATTACGTTGATTTACTTTGGACCATTTTAAGTTCAGGGAGTGGGATAAAGAGACAAGGAGCTTAAAAACGTCTTTCACACTGATGTAATAAATTCTGCGCATTGCTTTAAAGATAGGGCAAAATAGCTAGTTAAGGGGAAGTCTAGGGTGGAAGGAAAAACTTGTTTTGTATTCCACTGTCATGGAAAACAATAGATTATGGGAAAGTTCTCCAGAAGGTGATCAGAGGAAAAGTTCACTGGCATCTATCATGAGCTGTGTCTGTGAGGCCTGCTGGGATAGGAGGGAGGGACATAAAGGTGTCAGCAGTTAGCCTGATACTGTAAATCACAACAATGCGAGTTAAGTCAAATAGCTGGCTAGGAAAACTGCCCTCAGAATTCCACTGCTTTGCTGATGTGCTGCGTGTATTCCTCCCTTCCATCTGCCCCTTTTCTCTTGTGACCTGGGGAAGTCTTGTGATGTGTGTTGCTCTTTCCTTATTAGCTTTCATGTTGAGATCTATTTTCAAGTTCAAAAAAGTTGAAAAGAGGGATGACCCAGAGACCACCAAAGTGTTCTGAAGCACCCTTAGGACCTGCCATCTGTTTTCCAAGATCTTTCACAATTTGTCTGATTCTGTGTTTTGTTTCGTTTTATTTAAACACATTAAAAATAAAATATTTTTTTTAAAAAACAGCATATTTAAATGGCAAGGATGACTTTGAAATGGTTACAAACATGACCATCTGAGGGTCACTTCACAGATTTTGTATTTGTAAAGTTATTCAACAATTTAACAATGCAACCCCATGCACACTTACCTGACAGTAAGCCACACTGAATTCAGTGGGATTTACTTCTGAGTAAGGTATTTTAAGATACAATTTGTGACTGTGACAAAGGCATATAACAAACAAGCACATCATGGTCATTGTTGTTGTCCAAATCATCTGGAGGGCACCTGGTTGAAACCGAAGATGCTTCCACATTCTTGACTGTTCTTGATAAGTAGGACCTACAATCACCCTAGGATTAGGTGCATTTGGATCTCATTCTCTGGCAAAGGAAGCTTTGTCTCTGTGTAATGTTTGAAATGCCCGTTAACCTCAGACAATGAGTGAAATCATCTTGGCACATTAATTGGTCCATACCCCAAGACAGAAAAGACTAATGAACTTCTCCATTATACAGGATGTATAATGCATGTGCTTTCTTGTCTGTGGCACTGAAGACTGCATCGTTAACATCAATAATGCATATTTCTTCCAAGACTGGGTGAGAAGAAAGGCAGCAAAAGAAATGGAACACTTTTGACAATATAGAAAATCAGCTCTCCTAAGGGCCCAAAATTGGAAGAAGAGTTTCATGCTCCCGTGCAATATCTTAGCATAACTCATTTGGGAAAAATAGAAGTACTTTCTGGACCAGACCAAAAGCTTCTCCAGTCCAGTGTCTTGCTTCCTACACTGGCTATTCGGATACCCACAAGTAGAACAGAGGGCAAGAGAGCTGAGAATAAGAAACGTCTGAAGGGGGTACTGTGCTCATGTATCCAGTATTGTACAGCACTGGGAAATGCAAACAGGCATTGCCTTCTTACAACAACCATATATAAGAGCAGAGCTGGCATCCGAGATCAACATAGCTGCCCCCCGGAAACTAAAGAGGCCCACTGCTGATCCCCCTCCCCCAGAACTTCTTAGCTGTGCTTCATTCCTTGTATTGTGCTCTGTTTGGGGAGGGGGGCTCAGAGGAAGAAGACAAACAAATGGGCAGCAGTGGCGGCAGAGAGGAGGAGGCAAGAGTGCTCAGAAAGGGGCAGCTGTTGGGGGATCTTTTCCAAGCGTCCCCCAAAACTTGGAGCAGGCTCTGTGCATAGCCATGTGCTAGAAGTACCCTTAAAAAGCAATGGACAACTTGTGGCCCTCCAGATGTTTTGTCCTACAACTTCCGTCATGCCTCAATAGTACCGTAAACAAGCATACTGGCTAGGGCTCATGGGAGCCACAGTCCAACAAAATTCGAAAGGCCACATATTCACCACCCCTCCTATCCATGTCTGCTCAGAAGCAACCCCCCCCCCCAATCAGGCAATAAGCCTGATTCCCATATGTGTAGCTACGGCTGCCTACCCTTCGCAGCAACCCCCACAGTGTGCCAGAAAAGAGGACCGGGGCAGGCCTGAGCAGATCCAAATGGTGTGTGTGCAGGTATACAGGTGCACCCAGAAAGAATTATTAGTTTCATAGTGAGGCAGACGGTGCCAGGTGACTTGTGTCCGCACCTGTTCAGTCTGTTCTTGGTGTGTTCATTCCAGACAGTCAGCTGTACTCCCTTCTGACATTTCTTTATTTTTGAACCAGACTTGGCAAATATCTTTTCGAAGTTAGTTGCCTAACTTCAGATAGGCTACAGTCCTCTGGCAGTCTTTCAACAAAGGGCTGTACTCTGTAAAAGAAGACACATGGCCTCTCTGTGTTGGGTTACAACTCTTATTACTCCATCCATCATGCTGGCTGTGGAAAATGGCAGTTGTAGTCAAACACAGATACCAGGCTTGGGGAGGTAGCAGTACAGGATTCAAGCCTAAGTAAATAGCATGTTTCAAGTGAAACACAACAGTGAAACACTTTGGAATTATTTAAATTATGAATATAATATAATGTATATGAAATAAATGATATAAATTCACTAAGTCACTGATATCACTACATTTTATTATAACTAAATCAGTCAGGCATTAGTCCACCCCACAGCCTCCCCCTTGACCAACAATAGTTGTGATCTCTAACTTTCCTGTTATTATTTCAAACCTATTCCTTTGGGTTTCCCCTGCTTCTTTTCCAAAGCTTCTCTGTTCTTTTTAGACATCATGGAGTAAAGACTTTTCCTTCTGCTCTGGCTTGTCAAAGTTTTGGCTTGATTACTGGAAAAGAATCAAGAGGTTTTCTCCCAGTGTAACCATATCAGATTAAAAGCGCAGATGCATGCTTCCCTTTTTATCAATAAGCTTTGTTTGCAGAAAAGGTTTAAAATAAAGATGGCTCTTTGAAAACTATAATGCAATTACAGATACAAAAGAATCCCACCCCTATTAGGGGTCAAAAGCTTAAATCTGTGGCATAGATTCTGTGAGATGAGTCACCTACAGCTTTAATTGCAGATTAAAGTTTACTCTCTGAGTAGAAGGTACAGCTGACAACAAGCTCAGTTGCTGGATTCCTGAAAGCCCTCTAGCTCCACATTCTGCTTAAGATGCTATCATTACATTTTGTATATGATATCTTAAGAGAAATGGAAGAAAACTTCCAAGAAGTCTGCCAATGTTGTTTTAGTTTTACAGGTTATGTTTCTCCTGAAATGCTTAGCTTCAAGTAATTGCTTTAGAATGTTTTAACCAGGATACCAGCTATCCCATTAGAAGGCAAACCTTTTCTACATTCAGTATGTGTTTTAGCAACCAGGACTGCCATCCAATCTAAGAGTCAGAGTTGGCCCTGCTGTTAGTCAAGGTGAGGCAATCACCTCAAGTGGCAGAAGCTAGTGAAGACAACAGTGGCACCTCTTCATTGTCCCTTCTGAACCTCCTGGCTGCTTTCCTCTTTTGGAGAACAAAGCTGTGTATGCCACATAAACTAACCTCCCACTTCAGGTATACTGGTTGCCACTATCTCATCCTAAGTGTTGAAGTTGGACAACAGGTTTATCTAACTTCTGTACATGAATGGGGAACAGTTGCCATCTTGTCAGTACAAATGTGCATGATGGCATACCACACAATTGTCAGTTTTTGTTGGTTCTGTTCCTAGTCTTCAACTCTTGCTTACTATGCAGAAATTTAGCTGAGCAGGTATTCTTTCCTTTCATTTTGTCTGTATAGCAGGAAAAGCGTCATCTCTCTGATTAAGGTTTAAGGTTTAAGATTTAAGGTTCAGGGTTGGTTAAAAAAAAAAGTTAGAAACCTGCCCTAGACTTAAAGAACAATTCAGTGGATGCTAAATAATGGAGCACTGAGACTCATTTGGCAAACCTGACATAATAGACTAGATAAATGTGTGAAGGAAAGTCTATAGCAATGCATATTACAAACATCTGTTAGAATGGGACCTTGAATTGCTTCTACAGAACCATTTTTATTCTGCTGTCATCCACCTCTGAAATATAATTGGGGAGTAATTAACTGATTGTTATGCTCTTGTGGTATCACATGGAAACAGAATTATTAAATATTTCATCTCAAACCTACCTATGAATGTATAACTATTTCCATACCATGATGAAGGCTGCATAATTCATGCAACTTTTCAAGTCATCATTTTTCATGCCAATTTATTAAGCTGATTAGGCACAGCAGTCCTGAAAAGAGCATTTCCTAAGCTGATGCCATCTTCCTTCCCTTATTTAATAGCTGCTGTGCCTAGACATAAGGAACCTTTTTATGAGGAATCTCTGTATTTCTTGCACTGCAACTGTAAGTGGGGAGGAGAAGTTGTTTAGAGCTGGAATAGGAACCACCTGCCAAGAATGCTTCCTCCCCCATCCCCAGTTTGGTGGATGTTTTCCCAACTGAGCCATCCTTTGGTATTCTATGGAAAATATAGCCCCTTCTCTTAAAGCAGTGCCTTTGATCACAAGGGTTTTACAACCAGGCATTATGGCATCTACTGATGTGTAACCACTTCTAGGTAGGGAATGTCAGTTGTTAAAAGTATGTAACACACATATATTTATGATTAACTTAAAATGCTTACACATTCCTAAATGGGGTAGCCTGGAGCGGCATCATCAATGTCTGTGATGTACTTAGCAGATACATTCTGCAGAGATAGCTGTATTTGTCCATTGGAGTAAAAACTACAAAGGAGCCTGTCTGTGCCATCTTAAAGATAAACACAGCCATTGTGGCTCATGGGCCGGCGCCCTCTTGATCAATGGGTGAAGTGGATTTGTGCACTTTGGAACAGGAGCACCGATACACACAAATGCACTTATGGTTCAAATTTAAATATAAGAATACATTGCAAAATACTTTGGTTTGGCATGACATAATTAATAGATTTCAGAATTCCAGAAAGCCATTGCTTATGAAATGGCATGGTGTGCTTAGGGAAAAGATAGCCTTGATTTTTTTTAGATGTCATTTCTATCTGAATCTATAGATAAGAACAGAAGTTCTGTCTAAAAGCAGCAGTATTTACCTATCTAAAAGCAGCAGACTTGTCAGAGGTGCATGAAAATAAGACCAGACCATGCTGGACCATGTTAAGTCTAGAAGTTCTGAACAGTCTGGTAGGGAGCATTTAAAAAAAAAGGATTAAATGTGATCTGAAATCAGCCACTGGAGAGAAAGAACACTGAGGAGGAAATAAATGAAGGGCATGCTTCCCATTGAGCTACTGGTGAACAGAGTAAGCAATGCAGGACTAACTAGAGAAACTGCACTGGGATAAGACAAAAATCCTATGTTCCCGAAGCTACTGACACAAAATAGGCAACACACATTCGGTGGGATGCAGATTAGACGTATTTAGAGAAGACCTTTTTAAATCAATGCAGCATTTTTTTTCAGTGGGTCATACTTAAGTATGACAATCTGGATCTAGCCCATTATGCATTCAGTTTCATTGAGACTTACTAAATTAGATTATGGTGGTTGAGCTCCTGGTAAGCCTCTATATATGCTTAGTTGGCTGTGTTCAGTTCTTGAAACACAAGTTGTGCAAACTTTATTCAGTATAATATAAGCCAGTTTGTGAGATTAGGAGTCCCAATGCCATATGATCCACTGTACTAGTACATGCAGTAGAATAGTCTTTCTGTTCTGTTAGATCATTGGTTTCTTCTAATGGTTGCAGGAGAGGCTAGTACAGTTGGGACCTATTGCCATGATGCTGCATCTGTTGAATTTCTGCCAGTCCTATTGCTATGAAAGGTATGGTCTCTTTAACAATAAGAAAACTGGAAACTTCAGTCTATAACAGGAAGCAAGTAAAAAGAGTTTAGGGTTACCAATTTGTAAACCAGTCCCAGTAGCTGTTTCTATAAACCCAGTTTGATCAGTGGCACATATTTAGCTCTATGCAAAAAAGAACAAAGAAAAAAGGGGGAAATGCTCAATCTGCTGATTTCTGCAAATCAGATCACTGCAAAAGTCACAGGAGCAAGCCAGGCTGGCTTTTTTTGGTTGGGTGGCAATTCTGCATTCAAGGCAACTATTGATACCATCAGATAATCATCTGAGAAATTGCATGATTTGAAAACGAAATGTATTTGGTGAAGGTTATTTTAAAGTCTATTGTGGATTTTGCCCTTAGTATTTGCAGATCACATATGCCCCACTTAGAAAGGATGGATGGGCTAATCACAGAATCATAGACTCAGAAGGGACTTTAGAAGTAATTGAATCTGACCCTCTGCCTTTACAGGATCCGCAGTACAGGATATAGCTGCAGCATCTCTGAGGGTTGGCCATCTAGCCCCTGCTGGAATATCTCCCGCAAAGGCAAGCCTTCAAAGCAGTTTGTTCCATGGTTTTTTTGAACATGTAGCAAACTCTGCTTCTCAACAATTTCCACTCACTGGTTCTAACTCTGCCCTCTGGAGAAAGGGTAAACTAGCCACTAGCCAAAGTGTTTGAAGCCCACTATTGCATCTCTTCTTAATCTTCCCATCTCCATGCTATCCATACCCAGTTCTTTCAACCATTCCTGCTTGGATTTGGTTTTCAGCTCCTTCACCAGCCCTGTTGCACTATTCTAGATACCCTCCCATTTGTCAGTGTCCTTCAGTCTTAAAACAGCATGACCTTTAGTACATAATATAGAAGAAAATGCAAGAACAGTAGTAATATAGTCTACCCAGAAAGTAAGATGGAATGAACTTTAAGTCCTACAGAAAGGGCTGGGAAAACTCCTACCTGAAACCCTGGAAATCTGCTGCCAGTCAGTGTAGACTGGAGCCTACAATTCCTACCAGCTCTAGCCTGCATCACTGATGGGAGTTGTGGACCAAAACATCTGTGGAAGCTCAGGTTGCTGTTTCTGGTAAAGACAATTCTGATCTGACATAGGATAAGGTAGCTTCCTATGTTCCTAATGAAAGAAACAGACAACAAGGCTGACAGGCAAAAATGTAAATAATTTCCTCAGCATAACAATGTGATTCCAGAAGAATCCGCACCACTTTTATTTTTGTCTTTTATGAAGTTGCACCTGCCACAGAAAACAGGAAAAGCGGTGCTGCCCCAGAAATCTGTAGCATTCCTTAATGTCAGAGTATCGAAGAAATGAATACCAGTAAACATTCTGGTAATCAACATTAGTCTCACATGGCAAATACTACCAGCACCTGGTATGAAGAGCATGGCAGACATGAATTTGCATGTTATGGTGGTTCTAAAGATGTTTTCCAGGGTCAAATTACACATTGCTTCCAAGACATCATCAGAAGCCATGTTTAAGCACAGAGGACCTCACCCGGATTAGGACCATAGCTGAGACGAAGAACTAAAATCACCACACAATAGACCTCACTACCCACCCACAATGCACACACGCGGGGCAACTGGTTGTTGCATTTTAAAGTGAAATTGTGTGGATTTCAAATTGGATTTGTTTTCTTGGGTTTTTTTGTTTTGTTTTGTTTTGTTTTTTTAAGTTTTGTGCGCATTGCTCTAGGATCACTTGTGAAAGAAGTGCAAGTAACTGGTTTATATAGTGATGAAATTGACCAGTCATTCAGCAGGGACTGGTCCTGACAAGCCCTGCACTGACTTTACAATAAAAAACAAGGGGGAAAGACCACTTCAGAATAATGTATAGTTTGAGCAAATATTGTGTACGCATTATACTTACAGAGAAATTTAAACCTAACCTGAACTCTGCAATCTGAATCCAGACCAGGAAATATGCTGCATTTCAGGAGAGTTTCGTTCCTGCAAAAAACACCCACAAATACCCAAAGCTAGCTAAGCCTAGCCGAAATCACTTCCAGTACGACCCAGTGCAGAGGGTACCATGTCATTAGAGAATCTTTAGTTTTTGGTTTGTTAAAGATGAGCCACCCCTCCCACTTTCCACTGCACAGCAAACTAGTGAAAGGAGAGGGAGATGCAAAATAAGCCATGATATGCCATGGTATGATGAGTGGATGTCTATCTTACAAGAAACAGACGTCAGCGTCTCTTCTAGGAACTCAGAGATGCTTGGCCACACCTAAAGCAGCACTCTGGATGGTGGCCTATATTCATATATTACTACCATACCCATTTTACAGCTTGTGCAAGTAACTAAAATCACAAGTTGTGGATTCTCTATTTGCAGAAAAATTCTGGCTTGTACATATTTCTTCCTTCAATGTTGCACAAATGCTTGTGAGGAAGCAGAAATGCAACACGCAGAAACAAAATCTGATCTGGCCATTGCTTTCCACGTTTCTTCCCTGCCCCCCTCCTACACCCCCTCCAAAAATAGGACAGCGCCTGCATGTATTGAAATTAGGAGGAAAGCCATAATGAACCTAGCCGAAATTAAATAACATGCAGCCATGTCCTCCTGAAAAAATATTTGATATTGATTTGATTCTGCTAGCTCAAATGATATAGAATCAAATAGTTTCCAGACTATGTCAAGAGGAGAATGCAATCAAAGTTACATTTGTGCCCATGAGAGTGGTTCTGCAACCAGGTGGCCATGTTCAAAAGGTGATTAGATCAATTCTTGCAGGATAAGGCTATCAATGGCTACTAGTCATGGTGGCTCTATGTTACTGCTGCAGTAGCATGACTCAGAATACCAGTCCCTGAAGAACAGCAATGGGTGCATGTGATTCCCGGCCTGTTCTGGGGACAGGAATGGGCTTCCCATAGGCATCTGCCTGGCTACTGTAGGAAAGAGAACTCTGGACTAGTTTGGGCTTTGGTCTGATCTTATTGTTATGGTCTTATTCAGAATGGAAAAATAAATAAGCCACTCACAAACCAGCCAACCCCAGCTCCTGCAGTAACTTTAAACTTGTTGTATGACATAAATAAGTCGTTACTGCAATATGCATGGATCATTATTAAAGATTTCCTGGGGTCACACTGTGTTTTAAACAACTTACCAGCAGGCAGGGAGGAACACGCTGTTTCAACAATCCTCAGTACCTCTGTCTAAAAATCTAGATGCCATGGCAATCAAGAGCTGAAATGCATGGTTTATAAGAACAAGTTGGAATCTCCACTTCCCTTGGAAAAGGAAATAAAAGGAAAGTCACATCCATCGAGTTCTGTAGAAGGACCTAGAGATTCAACACAGCCTGTTTTATTCGTGTGGCGGGAGTGATGTATGGTGAGAAACTTTGTGCTTGTTTTTAAACTATTGACCCAAGTGAATTACCTTGGTTAATGTTTTGGCGCTTAGCGAAAGCCATGACCACCGTCAGGAGAGCAATGGGACCAGGCATAAGCTTTTAAGGTTAGCCAAGGTTCAGAGGGTCATTCCTGGGCCATTTTATCCATCATGGCCCTGCGCAATATTACAAAGCGTGGTTTTCAGTTACATCAACAAACCATACAGCAGTGAGAGACAGACTAATACAGGCTTTCTCAAGCTAATGCCCTGTAGTTGTCTCTTGGGCTACAGCTTCCATCACCCTCAGTCTGGCCCTCATGCAATGGCCATGCTGGCTGTGGATGATGGAAGTGGTAGTCCATTCCATCAGGACTACCATTTTCTTCCAACTTGAAGAAAGCTGTACCTGCATCTGTCTTGAGCCAGTGAGACCAATGTCCCACTTATCTACAAAGTAGTTATTTCCATCTTAAGTTGCACAGCCTCTGTCTCATCCAAAACAGATGGGAGCTCAAAAAGATGACATCCATTTTCATTTTAGTCTCAGAATGTTTTTGCGCTCAGAGAGAGGAAACACAGCAACAAAAATGTAAGAGCTGCTTCACTGGATCACACCAAAGTTATGTAAGCCAGAATCGTGTTTCCGAGCTGTCTCCAGAAAGCAAACAACCAAAACATGAAGGTAATAGTTTTCCTCTGCTGCTACCTCTGCAAACTAAGCTGTATTCAATGGGGTACTACCTTTCTATTGGGGGTGGGGGCGGTGTTCTGGGTTCCATGTAGCTCCTATGGCTGACAGTTATTGACTGAACTAGGGTTGGATTCTTTTAATCATATTTATACAAGACTCTTGAAATCTATGGGACTTAAGTTAATCAGGATTAACAAGTCCCATGGATTTCAGCATGAAGCAGAAATCATTCCCTTTCCTCCATGAAACTATCCAATATACTTTAAAAGCCATCTAAGGTAGAATATAGGAAACAGAGCTAAAATTAGTGCAGGTATTAAGCAGTATATCTGCTTCTGAAGTTTGGGTGAGTCTTCAACTTGGAACACAAACCTACATGGCAATCACAGGCCACTTGGCAATTCAGTGGCAGGAAATGGTAGTAGGGAATCTGTGTCCACATCAGCATGTGCTGCACATATTTATTTATTTATTTATTTATTAAAACATTTTTATGCCGCCCCATTCGCCGAAGCCTCGGGGCGGCTTACAACATAGATAAATGACATATGTCATTCAGCCCATAGCTAAATGTTTGTTTATATTGAAATACTACAGCCCAATCAAGAGAGAGAATTTGTGCATTAGCCTTTACAGTATGGCACAAAGCAACATACTATTACCCTGGATTTGGCTTCAGAAACTGACACTATTCTGTCCCATAGGAAGTGCTGGTAGGCTGACACACAAGCCCAGTAACTGAACTCTCCTAGAGGTAACCCCAGTGTGGAGTACTTATGTCTAGATTCATCCCTTTGTATCACTGGGAGAGGACTAGCTCTTATATGTGATCTTGGATTTTTACTTATACAGAGCTGGGAGTAGGATTTTTTTGAAGAAGGTAAAATCTTTGTCTTGGACACTGTAAAGGTTCTCTCTTTTGTGAGCCATTGGTGATAAAGTGGAGGGTCTTGTCCATGATAGCTTAATTTCAGAATGGAGGGAACATGAGGATGGAGACTGTACCCTACTGAGCACCAGGTCAATAGCAGAGACCTGTGGAATTTTGATTTCCAGGCCTAAAGATTTAGCCACTTGTAAAGCTTGCTTAACATACTGTCTCATCAAAATGTGAAAAGGGATTTTGATCACCTACTTCAGGAACAATGTTGAAGGCGGAAGTCAGAGAAATAACTCTCTTCTGCCATGATGGGCCATTGATTTGTTTCATTATTGAGAGGCAGAGATGGATAAACAAGCTTAACTGTCAGTGAGAATTGCATGGTGGGGGGGAGGGGCTTAGACAATTTTTTTTCAGGATGCTATACTGAAAAACATTTACTAGAAAAGGAGGACAGCAATGGAGTTGGAAGCTCATTGAACCTGGTGGGGTGGAAGGGCCCAGGAGCTGGCCTTCTAGTGGTTTAGATACTGTGTGATTTAGGGTATCCTGAGTGTGGAGAATGGAAATAGTGCCCTCTAGGTGGTGCGCAGTCCTTGTAACACTATTGGTAATAGCAGGTTGTAACAGATTCTTAGTAGCAGAAGTATCAGTGGCCATCGCATGCATGTTGATTGGCACGAGTGTGGTCCAGTTCAATGTTAGCTTCTACTCAGTGAGTTGATGCCATGCACCCTGGGACTTGGGGGCAGAGAAAAGGGGGAAACTCCAAGAAAGAAGGGAAAGCTCTGTCAGTGCTCCAGAACAGGTGAGAATTTTTTTATGAAAGCCCTAAGGCAAGAAAATGTTTGCCTTTTCTGGCTGGCTGGCTGCAAGCAGTCCAAACAAATGGCGAGGTAAGTCAGAGTCACCCCCAGAGCATGCAGAGGTGGCGGCCAGACCTTTTACCTTAAAGCTGTTTTACTGTAGTGTTTTCTCAAAGGACCATTGCTGCATAATCAGCGTGTGTGAGGTACAGAACTGCAGAAAAACGAAGCCTCTGAAATAAGGATTTCAACCTTTTAGAGTGGTGAAAGGGCTGCTCAAAGTTTGGGAAACCACAAAATTACTGGGAGGGGTGCAGAAGAAATACAGAAACCATTCAGTGACATGTAGGATATGGTGCAGCCCTCTAGGGAGGCTCAACAGTCGAGATCCCGAGTCCCACATCCTTGAAACAGACTGTGTAACTAATTTTCACTTACAGGAAAGCTGCAAGGCATCCCTGGCTTTTTCCTGTGTTACTGTGTTTCTCTCAACTACACCAAGAAAATGTAAATGGCCAACACTCTCCCCAGGAGGGATTTTTCAGAAAGTGTACTAGTATAAGCTTCCCATCTTCACTTCACACCAGTTGAACATAGAGACCCATAAAACTCTATGGCCTTTTCAATCGGACACGAATATTAGGCCTTGGCTGTTTGTAAAGGGGTTCCAGGTTGCTTCTGGCCCATCAAGACGGAGCCTGCAGAATACACAAATTGCTTATGTTACTGTAAACAGTGGCACAACCCTACCTGGAACCAAATCTCTCAGCATGCAATGAGATTTCTCAGGTGTGCTTAGCAGTGTGTGTCTAACTTGGCTGCAGTCCCACTATCCATCTCAAGAGCAGTCAAATTCCCCATAAATATAGACATAAAATAACACTCTTCAGAAATTTTATTTATGTTCACCTAAGCCACATTATGGCTTTTTGATTTACAGTGTACACAAACTGCCTTCAGGTTTTACTTTGTTATATGTCTGGATACATATACAAGCTCTTAAATACGTTCATCATTATTAGTAAACAAGCTTTGGGTGAGATTCTTAAATAAGAAGAAACTTCATTTCTACGGAAATAAAATTGCCTGATTACAAATCCAGAGGACTCATAATTATAGTGCTTGCTTTAAAAAACAACAGCAGCAACACACACCGACTTTTAATATATGGAATAGCTTTAAAAATATTCTTAGGAACAGGGGAAAGATTTATAAATATTACATATTTATAAAGTTAAATATATAATATTGAATTTGGGGCAGTATCAAAGCTATTGTGCACCCTTACAACACAGTTCATTAAACCTGGCCATTAAAACGTGTAAATTTTGTCGGCAGATTGTCCACTGGATACACAGTAGGGCCAGTCTTCATAGCTGGGGGTCCATTTAAAAGCTGCCAGTCACAGTTCCGGGCCAACTCTACAGTAAAGATCTTGAGGAGAATTTTAGCAAACTCTTTGCCAACGCAGCTTCTTAGGCCACCTCCAAAAGGAATGAAACTAAACCGTGACACATCCTCTGGGAAAGGGGACATGAAGCGGTCAGGGTTAAAGTCATCTTTGTTGATGAAAAGTTCTGCAACATCATGGGTGTCACAGATACTGTAAATGACATTCCAGCCTTTAGGAATCTGGTACCCCTACAAGGAAAAGAGAGGAATGAGATCTAAAACAGCAGAACTATGGATTTCTCTCATATATTTAGCCATTTTCCCTACAAGCAGAAGATATTTTGCCAGCATAAACTCCTTTTGAGAGTATGTGGGTGACCAGAACAGATACAGTTACATGCCTGAAGTACAAAGGGGTTAACAGCAATCAAGTTATCCTGCAACAAAATATTGCAGATACCCCATTCCATACCACCACTTATTTTTCCATGTTTTCCCTTCAGTCTGTCAGCATTCTGGGCCCCCCGAGTTCAGTCATCATTGTTAGTCCTCACTGGGGGAGCTCTCCCCAGAAGTCTTCCCCCTGTTGAAACAAGTAGCACTTCCTCAAACCTTGACAATCACTCAAGACTGCCAGTACCTCACCCCTTGTGCACAGATGGTGCCATTTTGGCAGCTTTAGGACCAGCACTTAGCAAAACAGATGGCTACTGATACCTCTGGTAAAGCATTGAAGTATCTCTGGCATCACCATCATCATCATTCATCTTCCCATAGATTTGGGAGAAATTATACTTTCATATATTCATGTGTGCGTACATGTGCATGTAGAGCAAGTGGTGGGGGAGAGAGAGAGAAGATGTGGTACCACTTTAAATGCCACTTTATTCTACCACACTGATGAATGGTGAATACTTCCTTTTCATACATCAGGTAGGTTTGAAAGATGGCAAACACCATCTTCTCATTCATCTGCTTGGGATTACAACTTCTATTAGCCCCAGCTTGCATGACCAATGGTCAATGACTGCAGAATTTGTAAGGGCACCACATCATTTACCTGTATCCTAGAGGCATTCAAGGTGAAACTGGACAGTCATCTGAGTGGGATGGTATGACTTGGCATCCTGCACCAGCAGGGGGCTGAACCCGATAGAATAGTAAGGTTGGAAGGGGCCAAGCAGGCTAAGAATCCAAAAACCTATCCTAACTCACAACAGATGGTCTCTTTTTAAAGCTGATTATGTGTTGAGTGAAAGAAATTTCACACACCACCTGTTACATGTACACAGAGGTCCCAACACACAGGTTATCAATACTAGCAACATTCAACAGTGACCACATGTAAAGTGAGGGTGTTGGAGAGAAATCTGAATTCAACAAGAAAGTAGGCCCTCAACAGATGTTAAGGCAGCATTTTACCCTGCCTGCTAAAAGACTTGCCTCCCTAGTCTTCTTCAAAATGAAAAGATTTCCAATTCAGAAGTTTAATTCAAGCGCTTTTGACAAATTGTGGCTCCTCAGGGGCTCTTAATCTACATTAGGCATCCAGATCAAGAGGAAATGCAAACAGATATCTGATAAGTCTGAGGTGTTCTGGAGCCTGCTGTAGTCTCAGGAGCTCTAAAGCAGGGCAACATTTAAAAATATTTTTGGCACTTTACTGGTCCAGAATTGTTACACAGCCTGGATATTTTTGTTTATGAAGGGCAGGTTAGGAATAAATAAAATGAACAAACAGGCACACTTTCCCCATCACTCTGTCTAAGAAACTACAGCTGTAGGAGTTTGATCTTCATACTGTTCAAAAAGGAGCTGTTTCTGATCATAGCATTGGACTAATAAGCAAACTAAACATGTGTGCCCATCTTGAAAGCCGGTTTTCTGTGGGTTACAGCTCCTCCCACATAGTCACAGTTATTTAGCAACTACAGATGCTTTGCTTTAGCGTTTTTAAAGAGACAGAAACATGGGCAGGATTGAAACTACTCTCTCTTACAGTGGAAAAATGTGTTTCAACAGAACAGAGAAAGGGAAAGTTTAAGCATTCCCCCCACTTCTGCAAGCTCCCCCTTCTGCTCCAGAGCTGAATGTTACCCACTGTCCTTTATAAATCATTTTTATGCTATTGTTAGGCTAGCTATTACTGCAAGTTTCAGTTGTAATCCTAAGCACTAAAAAGAAACTTATAGGACTACCCAAAAAACACATTTACGATTGAGGTGGTTATGAGCAGTTCCATGGAAGTGAACTTCTCCAACTTACATTTAGTTCAAAAGTTTTGAGGGCCACCCTGAATCCTCCTGGAACTGGTGGACTCATCCGGAGTGTCTCTTTGATGACACAGCCAGTGTATTTCAGCTGTTCCAAGACTTCCATTTCAAAATGCTTTTCTTGGTTCAAACTTCCCAATAATCCCTGGAAACAAAAACCATGTGCCATGATGGAGCCCAGGACAGGCAGAAAGGAAAGCCTACCTGATCAACACCCAGGCCTTGTAGGACTATGTGCATTCATGTAATCAGCCCCAAATCAGGATTCAGTTTTAGTAATGAAGCAAGAACTTCCTGACCACATCAATTGATCACCAGCATCTGTTAGTATTTGTATATATCTTCATAGGCAAATGGTAAGAATGCTTGGATTCCATCTGGCCTCCTTCGCCCACCCTCCTACACTTTCCCTGCCAGCCTTTATAGGTATTCTCATGCTAGTCCAGGTTCATGTCAAGATAGCTACGTGGTTTGGTCTCCTGGTTACCTCTATACACCAGTTGCTGTGGAGCTTGAACAGATGGAGGTGTTGCACCCATCCTGCTTGAGCGATCCTTTGGGCAGCTGGTTTGCCCCCATTTGCAAGGAATGATAGACTAGATGGACACTTGGTCTAATCCAGCATGGCTTTCCTTATGTTCTTATAGAAGCCATAAAACTCATGTACCTCCCAAGAGAAAGTGTGATACTTGTAGCATTTGAAAACCAGACACCAAAAGCAGTGCGTTTTTCTAGACAAGATCTAGATAATTTTACACCTTGAACTTCATAGTCTCACATGGTTTGTGGACTTTGGATAGCCATGTGTATTCCCTTTGAGTGTGAAGAGAGAATGACACTTTTTCCAGACAAGTCTCTCATTCTTTCACTCACTCACCGATTGATTGACAGAAGGCAACAGAAGGTAGCAAAAAAAAAAAATAATAATAATAACTCAAATTTTCTTATATTTAAAACCATTAATGTACAAAAATATGCTGGCAAGCAGGGGAACATTTTAAAAAAGCAAACAAAAAAGGTTTAATTAGTTAAGCTAAGTGATCATAGACCAACTAAACATTACATCTTCTTTTATATGTCCCCAGAGTGGCTACAACACTCACTGGTTAAGATACTTTCAAAGGGGCTCTTCACCTCTCCGGGCAAGTAACCATTAAGTCAAAGCCTTCATTCAAATTCATTATTTGCACCCATTTTAATGTGCCTGACTCATATTTGTCCTCTGGACAAGCAGGGCTCTTGACACCAGGTCTCCCAGCTCAGTATCCAAGTTTCTGCAATAACAGATGAGGCCAATATGAATCATGTCTTTTAAAATTTCACCTTCCAGATCTTGGAAACAAACACCTACCTTCTCTTTTAACTCTTTTCGTACTTTTTGCAGGACATTCTGGTGAAGGCCTAGGAAGGTGATCAAGGAGGTTGCAGCACTGGCTGTCGTTTCATGCCCACCAAAAAGTAGTTCAGTTGCAGATTCCTTTAGCTCCTTTACAGGGGAAGGAAGAAAAAAGAAGGCCAAGCTGGGTTTTGCACCATAACTCTCCTCTATGCATCGGAAACAGATTAGGGAAACCAAACCCTTCCAGCCACCCACACTATTGTCAAATCCCTTTATAGGTGTGAGAGAAAGGCTTGTTGCTCTAGCCAAGGAGCTACTGGGCAACCCCAAATTAGGAGCAATCCCAGCATTTAGGATCAGCTGCAAAAGGCTTCCTGTTCCCAGCTAGCAGTGGGGAGAAGGCACTTCCAATAAGCAGGGAAACTCCCATCTGTGGAGACTTGGCCCTTCAAATCATAAGCCTTATTCCCTCCAACCACAATTTCCCCTCAGGTCTTGTCACTGCCCAAGTACAGTTTACCACTACGGTAAACTGTAAAACTGAGGGAACAGTTGGGACTTCTCAGCACCCCTAAAAGGCCTGGGGATCCTGCTTCTACTGTGTAAGAACTAATGGAATGTCCCCCAGAACACTCTTTTGCAAGTGCTTGGGGGTTGTGAGAGCTTGCATCTCAATGTTCTCCACATTTGGGAAAGTGAGGGCAGCCCAGGCCCATGCCTCACAAAACCCTGGAGAATTGTGTTAACAAAGGGTGCTTTCCAAACTTTAAAATAAAGTTAAACACAATAAGCAGTAGGCTACCAAGTTTGTCAAGTACACTGTGCCCATGCACAAATACCTTAAGAGAATGGTATTCTTTGCAGCCTTTATTCTTGTCAAAAATTAGAAAATTCTGGGGAAGCCCCATTGTGTCAAATAGCAGAATTACTTAAGGCACAATCCCATGCATGTTTTAAAAGAAAAGAAGTCCTACTACTCCCAGCATTCCTCAGCCAGTTGGGATTGCATGCATGGGATTGAATCCTTAGGAAACAAAAGCTGTGGGCTCTGCATATCTGTTTTAGACTGCATATTCAAATACATGCAAGGCTAAAACAGCAGGGAGACATGCTCTATTGTAACTGTGTGACATTCTTTTTGCAAGGAACCCAAGATTATTTACAAGGTTCTCCTCCATTGTATCCCCACAACTCTGTAAGGTACTTTAGGCTGAGAGGCATGACTGATCCAAAGTCACCCACAGAGCTTCATGGTCAAGTGGGGTCTAGAACCCAGATCTCCCAAGTCCCAGCCCAACACTTTAACCACTGCACCAGAGTATCCTATACTTGTCCTCCAGCTGGCCACTTTTCTGTATATAGAGGTTTTTCCATGGAGGCACTTCCAGTCATGATAGCCTTCCACCTGAAGTGGAACAGACTAGCCATGAGGTCACCACCATATAATAAGCCTGTATTGCAGGCATCTCCAACCTGGTACAGTCTACATGTGTTGAACCGCTATTCCCATAATCCCCAGCCAGCATAGTCAATTCCTATTAAAAAGTTATTGCTTCACTGTAGATCCTTGGATTTGCAGTTTGTTTTTGTTTTTTGTTTTTTTTTTTACAAAAAAAGCACTGTATAAAAGTGCCAGAACGAACTCACGTCGCGGCCAGGTCGCCGCCGGCTGTAAGCACACACACCAATCCCAAGCCGAGCAGCATATCTCACTATCAGATAGCAGATCGGCAGACACAATAGCAGCCTGCAGGCACTATGTTAATAATATTTGCTGCTGATCTGCTACGCCAAAATCAGTTCATAAAATCCCAAAATCACTTCGTAAAATCCATTGAAAAAAAGGTGCTGGAACCGGTGCATTCTATGACAAAAAAAAAAAAAGCCCTGGTTTTATATAAGTCTTAGAAGAGGCATTCTTCCATCTCACACACAGGAGAACAAATAGCTAATGATGCCTGCTGCAATATTGGTGCATTAAACAAAGCATTACTATCATCCCCTCTCCTTTTAATTACCCCCTCATTTTATTCTGATAGCAACCCTGTAAAGTAGGTTAGGTTGAGAGAACCACTGGTGTTAAAGTCACCCAAGAGTTTCATGGTTGGGTGGGGTTTGAACCATCTCTAGTCCTAGTCTGACAGCCAGGATAGTATAATGTCAAATATAAAGATAAAGTTAGACCTGGTGGCCTTCATGGCCCCTTTCAACTCTACTATGCTATGATTCCCCCTTCTGAAGTACAGTTTAGTCCGATAAAAACATGTGCCGCTTTAAGTCAGTCAAATTTAAAGGTTGTAGAAGTAAAGACAACCAAAATATCCTTCATCAGATAACAGTCCTAATGGGTATAAGTCTCCAAAGCTGCAACCCAGCACATGTTTACCTGGAGATAAGCCTTACTGTATTTATAAGGCTTAGTTTCAGATACCCACATACAGATTATAGTCTTAGGATTTTATGAAGATCAGTCTGAATTCAAAGAAAGGTATAAAACTGCCAGCAGCAGCACTGCCATGGAAAGTTGCAATTCTGGAAGGGCAGCTTTGCTTTTAAGCATAGTATGTCAGCAACAAATAACATACCACACTACCCTACAAATTGAACCTTTTTAATATTTATGTTGCCAGTTTGACTAATAGAACAAAAGAGCAAACACTCAGAATTTTTTTTAAAAATGGCCCCCAATGGAAACTGAGGCAGAATTAGGCTGAATAGTTGAAAACTTTTTGATCACCTTCAGCCTCACAAAAACCTATTTTTCATAGCAAAACATTTCATGCCATCTTGGAGGAAGAATACTTTCTATAGTAAAGGGCATCAAAATCTCACTATTAAAGATATGGAAACATGAGCCTCTGAAGTAAACCTGCCTTTAAACCTCCCTCTATCAATCTCTCTGTGCTCATTTGAAATTAGGATTGCTGGCTTTTACCACTGTATCACAGGCAGAAAGTCATCAGGTGCACCTCCTATTTTTCTCCTTCCTGTCTGCTTGTGCTTAATTTAGCCGCTTGGCTGGTACAAATTCAGGTTAAAAGAAAAGGGAGGGATACCACTGAATCCTTTAGGACACTACCTAAAACCTTTCTGCCTGGTGTGCAACTGTTAAAAATACAACCCAGTGAACCTAATATCAAATCAGTAAATATTGATCATATATTGATCAAAACATACCTCTGAAGGGAGCTGCAGAGGCCTGGCAGCTAAAAAGGGCACCCCCTCCCAACTGGATGGCCTTCCTCTGCAGGTTCAGAGGAAGAAATAAAACGTTTGGGCAGAGCCAGGCAGAGATTCCAAGGCCTCCCTAGACCTGCAGAGTGAAAAACAAAAGAACCCACCTCCCACCAGGGAGGCCCCAGGCAAGGAAGCATCCGGGTGCCCCAAGATTCACCTGCATGTTGAGCTGCTCCCCGTTGCTCTGTGTGTGCTCCATCAGCAACTGCAGTGCATCCTTGTAGCCATCAGCAGGCTCCTTCCCAGCCAGTTTTGCCCGGATGCTCTCCTCGATCTTGGCATGGATGATATCCCGCGCCCTCAAGCCCTTCAAGCAGAGCAGGCAAATCACCTGAGGCTTCAAAATACCAGCCTTCATAACTGCCGGCTCCCTCATCCACCTTCCTGGCTGAGATCCATTTGCTCTCCAAGCCAGAGAACTGCAACCTCCCTCCCCATCTGGTGTAATCTTTTACCTTGTAAAGACCACTGAAAGGCACATCAATAGGCAGGGAGAAAAGGTTGCGGATCATCTCCTCAAAGGCCTCCACCAGAAGCTCCTCACCATCAGAGCCTGGCTGGCCCGGACAGAAACCCAGCAGGATGCGCATGGCGATGCGGAACATGAGGCGCTTCACCTCCGGATATACCAACAGGCAGGAGCTGCTGTCAGCGCTAGCCAGTAGCCATAGCCTCAGGGAAGCGCTCACTTCTTCCTGGATCACTGGGATGTAGTGTTCCAAGGCCTCACGGGAGAAAGCTCGCATGATGACCTGGGGTAGAAAAGGGAAGAGGGGTTCTAAAGCCACTCAGCCCACCTCGGATCGGTGCTTGGAGCAAGAACCAAGGCAAGCCAATCCGAGCACATTGACTCAAGGGCATGGCAGTCTGGGATCTTTAACCTTTGATTTTCACCATCAACCCATTTAGTGCAGTAAAATTCCAACTCCGGCAAATGCAACACACATACAAATCGGGATGGAGGAACTGATTGCACTCAGCTGTGCCACTGATGCCAACAATAATCACACATTGTCCCCCCTCTGAAAAGATCATCTCCCCCTATTTTTATACTGCCACCCTCCCCACACCAACCCCAGCCTGAAATAGCAAGCCCAAGCAACTTCAGAGAGACACAAGCTTAGAAAAGCTAATCATGAAAACTGGCACTTCAGGATGCAGAAACCCTATACCTCTTTCTGCTGGGCTGCTAAGAACCCACATCATAATTCCAGTTGAGTTATTTCTGAGCAGACACATACAGGATTGTATGGTGAGGCTGCAAACCTGGCCAGACTCACTGGAGAGTTAGTTCCAATAAACTCTACCAGACTTGCTTCCAAGGAAGCATCCGGACTGAAAAGCCAATAACCACAATCATATAAAGGGGTTTTTTTGGTGGGTGGGGGAACAGTTCCTTTTCCGGATGGTAGCCCCAAAGGACATGTTTAGGATTAGAGAAAGGAATGTGTATCTGCCTGCAGCTAACATCTTGCACAGCTGGTGAAGAAACCACCTCCTCTAGAAAAAGGCAGAAAGAACCTTTGAAGATCCCTCTTGAGAAAGCCTTCGGAGTGGAGGACCCAAAACCGCCAAGACGTCTCAAATGGATGTAGTTGGCTCCACACTACTCGAAGGTGCTTCTTTGTGGAGGACTTCGTTCCTCCCACTGGAGTCTGTTTCACTGGAGGGGATGCTCCCCATAAAGATTTCAACCTCCTGCCTCCCCCTTTACAGCGTGACTTGCAGCCCGATCCTAGTGCATGTTTACTCTGAGGTAAGTCCCAAGGCATGCCGCGAGAGCTTTCCGTGCAAGCGGACCCCCGTCCGTCGAATTTCGACGTCTAGGAAGCACACTTAGCAGTCCTGTTAGCATCCCGACGTTACTTTCTATGTTTGTCTAACTACTGTATCTTTGACTTCATTGTAACTGTAGAGTAGGTCTGGAACCTACTACAGGCTTGGACCCTAGTTCAGATGGGGGAGGGGGTTAAGATCCGGACTGGGTCCTTGTGCTTATTCTAGAGTAACAAATGCCTTACTTGGTAGACACGCATTTAAAATAATATCAGTTTGGCCGACACAGTCGAGCACAAAAGCTTTCTAAAAGCCCTTTGATTTCGACAGAAAGCCGTGTGTCCCCCGCTCGAGAGAGTCGCCCCAGCCGGACTCCTCCCGTGCTGCCGGCCGGCTGAGCAGGACCCGCGGCCGGCGGGGCCAGCCGTGCCCTGGCCGAGCGCGGAGAGGCGATCCGGCGGCCGCGGCCCCCGCGCTTGCCTTCTTGCGGTGCTTGTGCTGCGCGTCGTGAAGGTTGGAGAGGCAACCGGCGCCCAGGATGGTGCGCACCGAAGCCGGCCACTGCACAGCCACCAGCCGGTGCTCGCCCAGCAGGATGTGCCGCACGTTCTCCACGCCCATCACGCGCACCGTGGGCCGCCCGAAGAGGTGCGTCTTGTAGATGTGGCCGTACTTGCGCCGCTTCATTTGCAGGAACTTGCGCCGCTGCGTAGACGAGGGAGAGAAAGGGGCAAGTCAAGCCGCGGGGTCTCGCCGCGCGCCGGGTCCCGGCCACGGGCAGGCGCGGCCGCCTTACCTGCAGCACCAGTTGGAGCGTCTCCCCGAAGAAAGGCAGCCCCATGGTGCCGGGGGGCAGCGGCAGGGGGCAGCAGCGGTCGCGGCCCCGCAGGCAGTACAAAGCCCAGAGTTTCGCGGAGACCGCGAAGAGCAGCAGCGGCAGGAGCACGAAGGTGCCCACGGCGCTCGCCAGCAAGGCGGACAGGCCCATGGAGAGCGGGATCCCGGGCGACGACGCGGGCATTCGCCTCCTTCCCCTCGGCGTGGCAGCACCAGGGCCTGACGCCACGCGGGAGCCCCTTTTATACCCATCCGTTCCCCCCAGTCGCTGCCCACTCTTTACCTTGCTCCGGCCGATCAATTAGTTCACCCAAAGTTCAGCCTTAATTGCCGCCGGGGGCCCGCAGGCTCCACCCGCGTCTCTTCCTTTCCCCGCCTCCTCGGCTGCCGTTTGGGTTTGCGCCGATCCAGCCCCCGCCCCCTGCTCAGCCCAAACAAAACTGGCGTGCCCGCTGCATCCACGCGAACGGAGGAGCGGCTCGGGGGTCTCTCGCGCCGGGACGACCCGGAGCTTCTTTCCTGATTTCAAGGGGGCTGAACTTCCACAGCAGCTTCATTAGGGGTCGTGTCCTCGCCTCCCATACCCCATTTAGTTAAAACAGCGTGTAGACCAAACTCCGGTGTGTTTACTTGGAGTAGGCTTGGCTGTGGTAGCTGGAGCTTACTCCCATGTCAATTGCATTCCCCCGTAGCTGTTCAGCCACGCGGTGTGATCGCCAACACTTTTTACTCAGGAGTCAGTTCAAGGGGACTTGGACCATCGTGAGGGAATGTAAGGTTTCTGAGCGCTGCTGGAGGCGTTGAGAGCCGCTGAACCTGCCTTTTTCGATGGGCTTAGACTTTGCTAGAAGAAGCGAAGACGACGGCTAAAGCAGAAGAGCACTGCAAGTGCCATCCTACTCAGATGTAAGCTCTATGGACTTACCCCAGGTGAATACGTAGAGGGTTATGGCCATAAAGCTCAGCCCTAAATGTATTTACTCAAGAACAAGCCTCAGACAGCCAGACCCTGTACTCCGTAATGCCTAAAACCTGTTTACTCAGAAGTAGGCATTCTTAGGCTCCTGGAGGCTTGTCCCCTACCAACAAGTTCGGGACTTCGAGTTTAGTTGGGTTTGCCTCTTAGTTTTCTGGTTTCGAACTGCAGCCCCATAAGCTCATGCTGTGGGACTGGGACAGCAGGTGGGTTTTTTGGGAGATGAATTAGGCCATATTTATGCCTGGGCATTCTGGACTTTGTAACTACTTATCAGGCTCTAAAATTGATCTGCTACAAAAGGTAATATCCCTGAGCATACATATTCAGAAGAAAGCACATTCGAGTTAGTCGGATTCTAGGTAGGGTAGGTCTACTGATTGCTTCATTGGCCTTTAAATGTAGAAGCTAAGTGCAAATTTAGACAGAAAAAAGGCCCACAACTCCCAGGATAACCCAACTAGCAAACATAGGATTGCATCTTTTAAATTATAAATACTGCACTGTAGTGGTAGGTTCTGGGGCTAAGCCTAGGGTGATTTTACACCTTACAAGGCTTGGCAATATTCAGGAGCCATTGCCAGTATCCTCTCATTGCAATTTTAACTGTTTAAAATTTAAGGAAAAGAACCTTGGCCGATGATCTCATGTCCAATTGCTTTAAAGCAAGTCCCATTGAACCTCTGCTATTGTAGTCATCTTCCTTTGTGATGTTAGTGGGGGGCCTCAGTCTTGGAACCTTTCTCTAGAGTAGGCTGGTAAATAGGATAGCAGTTTCTCCCCAGTGCAGGTCAGGGTCTGCAATGGGATGATCCAGTCTTTACTTGTGTACTTGTTAGTTATTTCAATTTCCCTGTAGCCCACAGAATAAATGGCACAGCATCACGCTTTAACCAGCTTCACCAGCTCTGTGGTGATCCTGTAGTCCTTACCAAAATGAAAGCCCATATGTGATTGAGTCAAATAATTCAGTTTCTGTGCTAGAGCCTAACTTTAGGATGGAGCTTCTGTGACTATCTGCTGTATGATATCATCTACTTAACTGTAGGATTTATAAAACAAAACTCCATACTTTTATCCCATGTAGTCAATCAAATCCTTCCCTTTTATCCTGGGACCAACCCTGTGAAGTAAGCTGAGGACAAAACAGCATATTATATCAATAGCACTTTTATTTTCTTGTTCTCTGACTTATGGTAACCCTACAAATGAATGCACTCCAGAATGTCCCATCCATGCTCAGCTCTTGCATGCTCAAGCATGAATCTTCCTTCATGGAATCAATCCATTTCATATTTAATCTTCCTCTTCCTCTGCTGTCGGCTCCCACTAGCATTATTGTCTTCTCCAGCAAATTTTGTTTTCCCATGTGTCCCAAGCATACTTAAACTGGATACTTTTGTTTTTACCATAAAGCAAATGGCAGCTAAACCTGAATGGCTTCTGGAACCTGATCAGCCTCAGGCTAGTTTCCTGCCACCGCATCCAAATTTGTGCTGCTCTTGGGAGAGAATGACAATCCCAAGGTCATTGTGAGCTTCACAGCTGTGCATGGTTTAGAACCCAACACATTCTTGGCTTAAGTACTGGTACCTCTTCTAAGAATTTCACAACTACTGGGACTGTGAAATTCCTTCTGTGAATAACAATTATCCATGAAAGTCTTGAGCCTACTTGGCAGCAAGATGATCTATATTGCACTTATGTGGAGTAAGTCCCATTGAACTTAATGGTATTGACTGAGTTGATAGGAATAAAGTTGCACTGTAAGGCAAAGTACTTGGGTTTAGTTTAACTGATTTTAAAAATTGTTTTAATTTTTATGCAGCAAGCACAACCTCATGTAATGTAGCCTGCATGCCACCATATCTTCACCCCTCCCCTTGGTGTCTAATCCAAAGAAGAATTTTGCTAATTACAAAGTTTGTTTACCTGTTTGTGACCAGTATTTGCTGATCCCAATCAAAACATTACTTTTGTTGTATATCAGGAATGGGGAAAGTGTGGCCCTCCACCAGTGCAGTTCTCCAGATTTTGTTGGACAAAAATTCCCATAATCTCTTACTGTTGACAACATTGGCTAGGGAACAGATGGGAACTGCAGTTCATCAACATCTGGGGAGTCACACCTTCCTTCCCCCTCCCTCCCTCCCTCCCTCCCTCCCTCCCTTTCAGTGTTTGGTTACTCCCAAACATGCCTTGCTTTGATGAAGGTAGCATTTGGAGGTGAAAGCTTCCATAATGGGGAGGCCAATCGTAATGATTTAGGAGCTCTGTAGAGGCTCAAAGGCACTCTTTTCTTTATTGCCTTTTAGCTCTCATGCCTGTCACTGAGTTCAAGCACAGGTAACTGAAACAGTCCATCCCTGTTCCAGCCTGCAGGCTGATGTGCTCTGTTAATACAACACAAATTGCATCCCAAATTGTGCTTAGGGTAGGCTCATTGAAAGGAATGGAACATAGCACTGGATACAACCAATGTCTCCCATCTACTCCAAAGGACCTTCCTTTGTAATGTCTCATTTTTGCAGCAGTTCTGTAGCTCCAGATCCCTCTTGCCTGGACCTGTCTTAAAGACTGAGGGAGAGAGGGAGGGAGGGCTGGCTGCCTTCCCCAATTTCATGCCCCAAATATCCAGCTCCCCAAAGTTGTAAGGGTTGCTCCAGTACACTTGGAAAAGTAGAAGGGGAAAGGGAAGGTTTCTGGGCAGAAGGCAGAGCGAGATTTACTAGCATTTCTGTGAGATTTGCAGTCGATGGCCAGTGTATCCAGCTCCAAATAGCAGACAGTGGTAGCGCTGGCCTGGCTCTCCCTGGTTAGATTGGGAAAGAAATAACCAGGAGTGGCTTATCTAACTGGAGATGGCCATTCAGCTGTCCTGCACAGAATTTCTGGGCCTCCAGCTCCGTATTTGCACGTGTATGTCTTTTGCGCCTAGCTCTGATTGGTGGATTTCAGCAAAGCAACAACAAAGCAGACTCAGCAAGTCTGCCTATCCTCCCAGGCAAGCCAACCCACAGTCTGACTGTGGAAGGAAGAATGGCTGAGCCGACCAGAGCCATTCTCTAAAATTAGTCCTTGGCCTGCAGTTCACCCCACAGATGGAGGTTTATATTTACATCCAGGGCCCTGAGATGAGGAATCCGTACCACCAGCAATGAGACGGAGTAAATTCTCAAACTGATGATGCGGTGCTAATCGCAGGTTCAAACGCAGGTCAGCAAGGGAAAAAAAGGTTATTATGGCGAAAGGTAAACACACACACACACACACACCCCAAGCCCGCAGCAGCCTCCCAGGGTTTTTTCAAGGCACTTAAGAGCATAGATCATAGTCAGTCAGACCTGCAAGGGTGAGAGAAGGTATTTGCTCAGATTTTCCCCAGACCTGCTTGGGGTAGTGGAGTTGATCTGGCTTCCCTCTACAGTAAATTCTGAGTGGTTCAAGGCATTCTTAAATCTACAGGGAAGAAGAGGTAAGGGTGTTTTGCAGAGATGCCGTCACACAGAGAAGAGAGGCCAACCCGGCATTTTCTCCACCCAACAGTCAATTCAGTTTCTTCCAAGGGATGCCCATTGGGAAGCTACAGCAAGATAAAATGTCGTAGATAAAATCTATTCAGTGCAATGCTGTAAATCCTCAACAAACTGCCATCAGCCTCTGAGACAGTTTCAATTCTAGCACTATGCTGCACTTCCTTGGAGAAAGATAACTCAATCCAGTTTTTTACTCAACAAAAAGATGTGCTACTATATGTTCAAACGGGGAAAAAGGCCTTCCTCCCACAACATAGTAGGCCTTCTGTTCTATCTATACTTGCATATGATTGCACCCAAAGTGTAATCATATGGGGAAGAAGAAACCCGTGCAGAGAAGAGCCAGTGATTGTTCTAGGACACCTAAAAAAGTCATATTTCATACTCATGATGTGTCCTCCCACCCCAGAATTCATTTGTGTATTTCTTACATTTATATCCCACCTATTTCCTTCCTTGCAGGGAACCAAAGGCAGTGTATCAAATCCCCTTAATTGTATCTTCACAAAAATGCTGTGAGGTAGGGCAGGCTGAGAGTCGGTACCAGGCTCGAAGTCACCCGGTGCTACAACCCGGCACGCCAGCCTCGACATGAGGCTCTCCCATGGGATCCGTGACTTGCGTGCCCTTCATACTGGTACTTGCGCCGTTAAGTAACTTGGTCTACTTGCACTGGCGTGCAATCCTGTGCAAATGTGGGCATGCTGGGAGTGACAGGCCCCTTTCCCCCGACACGCTGGAAGCTGTACGACCGCGCTTTTTTTAAGTGGCCGGGAATGGCTGCCGGGCTCCCTTCACTTGGTTTCACGTGTTCATGCCAGCACCGCTGTATTGCGAAAGTCTCTTGCTCCTTCTGCCAAGGGGGCCCGAACGTCCCCGCGTAAGTGTTGCCCCAATAATACCGGAGCTGGGGGAGGAACCTGACTTGTCTTCGATTTAAAGAAAGATGCGTCGTCTACAGGAAAGTTTCTCCACCTACTTCGGCTGGTTTAACGTCTTTGTTTCAAGAGCCACTGAGCCGGGGTCAGCCTGTTGCCAGGATGGAGAACCCCCTGCTACCTGCGACCAGTTGTCCTCTGCTCCCACCGTTTTGCAAGGGCTTTTCCCCGCCCGGGGGAGGCAGCCGGGCTGTGCGCGAGATTTTCTCTGCGCGGTGACGATGCGCCCGGCGGACGAGGCTGTCCTGGTCCGGCGAACGCCCATCTCCCGATCCTCGGCTTCTCCGGGCGGGCCTGGAGGAGCAAGGCGGGTGGTTTCCTCGGAGCTGCCTTGGGGGAGAGCGGGCGCTTGGAAAGGAACAGCGACGGCTCTGCGGGAAATTCCTTCGGCCGCCGCTGGCTCCTCTCCGACAGAAAAACGGTCCGGGGCGACCAAGTGCTCTGCCCCTCCTTCGCAGCAGGGAAGTGTGCGGGGAGGTGCGGGCACGCATCGAGTTCAGCGCCACTTTCTCCGGAGGCAGAGAGGAGGAGAAGGGAGAACCCGGGAGGCGGTGGATCCGGCGGACTTCTCCCCTTCCCAGAACAGGGTAAGTGAATCTAAGGCGAAAACGCCTCCAGCCGAGGATATGTCTCTCCCGTTTTGCAACGGAGAGGCGGAAGGGACATTCCTAGACATGTCTACTCCAACGTAAGTCCCAACCGGTTCAGTAGGGCTTGCCCCAAATAAAAGCGCGTGTACAGTTGCAGGTTTAAAGACGGACGATTCACATGGCGCAGCCTGCCCGACGCTAGGAATGTGCCCCGTTCAATCTGCTGCGGGAGAGAATTTAGTAGAGGAAGGAGGAGGCTGAAGCGATCATTCTATCAGTGTCTTCCTTTTCATTCTCCTCTTTTCCTATAGATTTGAGTGAGAAAGCCAAGCGTGGGCAAGCGTAACAGAATCTTCACCTTATTCTTCGTGACGATTGCGGATGGCTGACCTGTTCTTCGGTTTCCGATCCACCCATTGTCTTAAAGCGATCAAGCAAGAAAACGTTCTTTATAATAAGGTTAGACCGTTGGGCCAGAACGCGGCAGAGCCCGGTTCAGATCTCTCCTGTCTTCCAGGAAACCCTCTGCGTAACCTTGAGCCAGTTCCAACCTCACAAGGTTGTTGCGAAGGTTACAAAGAGGGTGGGACGACGGAGCCCCTTAAGCGCCCTTAAGAGGCATGATGCGATAGAAATTGTAAAGCATCCTTTGCGAGAAGGAGCCCGTCGTTTCAGGAACCGGCAGACACTCGGTGGTCCCGCAGAACTGCTGCGGCAGAAATGGATGCTGGTCACGCCGCGCAATCCAAGGGAGATATCGCCGCAGGATCAGAGTGGCTCGTTCGTGCAGCTTATTTCCGACTAAGTGTGCGTATGGGATGCACCCGAATCCACTATTTCTATTTCCCTCTCACCCTTCCTCGGACTCTTTAAATGAACAGGAAGGGGCACGGGGAGCAAGGAAACTATGCTGACTAGTGACTCCGCAACGTGCCCTCCGAGCGCTTTTACTGAGGAATCCATTTATGTATCCATAGATGAGTCAAGCCACCCCTCAGACTTCTGCCCAAGTTGCCCAGGCATCCTGGATGATAATGCTAATTATAAGACTGCAATTTTTGGCCCACTTGTTTGCGAGTAAGCACCATTTTACTTGAGAGGAGTTACTTCAGATTAAGCATACTGAAGACCAGGCCATAAACCTCTTAATTCCTTTCTAAAGCGAGGGCCCTGATTGAGAAGAATTGCATGATTCGATTCGAAATAACTTGCTTTCAAGTTCACTGTGACTTGCAGTTACAATTGCTAAGGGTTTGAAGTCCTTTTCACCTTTAACACCAGAATCCCGACATGTCTACTCAGAAGTAAGTCCGATTGAGTTTAGTGGAACTTACTCCCAAATAAACCTAGGATTAAAGTCAAAGTCGGGTTTTGCATGCCCTTCTGTCATTTAATCATATAAACAACTTTCACATGTTTAAAACAGTTCTTGGCATCCTGTTTTTGGCAAGAATGGCGTGCTGTGTATGTTTTCTTGCAAATAAAAGCTAGTCGAAGCAATGAAGCTTACTGCTGAGTAGGCGTATTGAGACAATTGGGGCTTTCTCTGTAGACTCTTGAGTTGTATCCAATGTTTTAAATGACATTAATTTCAATAAGTATACGCTACATAAGATTAATGTTGCATACAACTCTGTATGTTGTATATAACCCTATATTGAAAATGTAGGTCTGTCAAGAATAGCCCTTATTGGCAAACCCTTCTTTAGAAATATATTTTTTAAAAAGCTGGCAAGCCAAATGTGTATTGCTCCTTTCGATTCCAGTTGAAATTGGCCCCAATCCTGGGAACCCTTTGCCCCCTTCTTAAGGCAGAGCATCACTGAAGCTGGAATAGGAGTTAATGATATGAATTGTGTTGGAGGATAAAGAAAGAAAAGGCGCTTTTGGCCTATATAGTCAATTTCCCCAAGGTTGGCTTTGTTTTGCATGGAGTTGTGTGATTATTATTTTTTTTTTTCCCCGTTTTAAAGGCTGCCTGTGTTTCCCTCTGGTTCCCGCCGCCTCCTCGCCTGACCTATATAAACCCAGCGCCCTGGGTGAGGTTGGAAAAACGTGATCGTCTCCCGTGTGCGCGCCTAATGGGGGTGGATGCCCATTTGGTGGTGTCTGCGGCTCCGCTGCGACCAAACACAGTGGCATGACCCCGGGGGCACTTGCCATTCCCATGCTCTGACCTGTGGGCGACCTTCAGCCCGGACCGTGACATCTGAATGAACCCTACCAACTCCTTCGCCAAGTTCACTGTCCATCAAATAACCAGATACGGTGGTCTGAGCACTGTTAATTACCACAGGAAACCTTTATTATCTCCGCAACCATCTATTATACAGTCGTCAATCCCTGGAATGGGGTAGGGGGGGAGAGATGCGGGGGGGGGACTTCTCCAATGGTCAAAGAGTGAAAGGGATAATTAAAGACATCTTGGAAGGAGGTCAAGAAATTAACAGCCTAATACGAAGGGACTGTGATGATTACAAGTTAACGGTTATTACACTTCACTTGCAAATCTTTGGGGCTTGTAAACGCCAGAGGCTGGAACGGGGGGGGGGGGGGGGGCAAGCTTTTGTCTTCAACAGGCATTTTACAGGAACTGTATTTCAGTAAATGCCACAATTTGCGAACTGGAGGGCTCAGATGTTTTTTATTTTAAGTTATTCCAAACCAGTCACTTGATAGCTGCTGGCTTGCTTTACATGTATTCTTTTGAGCACAAGTATGTCTTTGCAAGTTTAAAATTATTCTTCTGAGACTACGAGTTGCATACCCTGCTGTTGGCAGAATTCAAAGAATTTTAACTTGCAATGACTTTCTAATGCAGATATGAGATCATTCTTTACCACTATATATACTGGGCGTAAGTTTAGATTTGTTGGTTTTTTCTAGTCTGTCTTTAGCTGTTCACCACTTGTGACTTCATGTTAGTTTAAATGGTAGGGTAATGGCAAAGTACCTTCTGACTGGCAGGTTAACCTTTCTGATTCAGACCCTCAGACTAAATAAAGAGGCTTGCTTTTTTCATTCCTTGTTTTAAAGTGTACATTGGAGATTCATTCTAATATACTTCAGTGGTACACAGTGCAACCTTATGCATGTTTACTGAAAAGTAACCCCCCTGGATTTAATAGGGTTTACTTCATGGTAAGTGTATATAGAATTTAAGCCTAAACCCACCATCTGATGCAAACTGGCATGGGAGAGCAAGGCATGATTATATTCAAGTTGTTCTGAGAATTACTAACTGGAGTAATGTGACTTTAGACACATTACAATGAAAAACTGAGTTCAGTTTCTAAACTTAAAAGGAGGGGAGTAAAAGTGTGTATGAAAGGGGGAGTCAGATCAATACACTTTGATTAAAAGGAAACTTTACAACAGTAACCATACCATGTTGGATGGATTGTATAAGGAGCTGCACTAATTAAAATTAGTCATTGACATTTGGCTGTTTTCTTTTTCTCAGTTTACCACAAAGATTCACCTTAAAGACAAGGTCAGGAGGGCAGGAGCTTCTGGTTCATTAGAAGGTCAACCTGCCAACAGTACTTAACTCAGCATTCTAGTACAACCTTCTTTAGCTTCAACTGGGAAGAGAAAGGAAATTACCTTACACAGGACCACTGCTGTTAACTTGGAAGATTGTCCTTCAAGCTAATATCATGCTGCAGCCAAGTAAGCAAGTTTGCTATAAAATGTAACTCAAGGAGTTAAACCTTTGTTAATGCTCCAAACAATTCATCACAGACCACTTCCATTGCCTGCAGGCAGATTTCTTCAGAAGAAAAGGGTACATGAGGTAGGAGCACCTGTTCAAAGGCTTTATAGTAGTCTTTCCAAATGAGGTATCTGGGGATGAGCAGCTACCCTCTTCTGCAAGCAAAACTTCTGTGAATGGGTCCTGTGGTGTAGTGGCAAATCTAGAAGTGGGGAGGGGGTCCCTTCATAATAGAGCCACATCTTAAAGCCACACCCTTTCCCAAGATTATGCAACCTAAATACAATAGAAGTGAGCTTTGTCACTTCGTTTGAATATCTGTTGGGTAATGAATGTAAGATGAGGGTAACTTTTGGAGGTGGAACAACTACAGCTTCTGGAAGTTGCTACTTATCTTATTGATTATGAATAAATAATTTTTAAAATTACATTCTTACCCCACTGTCTAGCCAAAGAGCTCCCAGAGTGGCTTATGTGGAATTAATAAGGCAGTTCCTGCCCACAGGTTTACTATCTAAAAATATGACATATAAGGGGAAAGGGAAAAAGAGGGAAGAGGAAAAAAAGGAAACTTGGGCACTAATTACCCATATAGTAATATAAGTAGTATAACAGAGCAGCAGTCCAGACTTACAATCACTGATTTCTTTTAATTTCTGTAGCCTCTGCAACCATTGGTTCTGTGTGCGCATATGTGTGGGAGATTCTCAATGAGTCCAGATTTTTTTGGGGGGGGGGGCAGTTTCTCCAAATATCCAATAATCAGTCTTTGTGCTCTCATTGTATCCAAGCTGAATCATGTGTAAAGTAGCCTAGCTGAAGTAAGGGAAACTTAATGCTATCAGAATTCATGGCTATTTTTTCCCACTGACTCCAGTAAATATACTCCAGTTATGATAGTTTTATTCTACTTCAGCCATTATTTCTCCCCGATAATTCCAGGGCTAAGAGTTGCTAGAAAACACCTGTTGGCCTCACAGAGCTACTATTTGCAGAATGCTTTCTCAGTCAATCCCTCTTCCCATTATTCTGGAAACTGAGCCTGTGTGAGGAAGAGGCGAGAGGAGGGTTCACTAATGACACTCAGTACCCTTGGCAAACTATGGTCCCCAAGATTGTTTCGGCAAGTGGTGACTGTTTAGAGTGGAATGAAGGTGTTCTAAATGTGTGGTGTGAATGCAAGGAGGATGCGAGGTAGTTTCTGGAGCAGAAAAGGCAAGAAAGTATCACAGAAAAACATGCAGGCCTGTCTAGATAGGTAATTCCCAGGAACTGTTGAAAAACACCCCTGTCCTTAACCTGTTAAATTCAGGACTCCAACACAGTGGCAATTGCCAGTCATGAACCAGGAAAATTAAGGCTCTTCGGAGGCAATAAGGGAGGGACAGTGGCCTCAGCTTCAGGGATCCAGCAACCCCTGAGGGCCCCGTCTGAATTCAGTGGGGGTGCTCTGACCCCTTGAAGGCCCCACTACATCCTTGAGTGGGTCACACATGCTTGATCTGATAGTCCCAAAGGAAGATCAGAAAGTCAACTGAAAATGCTTTAATTTCTGCCCTGAATATTTGGTGGAGGAATACATGGGATCTGATGTTTAATGGATTGTTCAGATTTACATTTGTTTTAAAACTTGTAATTGACCAAATCAGGGTCTAGTTAATCAGATCATGAGTTTTTTAAAAAATAAGTTTAATAGTAAACACTGCTTTTGAAGGGCTATCCCCCATTATCTTCCTTCTATCTTGGAGGGCACAAGGTGCATTCTTTTGAAATAAAGGTACACTTCTTACTTCAGAAATGCTGTTCTTATGGCTTTGCAAGCATAGGAATATATAATTGGTTAATTGCCTTACATTCATATGACTGGTTAGCTAATTTTTTAAATCTACCACAGCCCTAATGAATTCTTATCTAAATGGTTGGCTGTGAATCTTCAGGTTTCATCCAATATAACTGTTTCAATGGGCCTTCTCTAAGTAGGACTAACAGATTATAAACCTCACAATGGAAATAAATTCCACTAATATTAATGAAACTGCTTTCCAAAGAAACATGTTTCCTTTAGAAGTTAAGGTATTGATCATATGCATACTGGCTTAATGAGCTATTTCAATTAGATGTGAAGAAAAACTAAATCAGGGCATTTTACTTTACAAATAGTTACCTGCCTTAAAATGTACAATGATCGGGGCAACATTTTTATTCGGAGACCCAAAAGGCAAATTTCCTTCTCCATTAACAGCTGACAATGTGTGTGTTTTTTAAAGCAAGGGAGCACACAGGGAAGACTTCACCTATTGAATTTCTGTTTGTCTTACCATTGTCAAAGTCACAAAAGTTTTATGGAGGAAATGGTGGCATATCTAACAAAGTAAGGTGAGAAGGTATCATTTAATACATGTTTACTTTGAAGGAAAATCTGTTCTGTGGATGTGTTCTTCACTTTGTTGGCCACCAGGCTGAACAAACTCTAGAACCTAATTGGCTCAATCCTAAAATGTGTAACTTAACAAAGACAAGGGTGACCATGTGTAAGCTGGTCTTGTCTCACCACCAGATAATCATAGAGTGAGTTATCATGATATAACAACCCACCCTATGAGTAAGCTACAAAGTGTGTGTTGTTTGTGAAACAATCCATGGTGTGCCTGAGAGATGATCAGGCTCACCAAGGGTTGTCCCTTCCATCCATCCCCTTCACTCTTCCTGTGGCTGCCCCAAAGGACTCCATGGCAGAAGTCATCTTGTCGCTTCTCATATTGCAACTGTGACTGCTTTTGGTAGGGAAACCAAGCTGGTGGTGGTTGCTCCAGGCTCTTGGTTTGGCAGCTCTCACTGGTGGTGACCCAGCTGACCTCAGCAAAAGTGACAAGGGCTCACTACTTTCCTGTACCCATGATGGGATTTGTCATGCAGGTTGGGATGACATGAGAACCCATCAGGGATCCAACAACCCTTCATCCATAGGAGAAGCTGTGGCTTGGCAGGGTAGTTTATTGTCCACAAACAACCCACCCTGTGGGAACCAGTTCATGTTCACACAGTTTGATAACCGACCATGCTGTTTTGCAAACCCAGTCATAGTTCTCAATAGACAACAGTATTTGAAAAGGAATGGTATAATTGGGTGTTAATCTCCCAAGATCCTTTTTTTACATGAATTATTATGCTAGGGCAAGGAACCTCTGACCCACTGCTGGGCTTTCATCTTCATTAGTCCCTGCTGACTTGGCCAATAGTCCGGGGTGACGATGTTTGTAGTCCAACATCTGCAGTGCCACAGGTTTCTGCTTTTTACTAACCATGGAAAGATGCATTACTTTTTCAATTGCTACCAGGTAGAGGAAACTGCTGTTTAAGAGTTAACATCAACACTGGACACAATTAACTCATAATGTGTAATACAATTTATTGGCGATATAAGATGCAGACCTACAGCCTCCTACTGATGTCTGGGGGCCATATGATTGGTCAAAGTCCCAGCTCCAACCATGGAAAACCACTCCATGGTGGGAGTGAAAACTGCCCTTGGAAGGCCCTCCCCTTGTGCTCACAGCCAGCATGGTTCCTCCTACTCGGGCCGGGCTCCGAAGGCAAAAGACCGTTTTTGAGGTCAGCATGGGGTACACTTCTGGGGGGTTGGGAGGTGAACGGCAAGCCACCACTGCTCTCTGAAGATCCCAGTGGTGCCTCAGCCTCTCTTGCTCACAGGAAGGGGGAAGACATTTAGACTGCCATCTGCATGTAGATACACGTAAGATTGCATGCCAGCACTGCCCCCTAAGATCAGCACGATGCTTTTAACTCTTGGGGGTTTTTAATGAGTCCATGTAAATCCTACAATTACTAATTGCCATTCCATCAGTGTGGAGGATATTGATCAGCAGAAAATGATTATCTGAGCTAAGCTTTTCTGTTTTATCTTAGGAGTCCTCATCGTAACCAAAGCTTCTTCCATTCACTCGGGCTTTCTTTGATTTTTCTATAGTTTCCTCCAGTCAGGTGAGCTTCAGTCCTAGGTCTCTCCAGTATTTAATGATCCATTTGACAGAATACTGATTGCAAAACATCTTGGCCTCTCTGCCAGCATGTTCATGGATGTAGTTTCCAATTTTCCAAATGTAATTTCAGTGTTCAAAACCACAAAACATTCGGACAGAAGTAGAGAGAAATGCAAAAAAAGCAGCAAATGAACAGATGGAGCATTTAGATCGGCCAGTCTCTGCATCTGAAAATATCTAAAACAGTATGTCTTTTCTGGGAAAACACTGAACTGAAAGAGTGACTGGGACACAGGTCCATTTGTGATGGGTGCTTCTTGGTCAGAGTATACATTTTGGGTAACAGCTCCTATAATCCCTGTTCATTTGTCATTCTGGCTGAGGCTGATGAGAGCTGTAGTTGAAAATTTGGGTACTTCCACGTTTCCTAGCCCTGTTCAAAAGGAGATTTATGTATGAACATTCATAGCAATAGCACCTTGTCCATTTTGATAAATCTTCACTATTTATATTTTAAAAGCTGGGCCGAAGCACATTTTGTTAAATTTAAAAAATCACTCAAGGAGGTCAAAAGGTCTTTAGGACATCTAAGATCTACTTGATAACAGCTGATTCTTTAGTGTGGTGATGAATTATATTAGGGGTATACAGGGATATTGCTCGGGGGAAACAACTTGTTTCTAGCTCCTTTCTAAGAATGAATTTTGCCTTGTCCGTGTGGAAATAATGTGAGTGGAAACATATTTATATCATATAGCACTGTCTATGCATGTTTAGTGAGAGGAAAGTACCCCTGAATTCAACAGGATGCATTCCCAAGTCATAAGGGAGGAGGGAGTGTATTCTACTTAGTTTGTCTGATTTTATTCTGACTGCAATTTTGTCCAGTATTGAGGAGATCAGGATCTTACTAATTTGCAGAACCTAACTGAGCAGTGACTGAAGATGGCAGAAGACCACTTCTAAAAATGCTGTAATAAACCATGCTGATGAGGCCATTGTTTGATTGCATGAGTATATGTTTAATTTCTTCATGAGCATTGTTCTACCCAAACTTTTATGCTCCTTTTAAATCTGAGCTAAGTTTCAAGAGTTATGCTAGATTTTGCTTTTCCTTTGAAAATAAATTACACAGTTTAAATTATTGAAAAATTCCTTCAGCGTTAGTCATTATTTCAGCATACAGATTATTTATAGCTGTAATGTACATATATGTTTGGATGAGAAGTTTTGCTCTTCTAGAAGGTGATCAGCCTTGTGTTACAGAACTGAAAGGTGTCTCTGACTATTTCTGTGAACATCCTGTTGCTTTGTTGTTGCTATTTGCTATAGCATCAACCTGGCCAGGTTAATGAATGGGCTTTTCACCTCTTATATTCCTGGCACCATGTTTCAGATCCTGATGCAGTGACATGGTTGTCTGAATGTGTCACCACAAGCCCAGCTTTCAGCTTCTTCTGGGAGTTTCAGCAAGGAAGTTTGTGGTCCTCACCCAGATTTCATGTAGAGTGACATAGTGAGAAAAGGCAGAGCGGCAGAGAGAGAGACAGAAATGGGTGCAGCCCTGCAGGCTGAGCTCTAACACTGGCCCATGGTCTCCGATTGCCTTTTCTCAAGGGTTACTGGATCTTCAAAGGCAAAAGATTCTCTGCTGCAACTTAGGACATAGCCAACTTTAAATAAAGATGAGGCAGAGCTTGCAATCTGATTTTATTCCTGAAAACATATTTATTGAAAATCCTTGTCACTGCTGAAATCCTGAACAAAGATTTGCTAAATTCTCTACAGCAGAGTTACAACGAATGTGTATCGTTAGACCTTTGACTGTAATGGCATGGCAGTCACCAGAGTAGTTTAACCGTATAACACTGTTCTACAATTTCTGATGAACCTAGGCTACATGAAGTGTATGCATACTGAGGAAGAAGAGAATCACAGAAACACCTAAAATGCTGCATCTAAGGCAGGGCTAGGCAATCTTTTGTCTTCCAGATGTTTTGGAGTAGAGCTCCCAAAATTCCTGCCCTTTGGCGCTGGTGGCTGAGGTTTATGCAACTTCATTCAAAAACATCTGGATGGTGCCAGTTTGCCTACTACTGAAGTAAGACCTAGTTCTCTCACAGAAGTGGTCTTTGTCTAGGCTGCACCACACTGGTCCACAGGAAGAGGGCGCTCACAGGATTAAAAGTGCCTCCATACAGCAGTAATGAGATGTCCCCGAGAACTGACAGCAACATTCACTCATATGAACCCCACGTGCAGGCTAGGTTGCTGCCAAAAGTGGGGTTTTTGCCGTGTCTGCTGTAGTACATGTTATCGTGGGTTCTTGCATGCTTCCTTTCCAAACTTTCTGCCAGTTTTTACACTACAGGCTGCCTTTGTTCCCTCAAATAAAACTCTGCCAGAAGTCTTGTGCAGGTAGAGAAGGCACAGCTCACTTGCAGCTGTAACCCTGTAAGTAGCAGAAGTGAAAGCTACTGTTGCAGAAGTGTTGGCCAAAGGTGGGGGACTAAAGACATCCTACCCTTGGTATTAAAGGAGCTGACCTACATATATAGACCCCTCCCCCATAGAATAGTTCATACTCCCCCAACCTGGTGTCATCCTGACATGTTGGACTAAAGCTCCCATAACTCCCAGTCAGGGATGTGGGGGTTATGGCTCAACATATTTGGAAGGCATCTGGATTGGGAAAGGTTGACATAGTTCCTATGATCCAGATTACGGAGAAAGAGATTATACCTACCCACAGTTCTCTTTCTACATTGACATTGTCCATCTTAAAACCCAGCCCTCCAGACCAGTGCTTAGCATGGCAATCCCCAAAGCCATGCCTCTAAAGAGAGTCCTGAAACAGAGGCATATCAACAAACCCATTCTCACACTTTTCATCTCCGCTCAGAGCAAGTCTTTATAAAGCTAAGGGGTCTTCAGTGCCCATTCATGACTTCCAATCTATGGTATTTTGAGAGAGAGTTCACTATTGCATATTGTTGCCAGGAAATGGATTTTTTTTCTCCTTCCCTCTGCTATTGCCAGGATTGCAGTGCAAGTCAGAGGTTATATGGAAGTCTGCCAGGAGGGTGACAGAGGACACCCTGCAAATCAGAAAGTTCAGTGCTTTGACCCTCAAGCCCTAGTTCCACTAAAACACTGCTCAGCGCACACCCCTAAGAGCATCCACAGTCCCACAGCAGTGACTACAAGTGTTTCCTAAACAACTGAAGAGGGTGCTAAGCACAAAGCTAGAACTTTTCTTGAGGAATTTGAAGACATCATTTCTGAATGAAAGATACTTAATGGAATATAGCACTGGCTCATTGTGAACAGTTCTTTTCTTTGAGGTTCGAAGGGTTCTTGTGACTCAAGAACTCAGCCTCAAACCAATTAGTCTGAATTATTTTGCACTTAGATGAATCCAAAAACAAGCATTTACCTGCTAGATGGCCAGAGCTCAATCAGCGTGACATGAGCAGTCTGGTATGGGCTGCTAGAAAACAGCCTGAGTACACAAGGTATTAAATTTGCAGCTTGTGTCAGGGCTGAATTGTCCATGTTCATTGCTGATAACTGCAAAAGGTCAAAGGCAACCAAGAACCTTTTGGCACCTAGACTAAAACATGCTATTATGACACAAACTTTTATGAAGTAGTGCCCATTTTATCGCGTACCTCCATTGTCAGATGTAAAGGAAAAATAGGCTTTAGTGTGAAAACGCTTATGTCCATTATCACAAGTCAAACTGTATAAGAAGGTCCCAAGTCCAAGCCCTGAAATCTCCAAGCAGGGCTGGAAAACCTCTGTCCTGAAGCCTTGGAGAGCTGCTGCTTCCAAAATATCAGGCTTCATGAACCAGCGGCCTCACTCTGTCAACACCAAATTCCTATGTTCTTCAAATTTCTTCAGGTATAGTGCTTTTCAGTGGAATTCGTTCACACCACTGCAAGGCGCAAAGTAGTAGGAAACAGCATACTTAAATGTGTGAACCAAATCTAAAATGGTCTATTTCTGGGGACTGGGACTATCAAGCATTCCCAATCCCCAATTATTTTGCAACTTTAAATGCTGTTTGAATGCCAGGCCAGCTGATGGCAGGGGAGTGGTAGGGCTCCTGCAATGCCTGGGAAGACGTCGCACAGTCAGGCCCCAGCATCTCCGGATCAGGCTGCCTGAAACCCTAGAGAGCTACCACCAGTCATCACGGACTGGCCTTTCCTGACCTGAGGTCCTCCAAATGTTTTGGGCTACAGTGCCCAGCATTCTGAGCACTTGGCAAATCTGGCTATGGATGGTGGGAACTGTAGTCCAGCTATACGAGCAATGGTCAGCGATAGCGAAGTGGCACGAGGCACAGCAAACGGCGGTCACAAAGACTGAACAAAATGGCAGACGCGCCGCTCTTTATAGGCCATGGGGGAGGGGGAGCGGAGCTTTCCCACCAAAAACTGTTAGCTTGTAATCTTCCGGCCAAAGGCACTGCGCAGCGCAGCACCCATATGTGTGATGCACAGAGGCCACGACGAAGAACTTGTTATGCAGTATTGAGCTACATGAACAATTGGACTGACTTGCAAAGAGCAGCTTTCTCTATTCCAATGTAACCCAGCAGATTAATTTGTTACTGACCTGATTGACATATAACACTAACTCTTGATCCTTTTAATCCATGAATCAATGGATTCTGGGATGTCATAATGTGTGAACCTAGTTGCATAATGGTTTGTTGAACCAGAGACACAACCTCCAGTTTGTTATTTGGTTATGAACCTTTGAGTTGGTTGTTCGTGAGTTGTTTCACCAAGCTACAGAAGTGTCAGGCAAAAGCAGCTTGTTCAATTGTCCGCCAGACAATCCCTCGGTAGGGCAAAAATCCATAGGTTAGTGTTATGTGCAAAACAGGTCACAATGGTGTTTTATTTTCTCCATTTATAATACAGATAAGCTATGCTGCTTTAAGAGTGATCTAGGACATTAACAAAAATTAGATCTTTTGGAATTAGGGTTCCAGTGCTTCCTCTGTCCACCATGTATTTGAAGTTTATGGTCTGTTCTGGGTTTGAACTTCTGAATATTCTTATATGTCCATCCCTGGCCCATACAACACCCTAACTCTACCCCTGCAAATACTTATCTTCCCTTAAATGGAAGAACTGACATCAATGCTTCCAGGAGGTCTTCTGAGACATTCAGCTTTCAACTAGGACCATTCTTAACCAGGTTACAAGGTGGCATATCTCCTCTCCCACACATACCACCATCACCACCAAAGACAACCAAAGTGCAATTAAGAATGACAGGGATATTGTACACCGTGGGTGGATGTCTCTGAAGGATGCTAGATGCTAACAGGCTCTCTGTTCATTAAGCACCAAGGACAGGGATGTCATTCATTACCTTCCCCTATGGAGAGAGGAGAAAGGGGTTTCTACAGGCAGAAAACCTCCAACTTGAAGGAAGCAGGTATTTTGCTCCAGAGACCCATCCTATCACTTTCCTAGGACATAGTAGAGCTGCTGATGCTTCTCAAGTGTTTGCCTTGTTGCTTTTTCTTCCAGGCTTCAGAGGATGAAAATAGAGCTGCAGGCCATCCACGGGGTGCACAATAGGCACAGTTTGCATCTTCGGGAAGTGGACTGTAGCCAGTTCCCAGTGAGCTGTGCTGACCAGTTCAATGGCCAGCAACTTGAGGATAGTCTGGGCCAGTTCTTTGCCAATACAATTACGGACTCCCCCACCAAAGGGAATGTAATGAAAGCGAGTTGAGCCGGCCACCTTGTGTTCCTCCTGTCCTTCCTGTGATGTCCAAAACCTCTCAGGATCAAAGCTATCTGGAGGACTCTGGTAGATGCTGGTGGTCTCATGGGTGTCCCGAATACTGTACATCACGCTCCAGCCCTTGGGAATCTGGTAGCCCTATAAGAAGGAAGGCAAACTAAAATCAGCACCAGAGACAGCAACCTGCAGAGGGAAGCTGGAGAAATGCAAGTGAGGGGAATCAAGCCATACATCTATTGTTGTTTTAAAAGCTGTTTTCCCAGTTTGTGCTACGTATTTTTCTGGCACTTGCTATTGTTCATAGGTTGAATATATTGATACGTATTTTAAAATGCCAGCATGTTAACCCCTTTTAATTTGTTACATCAAGTAGCATACAGGCATGTTAATGAACCATCCAACCAAACTTGCTTCTCAAACACCTGCAACAGAATGTCACATTTTGGAGGAGGAAAAAGCCTCAAACTCACTCAGAGCATAATTCTTAAACTGAAATGGACTGGCCTCAAGGACTTTCTTAATATCAATTTGACCTACAACAGTCAAATCAGAGACCTAGAATAGGCAGCATGGAAATGCAGCAGCTTCATTCATATATGTTCAATGCAGCAGCTTCATACAGTCAAGTGTTCAAATTCACATTATAGTAGTCCAACATAAATAGGTATGCAACAGATATTTTATACAATACCTCATGCACACACATGAACACATGCATGTGCATGTAACACACCACAGCTCTATCTTTGATTCAAGTTGTTAATATTAGAAGGTTGGTCTCACCTTGAAGTTGAGCAGGTCCAATGTGCTGCAGAAGCCAAGCAACAATAAACCAGTTACAGCACAATCCCATTTCATGTGCATAGGCATGAAACCATGGTGCCTTAGGTTACTGAAGTCCACCCTACAAAGCTTCTTACCATATCTAGCATAGAAATCAATTCTTATGTCATGTAACAGGTCCCATTATTGGTGAGGCAGAACTAAGATGCAATCCCAGGGCACAAGAAAGAACACTTCATGAAATCCAAATGGACTCCTGATTCTGTGTACAAGCCGGTTCAATAGTTTAATTTGCTGGGATGCAAAGCTTGCGAGCCATACAGCACTCTGTCTCCTCTACCTGCACTTCTTCTGTGACCCCAGAGCAACCCACAAATTCATTACATGATCTCAGCCTTCTGCAACCTGATGCCTTGCAGATGTTCTGAACTGCAACTCACCCACAGGACATTTTGGCTTGGGCTGATGAAAATAGCAGTCCAAAACATATGGAGGGTGTCAGTTTGGGGAAGGCTGTATCATAGACAGGACAGAAGCCTTGTAAGGTTTTTGTGAATCAGCACCACCAGTCTCATGATTAAGCAAGGACCAGGATCTCATGCCCTCATTTAGTGGGGGGTGGGTGCTAAATATGACATGAGATTGTCCTTCCCTAATAGCCCATACATTATGCACTAAGAAGTAAATCCATCTGTTTTCACTGGGACACACTCCCAGTCAGTTGTGTATAGGATGGCAGCTGAAAGCTCCCATTCCAAGTTTCCTAACCAGTTTTTGAAATGGTTAGAAGAACTGTTTGTTGGCTCTGTGAGGCATCATCCAAAAGGGAAATGCTTGGAAATCATGGTGGTCTGAGGGCTCATTCAGCCCATGAAAAGGCAGCTCCCTGCCCCACCCACCAAAATGTGATTCCTCCTTATAAACATGGCCACCATAACTCCCCACTGCGAAGAGCATGGCCTCATGGGTGAGCGATTAGTGGCCCACCATACTCTGGCCTGCCACATCCACCAGCCTAGCCAGCAAAGCCAGTTGCACTCCTTGAATGGTAGTCTAAAAGGATCAGGGCTGGCCACTGTGGTTTTGTGTGCTGCACAACACATACGGAGTACACCCCACCCATGAATCCGATGCAGTCCTGGGGTTCACCAAATTTGGCAGGGCTTTCTTGGGCACCCCTTCCATTTGCATGAAGCACCTTGCCCTGAGACACTGTAAAGGGCAGGATACAAAAAATGTTAAATAAATAAATAAATAGATCTCATCCTGCCACCTACTCCTGTTGATTGCATCTCCCTGAAGCTCCCCTGGTCCCCAAGAATAGATAATGTTCGCCCCCATTGTCTATTCTGTCACACACGTGCTACTAGGACACCCTCCTGAAGTCTGATTGCTGTCGTCTCCACTAGGCCTGGGGCTCCATCCCAAAACTTTTCCATGGAGCACTGAATGTGTATTGGTGCTGATGGAAGCGTGTGCCTTGAGCTGACTTGCCATGCAGGTGGCAATTTACAAGGGGAAGAAGGAAGTTGACTGTCCCATTCAGCATGCTGCACCCCACCCTCAAATCTTCCCCTGCAGGGCAATTATTCTTGTAAATAGTGCTTCCACTGGTCTGAGATAAACTGTGTTGTGATTCAAATTAACTGAATATTTTACTTGAATGTAAATATACTTTAAATTGACGTACACTGTTCTGAGAGTGTTCCCTAAAGAACGGTTTATAAAAACTTTAAATAAATAAATAAGGTAAGAAATTGACTGGCTTTACCTCCTGTGAAATATTAATAAATCTTAATAATTATTTCTCAGTTTGCATATACAGATACAAATTAGCATGTGCTGATGGTATGCACATTTGCTTCCTCTGGGTGTGGACCCTGAATCTTTGAAGTGCTCAGCAATGCCTGTCTCTCAAGAAGCAGCATTTCTAGCATCACTTGGAGGAGTGCTTCCCATGACCCCATCCAATCAGACACATTCCACATGCATGTACAAAAGGGACCAATGCACCAAGCCACACCCAACTCACATTTAGCTCAAAGGTTTGTAAGGCTGTCCTATAACCACCGGACACCGGGGGCAGCAAACGCAGCACTTCCTTGATGACACAATCCAAGTAGCGCAGGCGGCTCATCTTTTCCAAGGTCAAGTTAGGCTGGCAATAGCACTCAGGTCTTTCCAGGCTGCTGAGGAGCCTGCCTGCTTCATCTTGTCTAAGCTCAGAGTGAGGATAGTTTATAGTCCCACCACAGATGGCTTCCTGTGATGGTCTAACAATCAGATGCAAGTTGGGGCTTCTCCCTTCCTTGTTTGTCTCTCTGAATAGTTCTCCTTCCATTCTGGATGCAAGGGACAGCTTGGAATCCCCGTCCTTCTTTTCATTTCCATGGATATTCAGGATATTCAAGGTCTGTTGTCCAAGCTGACGGCATGTCAGAGGTTCCTTAGTGGCAAAGCAGCAGCACAGTCTGGTGAGCTCATGGGATGCCAGCTCCTGCTGGATCTTTTTTATGACCAAGGGATGTTTCAATAGCAAGAGAATCATGGAAGTACTAGCACTGGCAGTGGTGAAGAAAGCTGCAAAGATCAGCTCAATTGCAGACTCCTGCAAAATGAGCCATTAAGAGAAATGGATCATTCAGACCAGCCCCTCGCCACAATTTTTAACATATATGACATCCACAAGTAATTTTACATGGGAATCCACTGGTATTTTCATCTCATCTTTACTTCTTGTGATTAGAATTTAAATACGGCATTGGAAACCACCCTATCCTCCTTAGTTATTTTGGGAACCAGATGGTTTTCCATCAACCATGAAGCATTTCAGTTATGTCTCAAAACTGGCAAAGGAAACAGCCAACATAAGGAAGAGGGAGAAGGCCAGCCAGGGGTCTGGAGGCAAAGATCCACTCTTAGGATGGGATGATTGCATGGACAAAGGGAAGAGGCTGCTGAGAAATGAAAAGGGGCACCTGCACGCTTGGAGTCTGCCAAAGTAGAAACTATATTAGGGGAACCTGAGGAGGACAAAAGTGGGAGCAACAGCTATAGAGCTTGTATGGCATAGTAGTGCTTAGAGTGTCAGACTGAGACTTCCCACTAGGCCATGAAGCTCACTGGGTGACTTTGGGCCAGTCATTGGTTCTCAGTCTACCCATGTAAACTGCAGGAAAAAAGCAAGACACCGATATAAAATAGGCAGCCTAATGAAGACTGACTGCACTCAGTGGCCCAGAATACCATGTGCCTGTGTGGGGATGGAAAGAGTAGCCAGGAAAAGGGTAGCTAGCTGGAACCCTGGACTTTAACATCCTACTCTGCTAATGTGCACCTTTCTTAACATGGCACTGAATGGATGTGGAAGCAACCCAGACAGGAGAAAGGAACTGGAAAGGAAGATTAACTTTGGCTGCAGCAAGCCCAGTGTCAGAAAAATCGGCAATCGAGGAGTACAGAAAATTTCTTCTCTCTCTGTCAGGTTTCCCCAGCTCTCATCATTCCCATGCTGTGACCAAGATGAGAAAAGCTGAACAAGATGATGGGTGGGCAATGTGTTGCCCGTGTGCACCAATGCTGCCTGGCAACTTTTGCAGCAGCAACCCAGGTGCCCAGCCCTGCCCACGAAAACAAACAAACATCTTACAAGCAGCCAGGTTTGCTGTGAAATATGTTTCTGTTGGTGCTGAAAACAGTGACATCAAACTGTTCAGTGTGTTGAAACTCAGACCTAACTCCATCCCCACCCACCCTGGTTAGAACTTAATTTTGGGGGCAGTTTACCGGTCCTTTGCCACGCCTCATGGCAGCCATTAGAGAATGAATGGCATTCTTTGCCACGCCTCATTCAACCATTCAACGTAGAGAGAGAAGGGCAACAGAAATGATCAGAGGCTGGAGCAGCTTCCTTATGAGGCGTGGCTACAACAACTGGGACAGTTCAGCATAGAAAAGATGGTAAGTAAAGGGAAACATGACAGAGGTGTTTAAAATAATGCATGGTGTGAAGAAAGGAGAGGGAGGCTTTTTTCCATCTCCCATAACACTTCAACCCAGGGATACCTCATGAAGCTGATTGACGGGAGGTTTAGCACAGATAAAAGGAAGTACTTCTTCGCACGACATATAGTAAAACTACGGAATTGGCTGCTATGGGAAGTGGTGATGGCCACCAATCTGGATGGCTTTAAAATGGGATTGAACAGATTCATGAGGAAGGAGGCTGTCACTGGCTACTAGCTTTGCTGGCTATGTATGTGCTCCCTCACATGCATAGCCAGAGGCGGCCTGCTGCACACACCAGTTGCTGAGGAGCTTGGGCAGGAGGAGGTCTTGCCCCCATCCCGCTTGAGCGATCCTGTGGGCAGCTGGCTTGCCAACCTGTGTACAGAGTAATGAACTAGATGGACTTTGGTCTGACCCAGCACGGCTTTTCTTAGGTTCTTATTTTGTGGACAGTTTCTCAAACTGTCAAATATGCCATGGCCCAAAAATCTTGCCTGTCCCTGCCCTATATCAAAATGGCTGTTCAGATTGGTATGATCATTCATTTCAGCAAAACCACTTGATGTTACAGTGTGCCTGCATGACTTTTTATTCTCTTAAGAGCTGCATATCCAAAATGTTTTGTTTTGTTTTGTTTTGGGTTGGGTTTTTTGCCTCTTACCAGTTTAAACAACTGTGTATGTCATATGAGATCCCATCAATGAGCTCATGTGGTTCTGTTTATTATCTGGATCCTGGAAACATTTACTCCTGACCATTCCAATGGACTTCAAGTGTCAAAGTGAAAGTCAAAACTGCCTCATAGCCCTAAGCCAGATTCTTTCCTTGCTTCCAAGATTAGCCCCATCAATGCAGTTTGCAATTGGCAGTTAGCAGTAATCAAGTGCTCTGCATAGAAAGAAGAACCACTGAGTTCAATTTAAATTGGCCTCTAGAATGTGGTTAGGACTGTAAATGGCATTGAGCTTGCTCCTTTGATTTATTCATTCATTTTGGCATGATATTTAAAGAAAAGTAGATTTTGTTTAAGACTGTGTATTATAATTCAATTCAATCTGATTGGTGTTGTGGGGGAGATCTGGTAGAGAATGAATCCGTAATTTTGAGCAATATATAGGGTAGAGCCATAGAAATCAGTGGGACTGAAATTAGTCATAACTAACTTAAATGCTTGTGCTTTCAATTAGTCTACTCTAAGTATGACTTAGTCTCCATCTTGCCCATTGCCTTCAAATATCTTAAAACAAAGCCCAAGCCAAGTGCAAGGGATCACTCCAGACACAGGCCTCTCCAACAGACACAGTTCCCCTCCAAACTGTTTAAGTGGAAAGGATCACTGTTCGGTACCAGATCCTCTCTGTCTGAATTGAATAGATGTGGAAAAGGCCAGACCCTCACTGCTCTTTTCAACCATCCTGTTTGTTAATAGAGCAAGGGTACGTGTCCTTCCTCTTGCGTGTATGATCATCATGATCACTTCAGTGAATGATACACTCCAGAGCAGCTGAACTGTATTTTCAGAGGCAAGCAACTCTCTAAACCAACCTTCTCCCAACCTGGTACCCCTCAGATAGATTGCACTACAACTCCCATCATTCCCAGTCAGCACCAAAAGGCCTTTTCATTTATGACTGCGGGTCACAGCTCTGGTTCTCACTCTCTCATACACTTACCTTTGTGAACCACCCAGCAAGCTTTGGCTATACCCTAATTCTAGAAATAGAATTAATTATTTTAAAATGAATGAATGAATGAAAATAAGAACATCTAGTATGTGCAGCACCTCACAACAATTACATCATTCCATCTGTAATTCCCATTTTCAGACTGGGGATTACCAATTATGCAGACTCCCATGAGCAGAATATCTAACCTATTATATTACCTCTTTGGTATCTCTCCCCCACCCCCACTCACCCCAATTCTAATCCCCATCCCCTCCTTTTTGCACTCCTTGGACTGCCTAAGAATCCAAGAGTACTCAAAAGCATCCACAAATTTCTATGACATGTTGCTTGGTCCCAATACAAATATAGCTGAGGTATGATTGAATTTCCAAGGAATCCTGATTTACTTCCAGTCAGGTTGCAATTTAAATAAGTAATATGATGCAATATATTCCCACCTCACCTCAGTTTCAAACACTGTCATGCTGGGATTCTAATCTGTTTGGACTTTCATATTCCTGTTGCACAAGAATTGGCTGTTGGAAACAAAATGGGATTCAATAAGGGGGGTTTTTTGGGGTGGGGGTAGAAATGTTCTGTAAAGCCCATGCGCAGCCAGCCCAAGCTGACTTCTGCTGTGATAATGACACTTACTGACTTCCACAACGTGGCATGTTCTGGGTGTTTTGGACTGAAACTCCCAGTATTCCTGACCACTGACTGTGCTGGCTGGGGCTAAGATCTTTGGAGGGCACCAGGCTGAGGATGCTGCTTTCGAGTGGGCAGAACTTAGCCTGCCAGGAAGCAACTTAGAATTTCCAAAGGAAAAACAGTATGGAAATGTAAGAAATAAACAGACAGGTAGCCTGTTTCGCACCCAGCATAACTGTCAATATGGAGAGACTAAACACCATAGAAAAGTTGCCAAGAAGTGAAGAATTATGCCAATTCTAGTGAGGATTATTTCACCACAAGGATGGCTTGTTCTCTTTTTAATTTCAAACAGATGATGTACCAGATGCCTGCTAGAATTTTAGGCCTGTGATTACACATGGAAATTACCTGTCAGCACATGGTCGGACCACTTGCACCTTTATTAGCTCATTATGTGCAGTGGGGCTGATTCTGTCCTGCTGAGAATGAAGCAGTTGCCTTCAAGCAGGCAAGGTACAAGTAAGCCTTGCCTGAAACATTTCTACAGACACACACACACCAGCAGCCAAAAGATGCTTTCTTTATTACCTTCAGCTCCTGCATGGTGAATTCTTTGCCATGCTCCTTGGCACTGCTGATGATGAAATCCAGACCATCGCTAGGAGCTTCTGGATTCTTCCACTGCAGTTTCTCCATAATAGCTTTTTCCATGTACTCATGTAAAAGATCCCGGGCCTTGATTCCCTGAGGGGATGTCAAATGGGATCTTTCAGAGAAAAATTAGCATAGAGGTTTGAACAAGAAATGCACACACACAGGTCTAGCTTGGAGGTGTGACGATGCCTTGAAAGCAAGTTGTTATTTTATGCAACATTCAGAATCTCCATTACTGTACTTCCTGGATAGGAGCTCAGCTTAAGTTAACTCCAAGAGATGCTTCATGGATCTCATCATCATGAGGTCATCTGGCTCTGGACTGTCAGTAAAACAGATCTTCCCCAAGAAAAATCTGACACCCACTTAAGCTCATGGGCCAAAGGGTGCAATTACAGCAAAATGCAACTAAGCCCTAGCAGACTGTACTGCAGTATCTGTGCTTCTATACTCACCAATACAAGGTGAAGGATTCCTCAACATTTTCAAGACATTAGATCAGCCCTTCCCAACCAACATATGTGTTGGAATACATCTCCCATCAGCCCCAGACTGCTCTCGGGCTACAATACTTAACCTCCTTCTCAAAGGAGTTATAGCATGGTTCTCCAACCATTTCCTTTTTCAGAAGGGTAAAATCCTTCAGCCTACCTCATGGAAATTCCAGGGCTAGTGTTCAAGGCATGGAAATACCTGAGGATCCCGAAACATTTCCCAAAAGGGGTTTCCATTATAGGCAACAGCTGAATGCGCTCTCCAGAGAGGTCTGCCTGGCGCCATCAATAAATGTTTTTTGGTGCCAGGTTAAGACCTTTTTATTTAATCAATATTTTAATATGTTTTAATATTGGATTTTATTATTGTATTTGCAGCAAGAGTGGGTCGTCAATTTATTTAGGCTGTTAGCCATCCAGAGACATTAGTAATTGGATGGCATAAAAATGTCATAAATAAATAAATAATTTGTCTGCTGGTGATTGAAGAAATTGTGAAACCAAGGAGGTGACTAGCCTTCAGTTAAGGATGCAATCCTATACTTGTCTAAACATGCATAGTATGGTAGTACTATACATAGCATAATATAGCATCGTAAAGCCCCTAGTTGGTCCAGGTGGTCCAAGGCTGGGCATTCTTCAGGCTTCTCTGATCTAGTCTGGTCCTGCCTATAACCTCATAATTCACATCCCAACTGGAATCAGGTGCAAAGTGATGGTTCAGGATAAAATACATCAAAAAGAGGTAAGAAAGAGGGTTATGTAGAGCGCATGGCATAGACTGGGAATCTGCTTTCAGAATGGGACTCACCATCCTTCCTCACATAAAAATTCACTCTTGGTATTCCCCACCTCCCGAGCTTTCATTGTTTCAGTGAAGGGTGGCAAAGATGGAAATTTTTCTTATTGCTACTGTTAAACAATGGGGAGTCAGAAGCCCCTGCAGACCTACTGCAAATCAGAGATCTGCCAATAGGTGATATTAAATGTTAGTCTGGTTAGTTAGTTAGTTAGTTAGTTAGTTAGTTTGTTTCAATGGCCAAGGCGCTCTGGATAGTTAACAAACATTAAAATTAAGCAAAAATTTAAAAGACACACACAGGTGCAAATTAATTTAAAAGAATGAAACCATAATAGTAGTTGCAATTGCTATTATTTAGCACAGTATTTTAAAAAAAAACTTTTAAAAATGGTTGTTTCACTCATACAGTGAATCTCATGTATTTATTCATTTAGTGTATTTATATAACACCCAGTAGCCAAAGTTCTGTACTTCTAGGAGGTATTGCTTTAGGAATTCATGCCATTGAAAAAGCAAGTTTAAAAGAGCCCCAGTAAATACATAGATGGAGAGACAAGGCAAGCATGATGCTTCTGAGCTGGTACAGAGTGCCTTTGCCTCAGCATTAAAGCAGGCCCTGCATCTGGAAGACTGGTTCCAAGAGAGCACACACATACACAGAGCCTGTACCTTCCGCAAACCACTGAAGGGGATGTTAAGTGGCAAAGAGAAGAGATTCTCCATCAGCTGCTCAAAGGTTTGTGCCAGCTCCTGAAAAGTCTTCTCATCCAGCCTGAGCCCCAGCAGGATCTGAGCTGCAATACGGAAAGTCAAGGTCTTTGCAGAAGCATAGACTGCGATGGGGCCAGGTGCCTGGCACCAGCCCTGCAGCTCCCAGCTCACAACTCTCTGAATACGAGGCAGATAGGCCTCCAGGGCAGCACGGCTGAACACTCGGGTCAAGATCTGCAGCAGCAAACCAAGAAAGAGGCAGAGAGAAGCTGGAAGTCAGGGAAAGACAGTGTGCCAAGATACAAGCTGGAACAACTAGGAACGCCACCAGCCCCACCAGGATCCCTTCAGCAGACCCAAGCTCTTTCTCCATTCTCATCTTGAGGCATGGAGGGCTGTTTTGTACAAATCTAGAACTCTCATGAACTTCTGCTGCATTGCACCACTTCAGGGTGCAGGTGTGTGTGTCCATGAGAGTGAGGCAGCAAGTTTGAATGTTCTCCAATGCATAGGGAAGCCTTGGTAGTGAAGTTGTTCCTGAGAGGTTAGATGTCTATTTGCTGGGAGTTGTAGGCCAACACATCCGAAGAGCACCAGGTTGGAGAAGGCTTGTCTATGCTCAAAGAATCTCACCTCTTTTCTTTGTAAATGGGAGGGCATTCAAATGTGTAACCCCACCAAAACAACGTCGTTCAGCAACACCAAACTATGTCAGGCAATCACGAAACTTGTGCCTTCCAGAGGTGTTGGACTTCAACTTCCAGCACACAGACACAGCCTGCTCGGTGCCCCTTCTCTGGGGACAACCTTCTATTGGCAACACCCTCCCCAGTACTTTCTCTCCAGTACCATCTCAGCAGCGCCCAGCGGGAGTCTATCAGGGAATCATTCCAACGTGTAGTCCGGGAGTGGTCACACCTTCTGTACAGCACTTAGTGCAAACATAACTAGGAAGATTAGGAACATAAACGCCCCGCCCCCTTGCCCCCCCCACCTACCTTCCTGCGTTGCCGGTGTGTGTCAGTGCTGGCGTTGAGGAGAGTGTGCTCACCTAGCAGGATCTGGGTGCTGACTGGCCACTGGGCGCTCACCAGGCTGTGCTCACCTAGCAGAATCTTGCGCACATTCTCAGCACCACTCACCCGGATCACTGGCTTGCCCAGCAGGTGCGTCTTGAACACAGCGCCATAGCGCTGCCTCCGGGAGCTGTGGAAGCTGGAACCCTGCAGAGCAAACCACACGCACATGCACAGAGAGAGAGAGAGAGAGATTCAGACCAGCTAAACAATAAGTCAAGGGTGCCTCTGAGCAAGTGTAGAGTGCCTCTCCCATTGTCTTGTGCTAAGTCCTCATAAGCCAAAGAGAAAGCCCCAGTCCACCTGGGTGTCAGTTCCCTTTTGCAAGTCCCACAGCAACTGGAGAGCACCATAAAATGAGATTGCCTCTGAGCAGGTTCAGAGTGCCTTGGCGTCCGCAGGAATAGGACCCCACATCTGGAAACAGAACACCATTGAAGGCTCGCATTCAGCTGCAGCACAAGTGGTGAAAGACAAATCAGGATGAAGCGGGAAGGGCCCCTTTCCTCCCTCTGGAGAACCACAACCCCCCTCCACTCGCTCCCCAAATGCGGGGTAATGAAAGACTGAACTATTTTATTTCTCTGTTTTTAGGGCCCGACACCCGGCTCTCTTTGGGCACATCGCGACAGCCGTCCTACTGGAAGATCAGCGCCCCGGAATGGCGTGGAAGCGGTTCCCAGTGAGACACACCGCATGGTCGGCTGTCGCTCAGGCTGGGCCGGGGCCTGCGGCCGCCCCTCCTTGGGACGGAAGCGCCTGTCAGGAAAACGCGAATCAAGGCTCAGCGAGAGCACAGGGCGACCTCCGGACATGTGCAGAGTGCCTTTCGCCCGGCGCTTGCGCCTCCGGGAGCGCGGGCGGCGCTCAGCCGAGACGCTTGCCCGCTCCACCGGACGGTCTCACCTGGATCAGCCAGTGCAGCGTCTCGCCGAAGAAGGGCCAGCCCATGGAGCCTTCGGGCAGGGGCAGGGCGCTGGTGCGGTCCCGGCTCAGGCTCCAGCGGACCGCCCACAGGTGCCGGGCCAGGGCGAGCAGGAGCGCCAGCGCCGCGGCGGCGGCCAGCGCCGTCTCCAGCCAGGAGAGCGCGTCCGCCGCCGGCATCTGCTGGGCGCTCGGCTTCCGCAGCATCTCCGCGGGGGGCTCACCGGCTGGCTTGGGGGGAAAGAGGGAAGGCTGTGAAAGGAGGCTCCACGCCGCCGCCCGCGAAGGATCCCGCGGCATCCCATGTCGGGCTGGGGTTTGGAGGGCGAGTGGTGCAGTTTAGCTAAGAAGCCGAGCTGCGAGGCTTCCAACGGCGCCCCCAACTCGCCGGGCAAGGCCCCGCCAGGCCCAAAGACGGGGCGCGGGCGAGACCGCGATGAAGAGGACGTGAATTTAACGGGGCCCCGTCGAGCCGGCTCCTCACTGGGAGCGGCGTCCGCATCTGCGAGCGCTCGTGACGCTCTCCGGCTGCCCCAGCCTCGCTCGCGGGCGCTGAGGTGGCGTCGGTGCTGCACCTCCCGGAGGAGGCCGGGCGGCTACCTGCGGGAGGGTGGAGACACCTCGAGGCGAGGCGAGGCTCCGAGCTCGCTGAACGCAGCGGCGCTTCCTCCAGGCAGGGACGCCCAGCTGCTGCGTGCGCTTCTCAGCGGGGCACGAGGGCTGCCGCTCACAGCACCCGTCGGGTCCCTGGCTGGGAAGCAACGCAACTCGCTTGCTATCCCGGACGTGCCTTGCAAGCGGGCGCCTGGGAGGCTGCCTGTCCGGCGTCCTTCTTCCCTCCCGCCTCGTCCGCCCGCCCGCCGCCCACACTTCCTCCTCGGCTCGGTTGTCAAAGAAGCCCCTACCCATCCGTGCCACCCTCCTCGAGGCGAGGATCCGCAGCCCGCCCTGCCCGTGCCGCCTCTTGTCAACTATTACCGGCCTTGGACCGGTTTATATAGCCCTTGGCGGTCCACCTTCGGGGATGACGTCGGGCTGCATATTCAAAGAGGGGCCCGAAAGCGCAGCGATTGGCGCCCGGGGGGCGGCGGCGATGAAAGCCTGGCAGCGGCGGCGGGAGCGGGGAGGGGCTGCTGGGGGCCCCCTCCTGCCTGGGGCTCCTCACGCAGGTAACCAATAAGAGGCGAGCCTGCCTCGCCCCCGCCGCCGCGTGCGCCCCGCGGCCGCGATCGCGAGGGCTGCTGGCAGCTCCCGGGCAAAGCAGGGAGCGCTGCGCTCCAGTTCCATCCACGGCAACCTGGCGCCGTCAGACGTGGCTCGACTTCAACTCCCATCAGGCCCAGTCAGTAGGACCAGTCTGTAGGCATGATAAGGGTCGCAGTCACAAACGTCAGGGAGGTGCTGTGCTGCTTGCGCCAGGTGGCCACCTATTTTTACTCCAGGCTCCTCATGCCCTGTCTTAGTCTAACTTGCTTCACAAGGTTGTTGTGAGGATTTTTGTTGCTGCTGTCGTTTTAGAGGAGGAAGGACTGGCGAGATAGAAATGCAATTAGTCCATGATTGCATAGGATGATTCCAGCATCGGTGATTCGAAGCCACAGGCTGCAATCCACACCTGTATGTGGAAGAAGCCACTGGAGTTCCTTTTGATGCGATTCTGTCTTTGCTCTCAGTCCCTAGGAGTCCGGCCCCAGGGTTCAAGGGGATGTGGATTGAGATTTCAAGCTTAAGCGCAGAAGAGAAGAGGAAGGCAGTAGGGATCCTCTGTTCGCCCAAGTCCTATGAAAGAGCGATACATAAAAGATAGGATAGGATACTATTAGAGCAAGGGGCCTTCATGATTTCAGTAGCCAGAATTCCTCCTTCCACCTATGTTAGGATCGAGGTCTCAGGGTGAATCAGTTCACAAGACCTGAAGACGTCTTTGGAAACTGAAGGACATGGCTCATTGCACATGACTAGCCATCACTCACAATCCAGACAGTTTAGACAGGTACATTTCTGCTGCAACCACTGACTCCTTATGAGAATCTAGAATCATCGAGTTGGAAGGCACCCTTTAGGCAACTGAGTCGAAACCTCTGCACATGTCATGGAGACTTATGCTGATGTGTGCAGCTACATTTTGGAAGATCATAAAGCAATAAATCTCTTTTGCAGAGATTTGGTTCAAATCCAGTAACTTCAGGAATCCTGCAGAGTTCCTTCAAGGAAGGTGCCTTGGCCTGAACACAGGCAGCTGGGAACAAGCTTCAGAAACAGCAACTTTTACTTAAACCCACATAACACAATTCCAGAAAATGGTGAATGTAGGAGACAAGAATTTCAAAAAGGGTTGAGTTGTGGACCATCCGTATTTCCAAAGGCAAAGCCTGTTTTAAACGCATGTAGGATCTGGCACAAAACGCTGCAGTGTAAAGCTCGGGATGCCAACCAGCAATGCACTACCTTCTTTTAGGATACTACATTTCATTCTGCCCACTTCCATGCCTGCCCAAGCACCTCCATATCCAGTTCTCACGTGGCTATTTTTCAGTTGGGGAGTGGGTGGTTCTCTCAGGTTTCCCTCCTTAAACTCTTTTGCTACTGCTGCAGACTTTGGTAATCCCCCAAGACTGTTCTTATCTCCCCTTCTTGCCAGTGCCATTTTTGCTACAAAAAGATGGGCATACAGAGAAGGAATTCACTATTGGTATATACAATATATTTCTCTTATGTAATTTTTTCCATTCTTGAATGTTTCTTCTTTTAAAAGATTTCTGCCCCTACCCCAGTAAAAAAGCAGCACAGAAGATTGACTCCAATGTTCAAGTGGACCTACAGAAAAAGTGCACACATTCTAAAGCTGAGACTGGCTGGCAAAGCTAGAATTTGACTCATATTGCAGCAGCATCTGTCCCTTGGATGAGACCAATCTTTCTTCTGGAGGACCCTGCTCCTCCTTTTAGCTGTCATCTACATGAAGTGACTCTCTTGGATCTGCAGTGCAAGGAGGCACCTAGCACAACCATTTATGCTGATAGCGCAAATCTCCACCTTTATTCAAAGTTCTTCCAGGAGGTAAATGTTGCAAATGAAGTCAGTCAATTTTAATGCATTTCAGTGGATCTGCTCTAAGGAGAACTAATATTGGATACAATCCCAAACCAGAAGGGTCCACTTCTCTTTCCCCTTCCTCGTTCCCACACTTAAAGACATGGCTTCCCCAATCTGCCTTGTACAAAGTGTAGGCACAGAACCCTGAGCCTACCCCAAAAGTACAAGACACAGTCTGCAGGGGCCAGTGGCAAGATGCTCATAGATATAAGCAGCTCCTATTTGCCTTGCTAGATGTGCCAGTCATAAGAGTAACAAAGGTACCCACACCTAGACAAAAGGCTATCAAGAGTAAAAGCAAGCTCACTCCTGGCATGGGGGAAACAGCCAATGGATCTCGGGTTGGGCCTGTAGTTGTGGAATGCCTTCAGGTCTATTTTGATTCCCCAACCCACACTTTCTAGTTCCTTGGAAGCAAACCAAACTGATGCATTGCAGTAGCAACTGGGACCTTCCACCCCTCACCAAATCCAGCAATTCTAGACATGGTGTTGAAACAGCAGAGCTTGTTCATTAACTGTGCCACCTCTCTCTCTCTCTCTCTCTCTCTCTCTCTCTCTCTCTCTCTCTCTCACACACACACACACACACACACACACACAGAGAGAGAGAGAGAGAGAGAGAGAGAGAGAGAGAGAGAGAGAGAGAGATTCCCTGCAGAAAATATACCAGCTATCTATGAGGGAAGGTGGGCAAACCGTCACAGGAGATCATCCAAAGGAAGAGGACTGTGACCAGGCAGGCCCTGGTCGTGCCCTGTGGGAGTCATCGGTCTCAGGCCTGCAAACCCAAAGCGACAGCTCTCTGTCTTCAGCTCCGATTGATCCCCCGACAGCTGCCTCATCCCTTCCTTAAATCACAGAGTTCCTCCCCAAACAATGCACAAATGATGAATGCAGCTTCAATCTTGTCCCCTCTAATGAGAAGAAAAAAAGCAAGATGTTTAGAAGGCGCCCAACTTTCCGGTCACATCTCTAAAGCCAGACCTGACTGAGAAATCTCCTTGCCAGTTGGACCCTTAACACCCCCCCGCCCCAAAAAAACCCCCTTAGCTCCTGCTCATGCAAAGCTTGAGAGGCCAGCTTAAAAAAAAAAAAAAAAAAAAAGGCCAGCCCACCAAGCTGCAGAGCGCAGTTAAGGTTCCTGAGATGAACTGAACTTAGAGGGACTATCGTGAGATCCTCACAGCACCCTTCACAACAAAGCAATGGACACAGCAGGATGAAGATTGGCCAGGCGCAACATTAACAATAAAAGCCAAACAAAGGGGTAAGGTTTATATTACTGTATTCTGGACTGTCAAATAATTTAATACATGGAGAGAGAAAATTACATTCTTGATGCAAGTTCCATAGGTAATTTGGTTGTATTAATTCTACATTCGTTTGTATTTTGAACAAGGATGCTCCGGTGCAGAAGTTCGTCTAACAGGAGGTGGGATGGGGGAGAGAAATGTAGTCTCTATAAACACCCATATCGACACACATTCACACACACGCACAACATTGGCAACACCTTGTCTTTTCCCTTTTGTTGCTGATGAGCAGAAAAAAATCTCCTGGTAAGAATCTTCTATAAAAGTCAAGTTGTTCAAACATCACCAAGGCTGGAATTTGATATTACAAAACTCTTTTTCTTCCTTCCTCCCCACACCCCACACTAGAAAAGAGAAAAATCAGATATATAAAACCATACTGGATCCCCTTAAGGAATCATGTACAAATCATACACGAGAATATATAGAAAGAAAAGGGGCAGATGGCATTTTAAGCAGGAAAAGTCATTGGAAAATAATATATCAGGGCTAGCACAAAAGTAGCAGTGAGGATGTGGTAGCAAACATGTTTTAAGTCATTCTGAAATGGAGGGGATGGAAAATCTTGAGGCAGACTGCAAAGAACGTATTTACAATTCAACTGTTGCATGTACAATTTGGCATTTTGCCTTCATAAATATACAAGTCCCATTTTCACCCGCTCCTAATTGTTTACAAGTTGTTGCTTGTTATTGTTGTTTTTCAATAATATTTAATAGTCAGAAATGTAGAGGGAGGAATTATTTCCCACTGTTTCCATAGATCAGACCGCTCTACGGCATTCTTTGTGTCCTGGCACCCTAACCTCAGCCTTGGCTTGCTTGGCTTTTGGCTAGCTCCAGAAGCAGGGGTATTTATGAGTGTTGGGACATTCCATTCACCAAGCCCCGCAGCTGCCTCACCACTGTCTCGATGAGCTTCTGTTTATCCCGATCATTCTTCCTGAATTGTGCAAATATGTTGTTCTTTTTGTTAACATCTTTCATTCTAAAAAGAAAAGGGGAAGAGACTTTAGCAACAGATAGTAACAATAATACTAATACTACATTATTCTTCAGAAATAATTCCTATGACTAATTGACATTATTAAGGATAATAATAAATTAAAAACTTGGGCTGGTTTAACGGATAGCCAGGTCTTCTCTTTTGTTGTTGTTTGACTTTGTCCTCAATTGAAAGGCTTTAAAGTTGCAATTCACACAGCAAATGATCAGAAGCCAGCTTGAAAGAATTATATCAACGGTTCCTGAACTATGCTCGGCAGCAAAGTTTAGTTTACAAGACCAGTTGTATCCCAGTTTCTTCCCATCCCATTTACAGTGGAAAACTCCACATAATTATGACCACATAGAAACTGGAACTGCAAGGTAATTGGCTCTGCATGGCAAAAATAATTTTTAGGCTAAAAACAGCATAAAAACCTTATGAAACATAAAGCCTAATCCATTTATAATACATGCTTTCATACACTAGAGTCTACTTGCATAATCTGAATGTACCAGGCCGTAATGACATATGTACTAACTGGGAAACATTTTCTAATGTAATGGATAATACAATATGTAGGTTTGCTACCCTATATCACAGCTATGTTTGCAAATAAAAACCATGGAAATCAGAGGACTTGCTTCCAAGTCATTTCATTTTATGCTAATTTAAGATGTTTGTTACATGTACAACAGGCAATTCTATAACAAGCAAGAGACTTCAGGCTGCTCAAAATATTTAATTTTGCTTAAGTTTTAGTACTTTCCCAGAAAAAAAAAAACCTGCCTGTCTTCATATCAGTTTTGAAATGGAATCCTGGGTGATACGCAACCCAGATGAATTAAAAGAATAAAGTTCAGAAGGCAGGCAGACAAATATACATACCCTCTATGGACTCTGCAGAACATTCACATGATGCATGTAAAAAAAGAAAACAGAGAAAGTTGGAGCATGTTTGAAAGGGCACAGCTAAATATTTATAATACCTTTCATGTGGAGGGGATCCTATTAGGATGACTGCAAACTGTCCGTATTTACTCCCATTTCAATCCGCTTCCTAAAAACTAACGTGATTGCTTAGTGATTTCTTATCACTTAGGCAAGTTTTCTAGAGAGCACAGTAGCACTACTCTGAGAATGCCTGCTCACAAATAAGTTCCACTGAACTTATAGTGCTTATGTCAGCGGTTTACAGAACCATCTTAGACACCTGCAATCATAAAACCACCATGAGTGGGGACTTACTCCCAGGGAATTAGTGTATCTTTGCACTAATCAATTCCTTCTGCTCCGTTTAATTTTTTGTTTGTTTTAAAGGTAACTGCTAGGATCTCAGTGTTACCTCAAGGAACCGCTGGGCTAAGGGGGCAAGACACCTCCTTTTGAAGGACACCCCCTTCTGAAGGACACCCTACTTGGATTCAGCAATGCAATGCTTGCTTTTGCGGCACAGACCACTCCATCAAATGAAATCTAAAACCTAGCTGTAGGACGGATGCAGTTAAAGCAAAGCACTGAGTAGAACTCAGTTTGCGACAAACAAGTAATGCGTTGCACAGCACCTTATCAAGTCAAGAAGCGATACTGACATCCATAGATTTAAAGTGGGCAATTTAAGTTCTTTCTTTCTTTTTTAAGGGAGCAAATTAGAGGCTTTTACTTAGAAACTAAAAGAGTCTGAAAAAAATCAATAAAATGCCCAAAGTCATAATGTTATTTCTGTGCATTTTTGTGTTTTTATTTCAGGGTTCCAAGTAATGAGGCTAGCTTTCAAGGCTTTATAAGTGAAGGAGGAAGGGATGGGCAGCCTTCAGACCCAAGCTCCCGGTTGAAGGCGGTCCAGATGGAACTGGAAAAGGAAGCCCCTTCGATTTTTTAAAATTAGATTTATGGCCCTTTGTGAAGGGACACACAGTGGCATTCATTCCTTGCTCACCTGCCTTAACCCTTCCACTTGTGTATCCTTCAGAGAGGAGGATGAGGAATGCTTGGTAAGGGACCTTCCAGGTAAAGCTCTTACCCCCTGACCCCCCCCCCCCATGCAGCAGGTACAGAACTGGGTTGGGTGCATTGTAAGACTCACTTCTCCAAGAGGGCCAGAGCTGTGCTTGGGTTGACTCGCAGGTACTTGGAGCTTGGTTGCCCATAGTCAGCTAGATAAGTAGACCAATCCCACACCATGAAGAGATCCAGAAGCTGAAGGAAAGATAAGACCAAAAGGGGAAACGGTGAAGAGATGATGATGCTTGGGACCATCATTAGTTGCCTCAGCCTTGGGAGTCTCAAACTGGTTTTCCCCCTAAATTTTTGAGATCTGGCTGTGATTCAGTCTGGTGTTTTATCTTCATCTTCCCCATACCACCTCAGTAAGGAAGGGCTTGTAAAATCTGTGATGGTTGGAAAGTGAGGGCAAATTCCATAGGAATAAGGCAGTACAATTTTGAAGGGAAAGGGGAGAAAAAAGCAGCAGGAAAAGATTGAGATCTGTTTTGCCTTGATTTTAAGAAGAGATTTGGGTTTACAAAAAGCTGACAATCAGGAACCTTGCACAAGCCCATCTTGCCTCACCACCATCTGCAGTTTAAACGTCATCTACTACCCTCAACCAATGCGTAACTACCACAACAAACCTTGTGTCAGCATTTCAACTTCCACAGACTTTTATTTAAATTAAAGGGAAATACTTGGACATCTGGCCTCCCTTGTAAAAGAATTTACTTTCAGTTACACATAGTTATCAATGTAAAAATCACTGCAATCATTCTGGATACAGCCTGATCGCCTTGCCAAAGGGCTACGATTGGATCCCCTCATACGCTACTCCAAAAGGAGAACAGTTTCGGTGCAAATTAAAGTATTCGGGCAAAGAAACTGACGAAGAGGGGAGAGAAAAAAGGGAACATCGCGGGGAGAGGCCGCGCCGATTTCATTTTCCCCACCCCTCTTTCCTCCAGACTCCCGCTTTTGCCGAGTTCATAATCTCCAGCCGGAGCTGCTGTCAAATCTGGGCGTAATCTTTTAAAAGCCAGTGTGGCTCTCGCAGGAAAGCGGCGGCCTCCGTCTCCAATTTGAAGCCCTAATCCCCTCTAAGCTAGTTAAACCCGACTTCCGATCCGCGCTCGCATTGTTTCAAGCCGACAAGCCCTTAACTCGCTACTTGGGAGCGGATCAGATTCCTCGCCATCCAGGGGGCTCTTCAGAGCGGTTTGTTGTGACTTCTTTCCAAGCCCGGCAGAGACGGAGAGAAGGGCAGGGGGAGGCACTGGGCTCCTTTTGCGCTCGCACACGTTTATTTATCTATTAATTAAGCGGGCTCAATTTGCGATTTCCTTTCCGCCTTAACCCGACACTGCGACCGCACTTGGGCAGAGCCGGCGGAGGAGAGAAAGGAAGGACACGATTCCCGCCGCCTTCGCCGCCGCGGGGAATTCCGACACTTTCGGCGAGATTTACGCAGCTCCGGTCTCCCTGCTTCACACCGCCGCGATTTCCCACGGCCCTCCCAAGTCGAGCCTCGCCTGAGCGAGCGGCCCGCGCGGGAAAGGGCGGCGCAGCTCCCCTGCAGCCGAGCGGACGGCGGGGGAGGCACGCTTTACAACAGCCTGTGCCCCCTCCAGATGTGCTGGACTGCAGCCCCCGTCCTTGAGCATTGGCTGTGATAGGAGGTGCAGCCCCAAACAACGGGAGGCAGAGGCTCCCTGGGGCTAATGCCCAACACATTTCGTTTAGACCTCCGAGACAACCTCCTGCCGTCCACGGTCACTTGCTGAAATCAAGGGCCAGCTTTTGCCGAGTTCATAATCTATATGTTGCATCTGATCTCTCCAGACTGAGTGGCTTTTTGGCTACAAGTGCTTCGCCTTCTCTCCCCTCCCCCTCCTTCCCCCTGAAATCGGATATCTTTCTCTCCCTGTACTTATATCCCTTTTTATAAATAGGGGGGTCCTTATGTGGCAGGCTGCTGTGGTTACACACAAGCACAAGGGACTTTCAAGCATATGTCCTTTTACCATAGGCTTGAACTCATTTTGGTATAGGAGCAATACTGACTGGAGAACAACAGGTTGCACCACTGCTGTACCCCACAGTGATATCCACAAGAAATGGGTGCTCCCACTTATAAAACAAGCCAGACTTATCATCTATGCCACACCAAGGCCAAGGAGAGAGAGGGTAAGAGAGAAGACATGCGTATAGATTTCCAAACACACCTGTAAGGGAAAACAGAAAAGCACCCCAACAGACTCGACACACAAACAGAATCTAAAATCTATTCTAACTATTTCAATAAACATGGCAGCACCTCATCTCAGGTCCCCACCATCATGCTGGGCTGCTTCATTCACCACTGAAAAGATGAGTCACTCAATTTCTGCACCATGTCAACCCTTCCTTTCCTGGAACATTTAAGGGGAGACATACATGCAGAAATATTTTAACTAGCATAAATTGGGCTCTCTATAGATTGATGGCAAGGGGTGATACAAGGGGAAGGCAGCAGTGACACGAACCTGGGAAGCACAACCAGCTAGTGACACTGCAAGTTCTGATTCCATACTCCTGAACTAATGGCTAACTTGTCCCATTGATTTCCACAACACTAAGTGTGACAATGAGTCCTTGTACTAAAAATACGCAGCACTAAATCAGAGATGGGGTGAGTTACCTCTCTTGTAGTTAAGAATTTAGGGATTAAGTGGCCTCCAGGGGATGGTGGAGGACAGGAAGGCCTGGAGGAATGTTGTCCATGGGGTAGTGATGGGTCGGATGAGACTTTGCAACTAACAACAAGGAATCTGTCTTTTGTTACTTAGTTCAGGGGTGCACAGTCTTTTCAGCTCCAAAGGCTGCATGTCATGCTGGCTCAGGATCCTCATGCACATGTACGTGTGTACGTGGCAGTGTGTGTGCTCATGCAGGCATACATGCACATGTGCATAAGCACCACAGTGATTCTATGATCCTGATACAAGAAAGTCTCTGCTGCTTTTCCCCAGAAGTACAAATGGTTGCAATTTGGAAGGGGAGGTCAAGGGCATCAAGGGACCATACGACCATCCTGAAATAAATACATTTATAGTTATTACATTTATTTCCAGCCTTCTTTCATCTTGTGAAGAACCCAAGGTAGCTTACACATTCAACTACTTTATCCTCACTGCAACCCCACAAGGGAGGCTGAGCATCTGTGACTGGCCCAAAGTCAACCAGTGAGCTTCATGAAAAGTGGGACTAGAATCCAGATCTCCTAAGACCCACTCCAGCACTCTAATTACTGCACCACATTGAGACTCCTGCACACGATCCTTTCAGTACTGTAGTTACAGCTGCATTCATTTATTATGTTTATATCCTACATTTTCATAAAAGGTTCTAGAATGTGGTTAAAATGTGGGAAAGAGCAACTAATTCATGTTAGGCATTATTGGATTTTTATTTAAAAACAAGAGTGCACTGTCCCCACTCCAATGGGAACTTGTATCAGTCCCTCTGTGGGATCTTCCAATACATTTGCATAAAGCACTTGCATGTGCAAGATCTCTTCTGCTGAAAAGGCCTGATAAATGGAGCACAGGAAAAGCCATTTCATTCATTGCACGCCACTTCTCAGCTCTATCCTGGCTGGAGGATTTAGACTATAAACTTCTACACATTAACCTGGAAGCAAGTTATATTGGGATTAATGACTCTCACTTTCAAACAATGTGCTTAAGATTCAGCTGCTAGGGTTTTTATTTTGTTTTTGCACTGGCAGTGCATTTTCTTACTTAAAATTGAAGGGAAATGGGCAAAGCAAACTCACAAAATGGTCTGAAGAAGCTATCATGGAATGCTAGTAGATCTATAGCACTAAAAAAGTGGCTGGTGTAAATCTTCAAAATGAACTTTATCTTAACTAGGAAGAAGAAAGCAAATTCAGAAGCATGCATCTTGTTTGACACTTACTTGTTTGACCAACATTTTTATATAAAGAAATCAGTTGCTGTTGTTGTTGTTAGTCGCGAAGTCGTGTCCGACCCATCGTGACCCCATGGACAATATTCCTCCAGGCCTTCCTGTCTTCCACGATCCCCAGGAGTCCACTCAAGCTCATACCAACTGCTTCAGTGACTCCATCTAGCCACCTCATTCTCTGCCGTCCCCTTCTTCTTTTACCATCTATTGTTCCCAGCACTAGGCTCTTCTCCAGGGAGTCCTTCCTTCTCATTAGGTGACCAAAGTATTTGAGTTTCATCTTCAGGATCTGGCCTTCTAAAGAGCAGTCAGGGTTGATCTCCTCTAGGACTGACCGGTTTGATTGCCTTGCAGTCCAGGGGACTCGCAGGAGTCTCCTCCAGCACCACGATTCAAAGGCCTCAATCCTTCGGCGCTCAGCCTTCCTTATGGTCCAGCTTTCACAGCCATACATTGCAACTGGGAAAACCATTGCCTTGACTATACACACTTTTGTTGGCAGGGTGATGTCTCTGCTTTTTAGTATGCTGTCTAGATTTGCCATAGCTTTCCCCCACAGGAGCAAGCGTCTTTTAATTTCTTGGCTGCAGTCCCCATCTGTGGTGATCTTGGAGCCCAGGAAAAGAAAATCTGTCACTACCTCCATTTCTTCCCCATCTATTTGCCAGGAAGTGAGAGAACCGGATGCCATGATCTTAGTTTTCTTAATGTTGAGTTTCAAGCCAACTTTTGCACTCTCCTCCTTCACCCGCACCAAGAGGCTCTTCAGTTCCTCTTCACTTTCTGCCATGAGAGTGGTATCCTCTGCATATCTGAGGTTGTTGATATTTCTCCCAGCAATCTTAATTCCAACTGGTGATTCCTCTACCCCCGCCTTTCTCATGATGTGCTCTGCATATAAGTTAAATAGGCAGGGCGACAGTATACAGCCTTGCCGAACTCCTTTCTCAATTTTGAACCAATCAGTGGTTCCGTTGCCGTTGCCCTTCTTTGGGATCGGAATGTAAACTGACCTGTTCCAATCCTGTGGCCACTGTTGAGTTTTCCAAATTTGCTGGCATATTGAGTGTAGCACTTTTACTGCATCGTCTTTTAAGATTTTGAATAGCTCAGCTGGAATGCTGTCACTTGCACTAGCTTTGTTGTTGCTCAGATTTCCTAAGGCCCATTTGACTTCACATTCCAGGATGTCTGGCTCGAGGTCAGTGACCACCCCATCGTGGTTATCAGGGATGTTAAGCTCTTTCTTGTATAGTTCTTCTGTGTAATCTTGCCACCTCTTCTTAATCGCTTCTGCCTCTGTTAATTCCCTGCCATTTTGGTCCTTTATCATGCCCATCTTTGCACGAAATGTTCCCTTCATATCTCCAATTTTCTTGAAGAGATCTCTGGTCCTCCCTATTCTATTGTTTTCTTCTGTTTCTTTGCACTGTTCATTTAAGAAGGCCTTCTTATCTCTTCTAGCTATTCCCTGGAATTCTGCATTCAATTGTTTGTATTTTTCTCTTTCTCCCTTGCCTTTTGCTTCCCTTCTTTCCTCAGCTATTTGTAAAGCTTCCTCAGTCAGCCATTTTGCTTTCTTGCATTTCTTTTCCTTTGGGATGGTTTTAGTTGCTGCCTCTTGTACAATGTTGTGAACCTCTGTCCATAGTTCTTCAGGCACTCTGTCTATCAGATCTAATTCCTTAAATCTATTTGTCACCTCTACTTTATATTCATCAGGGATATGATTTAGGTCATACCTGAGTGGCCTAGTGCTTTTCCCTACTTTCTTCAATTTAAGCCTAAATTTTGCAACCAGAAGCTCATGATCTGAGCCACAGTCAGCTCCTGGTCTAGTTTTTACTGACTGTATAGAGCTTCTCCATCTTTGGCTGCAGAGCACATAGTCAATCTGATTTCTGTGTTGACCGTCTGGTGATGTCCATGTGTAGAGTTGTCTCTTGGGTTATTGGAAAAGAGTGTTTGCTATGACCATTATATTCTCTTGACAAAATTCTACCAGCCTGTGCCCTGCTTCATTTTGTACTCCAAGGCCAAACTTGCCTGTTATTCCGGTTATCTTTTGGCTTCCTACTTTAGCATTCCAATCCCCCATGATGATGAGGACATCATTTCTGGGTGTTAATTCTAGAAGGTGTTGTAGGCCTTCATAGAACCGGTCAACTTCAGCCTCTTCAGCACCAGTGGTTGGGGCATAGACTTGGACTACTGTGATGTTGAATGGTTTGCCTTGGATTCAAACTGAGATCATTCTGTCATTTTGGAGACTGTATCCCAGTACTGCTCTTCCTACTCTTTTTTTGACTATGAAGGCTACTCCATTTCTTCTGAGGGATTCTTGCCCACAGTAATATACCTGATGGTCATCTGAATTAAATCCACCCATTCCTGTCCATTTTAGTTCACTGATTCCTAAGATGTCGATGTTCAGTGTTGTCATCTCTTGTTTGACCACATCTAGCTTGCCTTGATTGATGGATCTTACATTCCAGGTTCCTATGGAGTATAGATCTTTGCAGCATCGGACTTTCCTTTCACCACCAGATACATCTGCAACTGAGTGTCCTTTCGGCTTTGACCCAGTCGCTTCATTCTTTCTGGTGCTACTAGTACTAGCCCTCCGCTTTTCCCCAGTAGCATATTGGACACCTTCCAATCTGAGGGGCTCATCTTCCGGCGTCCTATCTTTTTGCCTTTTGGTACTGTCCATGGGGTTTTCATAGCAAAGATACTGGAGTGGGTTGCCATTTCCTTCTCCACTGGATCACATTTTGTCAGAGTTCTCTGCTATGACCTGTCCGTCATGGGCGGCTCTGCATGGCATAGCTTCATTGAGCAATGCAAGCCCTTTCACCACGACAAGGCAGTGATCCATGAAGGTGTATCAGTCATATCTGGGGACATTTCTTGGAATAAGTCCAAGAAACTACCTATGAAAAATCCTGATAGCTCTCACCAAAACCAGGATTTTGCCCACAGAGGTAGCTGTTCTATTCCTAATTTAAGTATTAGTGAAACAGGATTGACCTCTAATTTAGGGAACTTACCATCAAGATGCACATGACTGAAAGCTCGAAGAGAGTTCCTCTCTCTTTCTAGAGATCTTGTTCATCACCTTAAAGCTCTGTCTGAGAGTTCTTTAATCTCTCTCTCTTCTACCTTCACATTTATATTAAAATGGCTACCTTACCAGGTAGCTTAGATATATAGAGCACATAAGAGTACAATACTAGCATCATATGCATTAACAGCTTTCAGAAGTCTAAGTGTTGTTACGGCTGAGAGCTCCTCAACCATAAACATACTTACTTCTTTGCCACAGATATTTCATTGCCTATTATATTACTGAACTTTAAATTGGGTAAACTGCTTAAACTGTGCAAATATAATTTGCAGATATTTAGTTTAGCTTCCAGTACAAAGTGCAGGCATAATTTTGTATACAGCCAGAGCTTAAAGAACGAACTGAGAGGCAGACATTGGCACTGCCATTCCACTGCCTGTATTAAGAATGATAATCTATACAGCCTAAGTAAAAGTTAACTGGATAGAAAATCTGCACACCCGTTGTGGATTCATAATGTCTATTCTTGTAATGTTGTTGGACTTTACAATCATTCTAGCCAGTGCTCTGGGTATGAAATATGAAATAAAAGATACCCACTTTCTAACATGGATTGATTAATGTTGTGGATTTCTACATCTGCCATCATTCAGATAGATTAAATAATTGCAACACATGAATGGAAGGCTTTAGCACAGCAGATTATTTTCTTCTTTAGCTCTAGTAGCATTAGCATTCTCAAGAACCAAATGATATAGAAGCCAGTCCTTCAATTACACAATTTTTGATTTCATCACTAAATTGTTATCTGTAAATGTGTGTAAATTAGTATCTTATTTCTTCCCCTCAAACAATTGTTCACCCCTCTGCCATATACAGTGTTTTCCAGTCTATTTCTGTATTATCCAGATAAATAGTGGAGGGCTTGTACTACACACTAGCCAGCATCTCTTTTGTCACAATTGCTTACAATGTAGCTAACTAAACTGTAACAAATTCAGTGTGCACCAAATTAAACCTGCAACACTAAAATGTTAGGGAGTAACACAGTAACCTGGTTTGCACATAAAGCTAAACCATGGTTTATTTAATCAAGGATTAGTTGCCTTAGCCAGAGTTTTTCTGATAGATGGCTTGTTTTCTCAGTCCCTGGATTGTCTGCTTCTCTCTTCCTGCTCTGCATTTTCACTAGATGGACTCTGTACCTCCTGTAGGAAGAGTACTTCATATCCTGGCCTCCACAGTCTCCTCACCCCCACCTCCTTTCTCCCTTTCTGAGGTTACTCTCTTGACCTCCAAGAGCAACCAGAGCAGTTCTTTCTGCACTCCATGGGGATGGAGTTGGAGCTCCAATGCCCAGCTCTGAGGACAGAGCACAGTCCCCAGCCTCAGATCTGGGAACTGGCACAATCCTACTGCCCTTTAGACAACACAGGATAGCTCCCTAACTATACTCAGAAACTCAGTGCCAGAGTTATCTTGATTACTCTTTTTTTTTACCCTGTCAAATCCTTAATTAAACTGCAAGCAGGAGGACGACAATGATGTAAGCTGCTTTGAGGGTTTTTTTTAAAAAGCAGGATATAAATCTAGTTGTTGTTCTTGATGATGATGGCATTTCTGCCATGCATAATGTGCAATTTTACCCTTAAAACAGTTGGGAAGGAAGGAAGGAAGGAAGTAACCAATGATAAAGCAGCAAAAAAAAAAAAAAAAAAAAGAGTGAGATAATGTTGTCAGAGAAACAGGCTTTTGGGCCCAACTCCAAAGTTCTCTCAGTAACAAAGAAAGCACATTCATGTGGCAAACATGGAGGGTGGATACTTGAAGAGTCATGTTGGTACTAAACTCAGATGGATTATGAGCTGTGCAGATACACAGTAAAGATGCACTATTTGAGATATTTCTGATGAGCTCCATTCCTCAGAGGTAATTCCCACTAAGTCCAGTGGGCTTTCTACCCAAGCGTATATTTAAGGCTGCAGCCTAAGGTGTAGGAACTGCAACAATAAGCAGTTAACAATAAGAATTCTGCACCAGAAGAAACTGCACAGAGCAGCCTGTCTATAGTCATGATGAAAATCAGAATTTGATTATTTGCATTAATTATATTTGCACTAGTCCTGAAAAAGAACATGAAATAACACAGTGCACTATAGTTTTGGCTCTGTCCACTGGAAAGCCTACTTCCCACACACCTTCAAGACTAGTTCTGTAGGTATAAGAAACTAAAAATGGACTTTTTTTAAAAAAAAAAGAAATACTAAAATGTTCAGGGTGCCATGTTCTTTCAGAACACTAGAATCCACACAACCTTAACAAAGGAGATACAGAACCAAAAAGGACTTTTTGCAATGGTATCTGCGTTCCATTATAGATATCATATATGAGCCTTCGATACAACCAAATGCTTGCTCCAGCTGTCAAGATGAAGCAGCAAAATGCTATTGCAAGCTTCCCCTAATTCCACACAGGAGCCTCATTAATTCTAGAAAGTTTCTTTTGCCACAGAGACCAGCTTTACATGCTGTAGAAAACCAACACATACAAGCAAATTACATAAGCCATCCAATTATCATCTCTCTCCCCTCCTGAGGGCAGGTTCAGGGGTTATGTTAGGACAACTCTGATGGAGATGGAGCAGATAGAACAGTGAACTGCAGTGACAGCAGGGCTGCTGCTCTCTACTATTATACTTATGCTTTGTCCCCCTCACAGCTGCACTTATAAGCCCAGCACATTATGGTATGTAATGGACTTTGACAGTATGTACTGAATGCTGTTGGTGAGCAAGAGCTGCCTGGTGTACAAGTCTTTGGAACCATTTTCTGTCACTCATATCACCTGCAGACAATTTGGCACTTAGCAGATATACTGCCAATATAAGTAATTTGCTAGGAGAGAGGGCTGGCAAGCAGCAGTACTCCAGGAAAGACTGACCACTGATTCTAGGAGCTTCATAGCATGGGAATCACATGAAATTTCCCATGCTTAATCTGAACTACCACCCCAATAGTTCATTTTACATGGCTATTCTGCAAAACACTACAAAAGGTAGTGCTTCCATTATGCTTTACAGCTTTTCCTGAGATGATATCAGCATCTCAACTATGTTCTTATTTTCCCTTTGCCACTGGAGTTTTTAAAGATAGCTGGCCCTTTCAGTTATTTTTACCCATAACAAAATGCTACAAAAGAAGAAAATCAGACTGTTTGACCAGCACTTACTATCTGACCTCACTCCTGAAAAGTAGATTGACACCTGACATCCACAAATACAATTAGCCTTCTAGATATCTTACACAGCTGACACCTGATTAGATTTTAGAGTTAAGGATGAATAACTTTAAAACATGTTAAAAGTTATACTTCAAAAGCCTTGCTATTAAAATATCTCACATATGAATAGCTCTGAGAGTAGAGATGGGGGGAAACCATCTAGGATGTCAAAATTTCTTATGGGGCTATAATGTACTGGCTTAGTAGAGAAAATGAATTGTTTCTACCAATGTTGACTGGGAAACAATAGGAAACAGGCACTATTAAAAAGTTTTCAGGACAAACCATTCAGTGAGAGGATCTCAGGAATGAATCTAGTATTGGACAGAGTTTTCACTGTTATATCTATGGACATGTCCAGTTTATACAGATGCTTGGCAGGATCTGGCAGTTCCTCATCACACTTCTCAGTCCTTGGCTGAAGGTCAAAATGCAAACTACATATTGATTGATTGATTGATCAATATCCTGCCTTTTTCCTATAAAGGGCTCAAGGCAGCTTACAACTCCTCCATCTTATCCCCACAACAACCCTGTGAGGTAGGTTAGGCTGAGAGTCTGTGACTGGCCCAAAGTCACCCAGTTGGCTCCATGGCTGAGCGGGGACTAGAACCCAGACCATCTGAGTCCCAGTCCCATGCTCTTAACCACTATGCCACACTGGCTCTCAGTCCATTATGTCCAATTAAACTTCTTGTCCAGCACAGCAAGCATTTATTGCATGTACATTACACATGTTCTGGATGGGTGCTATACGAAAGCAAACTATGATCTATGTTTAAATTTAAGGAAACACACAAAGTGATTAGTATGTCATGTACTGTGTCTGGATAAATTTTGCTTGCATGTGTGAATGCAGATCAAGAGTGGACAAAAGCCTTTGCAGTATTTATTTTCTAAATTTCTTTCCTCTGAGAGAAGGAACAATTTGATGGCATGTGTTTTGGATCAAATTTATTTAATTTTCCAATGTTAATAAAATTTCAAGTTGCAAGAATGCTAAAGGATCTTTCAAATGTTTGGTTTTGCTTTTTAACCTGACAAAGGTAGGAATGCTGTATTGCCTTTTAGATATCTCATTAGATGCTAGATAGTCACATACCTATTTGCTTATGACAGGATACTCTACATACACTGAAATGCAGGAAATTGTCAACAGTGGGGTAGCAGAAAGGGAAGGAGGAGAAAGAAACAACAATAATACCATTGTGTGTGAAAGCATGTGTGGGTATATGTATACAAATGTGTGTGCTTATATGTGATTACTAATGTGTAGATGATGTAATGCCTGTAATCTTTTCTAACTTGGCTTGACATACCACTGTGACTCATAATTCATCAGAAGTAGCAGAGTACATGTGTTTATTTGCACTAAAACAGAGGAGGGATATAAACTTAGGAGACCTTAATCCTGTAATTAAATAAAAAGGTGGAACAGGAAAAGAATTTGAGGGCAAGACCATTCATAAGGCAGTTAGTTCTGCCAAATATATATATACATACACATCAGCTTACATTTGTTTACAGATACAGCAACATTTTACACTTTTGTCTAATTGCTTTCCAAATATACCCACCCTAGACTTGGGGTGCAAGTCTAGCTGGACATAATGCAAAGTGTAAAGTTAGCAAAATTGTACTACATGTTGTCCTACTCTAACTTTATCACATTAGCAAGGGCTATTGTTGGATCAAGAGCAGTATGGTAACATAGAACTAATTCTGCTATTAGATAGAATGCTGGTAGAAGAAAAATGACCCTCTTTATCCACTGTTGTACACTAAACATACACTAAACATACTGGTTTGGACCCAGAGGAAATTAGTAATGACAAACCTGTCCCATTGATTTCAGTGGCTCCAAAGCATGACAAACTAGTTTCTTGCTCACCCCATGCTCAATAGACAGATATTAAGGGCAAGACAGCATCTGTCTCAAAGATTCTTATAAACTTTCCCTAGTAATCCCAATCATGAGGGCTGTTTTTTTTTTTTTTTTTTGCCCTATTATCCATCTCTTGTATCCATCAAGGGTTGTAAAAATCACTGAACACTTCAGTTCAACTTTAATTTAGGGTATGCATTTTTATTAAACAATATGTTGTTAAAGGCTTATATAAAGGAGATTATGTAGAATGCCTATTTCAATGTAAGACTGTAAACCAAATGGAAGTGGGAGATATGCTACATACATTAAAGGAAAAGCCAATAATGTGGGTATACACTGGAATGCAAGAATATGTTGCCCACAGCTTTCATACTTTGCAATAAGGAAAAGGCTTTATGAATTTTACTGTCTTTTCCAACAGTCAGATAACACTCCTATCCAAAATTCTGTTTCAAAAATTTAAAGTTTAAAGAAAATTAAATTATTGTTAAATCTCTCTTTGCTACTCTAACACTCTAAGAAAGTAATATTTTGGATTGTTTCCAAGCATTTGGATTGTTTCCAGACAACACAAACTTTTGAATAAGAAAATAATGGTGAGAAGTTTGCTATAACTATGGATTTTTAACCTGATATTTGAATTTGTTCCAACAAGGCTGTCAACAGTCCAACTGGTCAGAATTTTCATATGAGCTTCCAGTTTCAAAACTCTAGTCCTTCTCTCCTAGCTAGGCAGGGGAAACCTGAAGATAGATACCCATGCTCTGGTAACTTCCAAAATAGATTACTGCAATGTGCTCTACTTGGGGCTGCCCTTGAAGATGGTCCAGCAATTGCAACTAGTAGAAAATTGGGCCACTTGGCTGGTAACTGGCATTCCTAGAGTGCCCTATATAACACCAGTTCTGAAAGAACTACATTGGTTAGCAGTTGTGGCCTGGGCCCAATGCAAGGTGCCTGTACTGGAATATAAAGCCCTAAACAGCTTGGGGCTTGGCTATCTGAAGGACCATCTATACCCATCTATACCCACCCACCCCCTAACATCAGTGCAGGAGGCCCTTTTGCAAGAGCCACCCTTCGGGGAAGTGAGAGTGGTGGCAAATAGGTGAAGGGTCTTTTTACTGCTGCTCCCCATCTTTGGAACTTCTCCCTAGGGAAATTCGCCTGTTGCCATCTTTATTTACTTTTCAGTGCCAGGTGAAAACATACCTTACAAAAATAATACTTAGCCCTGTGAATGCTGGTGGTCTTATATTATTCTTATAGTTATGTTTTAATCTTTCGATTGTTTTAACAGGTTTTAATATGTTGTTATTTATGTATGTTTAATATGTTGTTTTAATATTTTTAATATGTGGTTGTAAGCTGCCTAGGAAGGTCTTTTGGCAATTATAGGAAGCATGTAAAGATATGCATAAACAAACAAACAGTCTGGGATATATCACTGGAAGGAATATTCCCTGCACCTTATGTAAAATTGAGCTTTGACATGGGTGTGACTATGGAATGAAGGATAAAGTCATATAAGTGTGCTCATTCCTGTGCCCTTCAATTCTGATTCACAATTCCACCAGGCATGTTGAACTGCTTGCATAGTTTGCATAGAGACAAGGCATCTTGCATTCTATTTAGCATAATGGGCCTCCAACAAATCCTACAGTCTCATAGCTGACACATGTTGAGAATGAGATGTTTCCAATTAATCACAGAATGAGTAAGTTTCTTAATTTCTTGGATAACACAACTGCAAACAACAAATTACAATCTCTTCTTTCAAACTGCCTACTCTTAATCTGATCATAATTCTGACTGATACTGACCAAGAAAATAAGATAATTGTTTATTACAATCTTCTATTTAGTTTCCTGATTCTGATGCTACATATTGTTCTGAAATAAATAAAAGAAATGCTGTCTTGTCCACTGCAGGATGTACAATGCTGGCAATATTCTCTACTGTAAAGTTCCTGATATGCTCCCAATATATGGGTTGAAATTGATGATACTTAACTCCCTGCAATGTGTTTAGGATCCTCAACTAAAAGAATATCAAACCTTGCCATTGGATGATCAAGGGAAGAATATGGTAATATATATTCCATACAATAAACAATCTCTCTAGATGCCAGGCCTAGAGATGAGGGCTCGATGCAAATGAAGTCTTTGCATAAATCATGTTTTAAAACAATTTGTTCATTTCTATGATTCGAATGCCTGGGAATCCATTTGTTGCATCACTGCCCAGTAATGAGTTAACTCAGTACTATTTAAAGCCTCAAAGAGCTAAGGTTGAACCCTGCAGCTGGGAGCTTGTATCAAAGGAACAAAAGAATATGTGGGAAGACATTTGTGTGGGGAATTCCTGTAGCTGACCCCATGGAACACGTCCCAGTATTTGAACCTAATTCACATCTTCAAATACACCACTCAGCAATTTGGCTGAAAGATAAAAAGGACATTTGTTGCTTGCTTTGAATAACCTTTGTGGTTTAGGATTCAACCCTTCTCCTTGCTTGTCTCTTTTAGGTTTATTTTGTAGGGAGACTTGAACTAATACTTCAACTTATTCTTCAGATGTAGGTGACCATACTAAATGCTAGGAAAGATAGCAACTAAAAATGCTAGTTTTAATATATAAACAAGAGACCAATAATGACTCGTTTCATAGCAACATAATCATGCATATAGTGGGTCTGTTCTTTCAGGTGCATTCACAAGCCCTTTGTTTAAAAAAAAAAAAACCAAAACCTAACAAACGATATGCAATATTCCATGTGGACACTCTTGCAAGAAGGGTAGTTCCTTCAAGACAGGAGGAAAAGAAAATTCAAAGAAAAAGTGTTAAGTTAAAAATAACATAATTAAAAGGTTACATATAGCTATAGCTACAGATGAGTTGCAATCATCAGACATAGTATGAAAACTATATGAAAATAAGAAAAGTTTAAATGTGATGTTTGGGTTATTACTTCTTTTTAAAGGTTACAAATTGAACTTCACATATTGAAAATGGAGGTGTCCTTCTTATTGGTTTTTATATTAGTCATTCACATCTGCGAGATTCTTCTCAAACCAAGAACTGTACCATAGGCTAAATAGTTGTATTAACCTGTAATCAACCAGATACCCGTAGATCTGATTGCATGTGTAATTACCTTTTGCCAAATACAATTTGACTGATAAACATGTCAGAACACTTGCTGCTTGGTCTGTTTCAACAGGTAAATGCTGCCTTTCTACAGCCTTGGGGCATAATTAACAGAGAGGAAAAAAGGCTGTTCTTTAAAAAACACACAGAAGCTGATGCATTGAAGTGGGGGGTTAACAGCATGCAACCTGCTAAGGCCTATTTCATGGCCTGCCATGCTTGTCTGAGCACTTATTGAGTTCCAGCCTGCTGTGACAGGGCAACAGTGGCAAGCGATTTGAATGTATGTTTCCACATGAACTTCAGGAAGGGACAAGGCTAGGCATATATTTGGTTCAAATAGTGGATGATAATCCTCTCTAGAAGCAAGGTGTGCCCATGTCAAAATGGATGATTGCTAAACGGGAGAAAAATCGGGGATCTGACATTTCAATATGAAACACAGAATTTTACCCCAAGCACACTCATTTTTTTTCTTTTCTCATTAGCCTCAAATTCCCAGTCACTTGAAAAAGGTAAATTAAAATGGCCATAAACATACAGAAAATCCATGCTATTAGTACCTTAGCCACATTTTCATATTCATAATCAAGGTCACTGTGAAGTGCAATTCTGTATGTGATTTCCCAGAAATAAAGCTGAGTTTAATGAGATTGTAGTCTCAGGTAAGTCTATATAGGACTGCAGTCAACATGTCCTAAGGAAGAAATGTACACCAAGCAAGCATTCTGTGTTCCAAAGTTGGCTCATTCAGAAGTAGTTTCTATTAAAATAAATGAGACTTACTTCCAAATAAATATAGTTATTTGGGATAAACATGCTGCTTCGATTGGTGGATAACTGAGACGCATCAGCCTCAGTCCAACAAAGCTTGTGAAGTTTAGCCCAGCACTATGGGGAGTGCGAAGAAATCCCTACCTGACCTCTGGATAACCCAAACAGGAGATTAGCCCATTTCCAAGCAAAGTAAGTTGTCACACTGTTAGGCCAATTCCCTCTATTGACATTTTGCATAAACATCTTACACAGGGTGATCAGAAAGGACTGTTATGCCATTAACGTTTCTCCCCATTCTTTTTCTTTCTTTCTTTTTTCTCCTTTTTTAATACCTAAGCTTTCCAGAATAAAGACCTTTCTGAATTAGGGATAACAAAAGGGTCAAAAGGTCACAAACATTCTTTTAAGTAGGCACAAATCTAGAAAGTTTAAATTCATTGGAAAGTGCAAATTAGAACTTTTTTTTAGTACAAATCTCTACACATACTCTAGATTGCTGAAAGGACCCATCAATTCAGCTTACTCTAACTTCGATGACATGAATAGTTGTGTCAAAACCTTTAGATTACCGTAGACTGCATTTTTATTATTCACTTTAAAAAAGTCAAAGCGATTCACCTCCTCAACTTTTAAAAAAGCCATCATTGCTCAATTTGTCTAACAGATGAATTGTCACCATTCCAGTACTCATGAGATATTGCCCTACACATAAAATGTTGTTTTAAAAAATAAAATCTAAAGATAGCATTTAAAAATAAACAACCCCCTGGCATTTACACAGCATGCATAGTGTGCTGTATATTGCACAAAATATATAATCTTGTTAGTTTTATTTTAGCTTTGATTGTTGATGGAAACAATCTCTTTTTAATAGTATGAACACCTCCTGCTGGGAACTACAGATTACAGCTAATTGCTAAATTCTTTGAAATTCAGATATAATGGATTGTGACCCTTTTAATTAAAAACCCCAAAAGGCTGGGCAACATTTCCCAACTCAGTAACCTCTGCTAAGTGTATGACATATGAACTATGTTCACCACGACACTCCCTGTCTTTTATATGTGATATGTCACTTTTTGGCCAACCACAATTGTGGGTAGCGACTTTTGTTTGATTAAGATAATCATTCTTTCAAATAGAAAATATTTTAATGCTGTTTGTTACATGCACAGATTTTTGAAAGAGGTCCAAACATAAGATTAGCTCCATCTCAAACCTTGCACAACCTAAGTAAGCCAAAAAGAAGAAAACACATTAATTGAACATATTACTTGCACAAATTGTTGTTCGAAGTCTGAAATCTCGAGAGGCCTGTGCATATGAACAAAGGATTCCTGCATATGTCATACTCTGGATGGTCCCCTAACTTTGGGGAATGCAGGGGATTGCCAGTGGAAGATCGAACCGAAAAGCTTCTCTGCCCACATCAAATACCATACATTGAGCATTTGATCTCAGCCAAAATCATCAATGAAACCCTTTACCATCTAAACCAGAAACAGTGCCAGATGTCATCCTACACTAGCCAGTACAACATATTAAAAACACAAAAGTGTTAGGTCTTAGTACATAGACTTGTCTTTGGACAATATCAGTATTTTACCATAATACTCATATGGATGCACACTTCTAGTCTAAAGAATATTTTATTTCCCAGCAATGAAGTTTGTATTTGCATTTCTGTACTTTTTTAAAAACTGGAAAAAATACACAGATTTTAAGGCTAGAAAGTCAACTCTGCATTATATTTCTCCTCTGTTAATGACTCTTTCTTCAAGATCTGTGAATATTTCTTTGTTAAAAAATAAAGGGAAAATATCTCAGAGAATTTAAAGGAGCCCCACCCCACAGAGGTGGCGGAACACACTGAGTAAATGGGCTTCCCCCCCTCAGTGTGGCCTCAATTTTTGACTGCTGTCAGGGACTCCAGAAAGGGCAGTTTCTTTCTTTTGAATGAACCTCAAAGCCAGTCCTTCAGCACATCATATAAAGCCTCTACAGGATGGATTATATATTACTGGACACTTTCTTTGGAAGCAGAGGCACACTTTTATGACCATTTGTATCCCTCTTCATTTTGCTCACTTGTGCAGTAAAACGCAAAACTATTTTTAAGGTATGTAGTGCTAGGAATGGAAACATTTCAAAAACTCAGCACAATGTGCTTTAATAATTAGGGTATCAGACTAGGATTGGGGAGACCCACATTCAAATCCCAACTCACTATCTCTCAATACAACCTACTCTATAATGGTTTTTTGAAGATAAAATGGTGTGTGAGTGTGGAGGGGGCTATGCATAGGCGAGCTCCTCATGCAACGTTAAAACTGTAACTCTCCCTGCAAAGAGAAAGAACAGCTCAGCAGAATTATGGGGCTAGTGTTTCGGAATGACTGGGAGCAGTGAGGAAATAAATAAGGTGTGTAGTAGACTCTGTACCACATGAGCACTTCCACATTTAAATGATGGAGAAAGAAGTGCTCAGCCTGTAAAGCAAGGGTGTGCAACCTTCTTCAGTCCAAGGGCCAAATGTCATTCCAGAGAAGTTTGTGGAGAGGCCACATTCCAGGATGAACCCTATTCCCAAAATAGAAACACAGAAACACAGCAGGTCAGAAGGGGTCTCCTGGCCATCTAGTCTGACCCCTGGCTCCAGCTGGCTCTGCTCATGTAATACTCAACAGGTTGGGTTCCAACCACTTCACCAACACTGGAGACAATAATCTCCACTGGAAGTAACCTCAGCCATCATTACAAATGAACATCAGTTTGGAGTGAAGTGGACGGAACACAGAAATTCCCCCTTTTCCCCTAAGGCAGCAATCCTATACCAACATCCTTGAAAGTAAGCCTCATTGAACTTAGTGGAACATACTGGCGAGTAGACATGCATAGGCTAGCACTGTCAGTCTAAAACTGTTCAGATATAAAAATCTGTTTCTAAATTCCTTTTTTATCTTCCCAGCTAGAGATATAACACTGACAAAAGGTACCTATGCACAAAATACAGCAAAAGTAGGCAACAATTGCAAGGGGTGACTTTTTAAAAGTCATGGGACCTTCACCTCCTTTATTTGTATCCACAGAATCTTAAACTGCAGTAGCATTTAGTAGTACCTATCATTGCATAACAGTATCTTACCAGTATGATTTGTAATAGGTTGTACTGAAACAATATTTTTAAAACTATGTAGCTGCTGCAGCCAGGTATCATGTCTGAACAATAACTATCATGTCTGCTACTGCAGTCAGGTATCATGTCTGTTTCAAACTGACATCCCTACGTGAAGCTATTAGCTGTCACTATAATGGGGATATAATCTCTAGCACATTTGTAAGTGTGTATAAATATGTAAACTCTGGGGTTATGATAGCTAAACTACAGGGAATCATTTAGCTCTGAAAAAGTCAGAAGTTATTTGGATTCATACTAATCCATTGCAAGATAAAATGGTCCCAAAGGGCAAAATGCTTACTTTGTAACTGGATGTTGAGGTAAATTCTGCAATATGCCTTGCTATAATCAAGAAGCAAACCAAATATACTGTGATACTTTGAATTCCATAGGATTTCAAAATGAATTAAGCACTGTATGCAGAAAACAAAATAATGCATGCTGTTAGGCGGGAGTTGCACAAACAAGACTGTTCTGCTAGAATAACCAGAAAATATTTGGATGCTATAGCTTTTGCTAATCCTATTTTAGAAGTGAAGCGTTAAGATTGCTTTCTAAAGAAAGGTCCTAGAATGGAGAGAGGTTGGTAAGTTTAAGTCAGGAGGTCCTACTTATGCTATAGCAATCTGAAATACAGAAACAAAGAAATGTTGTTTAATTGTAATGCCCCTTTCTCATTAAAGAATAAGCTGGAGCAGTAGCAAAAGAACTGTCTTTTTGAGTTTACAGCTTGAAAAGGAGCCCTCTGGCAGACACTCAGTCTCCAAAGGGCAAGGGTTCTGGCCAAGTTGTTCCCATCTGCCTGTTAGCCTGTACACAAAGTCCTTTTAGACAAAGCAACAAACAACGACAGAGGTAAGAGTTGGGGGGATTCAAAGTAGCACATCATGCAGTTTTTAGGTCATTGACTATTCTCCAAAGCTTGACGGGTGATATTCAAAGAGCAAACCCTACACATAGTTCATTCTTGATTCAGCAGAAGAGTTGCAATAATCCACAACAATTGGGATTGGGTGTGGATAAAGCTGGTGCAAGTATTTACAAAGTCACATTTTTCATTTATCTTCTGTTGACCAGTGTGATTGATACATCTTTGTCAGTGAACTAAAAAATGAGTTCGGCAAAACAGGTTCAGCCGAATTGCTTTAAATGCTACATGCAGCATAATTTTATACCTGTCTACTCAGAAGTAAGCCCCTCTGAATTCAATGGATTTACCTTCAATAAGACAATTTGGCTACTGTATGGTATAGAAACATAAATAAACAACTAGATTTAAAATAATGGAGTCCATCATTATTAGATGACACAGGATTTAAAGAATTGCAGTCACATTGCTGCAAAAAAGCTTCCAACTTAAGCTTTTTTTAAGTATTTCAGGCTATAATTCTATACATGCTTTCCTGGGAGTAATCCCATTGGACTTAGTAGAACTTTCTTCTAAGTAGACAAGCATAAGGTTGTGTTGTAAGAGGGTTGTATATGTTTATGGTAAAGAATCTACTATAACTGTGCCCAAACTTCAAAGTTATTTCACTGAAATACAAACAGTCCATAACTGCAGTACATAAATATGCATATGGAATCATATAAACATAAAATACCATTTAGAAATGGCAAATTTCATATTTTTAAATTAACCTTCTTAGCACAATGAAGAATGGGCTTCCAGCCTAATGTTCATACGATGCATGCAGCTCTTACTTAAACATATTTGTATTAATTTGGTCTTCTGAATGGAAGCAGAAATGCCATTATTTTAATCTATCCATTTATTTTTCCTGTGAACATGGTTACACATTTATACAAAATACCCCTATTATTCAAAGGGATGGATGAAGCTTTGGAGTGATTTCACAGGAATCTGAGAATTATGAAACACTCTAGTCTTAAAAGTCAGGTTAAGCCACAATCCCAAACACAAGTATTTGGATATAAGGCCCATAGAGCTCAACAAGATTTGCTTCTGAATGAACATTTAATTAATTAATGAATTAATATACTGCACCACAGCTGAAGTGCTCTGTGGGATTGTGTTGTAAAAGGGGGCTGCTTGAAGGTTGAATAATTTTGCCTGGAGAAACAAAGATGTGTTGGGTTTCTCAGTTTCATCACCTGCCAACCAGTGAATTAGCTCCAGGGCTATATCACATTGGGGATTATTTTAATTAATTTTATTTTTTTTAATTAAAAAACTAATTTTCTCTTGCTTTAAAAGCAATATAGTTACAATTAAATCTAATCATAGACCTGGTAAAACTAGATTTACATTCTCATGAAAATAAGGTTGTTAACCTATCAAATGTTGGCATTAATTTGAGTTTTTCTTCTCATCAATATGACTCTGCCCAACCTAACTACCAGATCTTGTTCCTGAAAGTTCTGGGCTTTCATTTTTTTCTAACTACAGTCATATGTACAATGGAAACTATGAACAACAACATGTAATTGAAACTAGATTGTTGTTCTGTACTTATGTGGTGGTGGAGCTGCAACAAGCAAGGCAAAGGAGTTTAAATGGAAAGACAATATAGCACAATGGGTTAAAACTGATGCTTTAACAATTAAAAAAAACCCTAATTTAAAAATTGAATACTTTTCTATCCAGTAACTATCAAACTTTGCTTTGACCTACCAATCAAGCACATTTCATTTTCCTTGGTATTTTAATGTGTGTGAGGCTACAGCTGGACCAAGAAAGTGAAACAGAAAGGAACAACACTGGAAAGAAAAAGAGATAACAAAACTCTCCAGTGCGTGCGTTTCTTTTTTCTACTATGAAGGCTACAATCCAATACCCACTGACCTGGAACAAGGTAACATTATAAGACTGCACTGTTAACCTCAAAATGCCATGGGTGCTAGTCATAAGAAGGCTCCTATATGGTAAAAAATTACCTTCTATAGATGAAAAAGGAAACCATGCAAAACATATACAGTGAGCAGTATACAAGTCATCATGGTTAAATTAATCCTTGAAGCACTGCAGCATGTGACAACTGTCACTTTGAATATGCAAGTCCTAGGTGGCAGTTTCCATGACTTGCCATACTTGGGCAGTGAGGATTATGCAAGGGCTAGACAACCATTGCATAAACCCACAGCCAGTTCTGTAGTTATGTGAGCATGATTCAACCTTGCATCGCACCACAAGGCACAAAGGTTACAAACAACTGCTTGTCAAGGCTTGCTTATTCAAAATGGAGGGTAGCATTTACCATGGTTCCTGGGTTTAATTAGTCCAGAGTGGCTAGCTAAAAGAGATACAAAGCTTGTTTGTATGATGAAGTAGCATAAAAGTACTCTTTGTGATTGTAAATTAATATATCTTAATAGTCAGATTTGAATTCTTGATCAGAACTGTGAAGCTTGATTCAAATCCATCTTTTTCTTGTTGATTTAACCTTCATCTTTAATCTTCACTTGCCAATCAACATTTAATGCCATCTTGTCAGGAATATGTTTCCTTGGCAAAAACTAGCCACAGAGACTCATTTGGATGGGAGAAAGTGTATATTACCATACCAGCTCATCCCCACCCATCAAATATAAGAAAGGATAGAAGAATGGATCCTTGCAGGATGCCATGCAAAGTGTTCATGGGAACTACTCACTACCCCTTTTGGGAACTATCTGAATCACTTTGGAGCACAGATATGAACCACGTCCACCAATATATTCAGGCAGATACTGTATACTAAATATACCAGAAAATATGTTAAAATTATCACCTAGCACTTCCATATAAAATATGGAATATTTCACAACTCTAAATAGTAGTATCTATTTTCCCCCATATGTTGCATTCTGAATATTTCCATTCATACAGATGCCTACTTTTAATTTTATACATTTCTTTCAGATCTGAATTCACCTTAGAGTTGTCAATGTTATCCTGTCTCCTACTAGAGGATAATTAATTTCAATTACTTTGGCTTTGGTAGACTTGCTGCTGAGTCAAAAATATAAATATTAGCACTTTTAATTGAGAGAATGTAATAATTCAAGCCTGTCGTGATCTAAGGGAAAATACACACATACCCCCTATAACCCACATTTACTTTAAATGCTACTTTGAAATATCATCCATTCCTGTTGGTGGATTCTTATGTTCCTTAAAACCATATTATTCTAACCTTTCATTGATAGACTACATCCATTATCACTTGGAAGCAGTGTTAATCCCTTGGTAATTAACACCTTCATTAAAGTAATTTGAACTCAAAAGAAATTTAAGGTGTATTTACTGGGAATTTTTTTTACTGGGAAATTTACTGGGAATAATTTTTAATGTCATTTGAACTTTCAACTTCTTTCAACTGAGTATTCCTAGTTTGGCACATTGCTCTCCCTTGATATATTTGAAAGTGGGTCCAACTACTCAGAACAACAAGGTCAATTAACTGTAAACTCAGAGTGCCCTTCAAAGTAAATATCTACAATTTAGGCAACCTCCCAAGCTTTCTACAAGGAAAGAACAATTAAATACAAGTCAGCAGGAATTCAAAAATAGACTGCACTCAGATTTACACCAGACAAAGTAATCTTATCTGTTTGTATTTTAGAAGCTACACAAGGAGTTATCATTTAGATTGTACAATAGGATTATAAATTCAGGAATTCTAAGAAGTGTAGGGATGAGGGGAAAAATGCACACACGTGGTCAAAACCTATAACAGATAAGTAGAAAAACCCTAGTCAGATGCCCTGTTGAAGAATCCAGAATACAAAGGCATCAATAAAACAGTTTGGACTCTACAAGGATGGATCATAGCTCACTAGCAAAGCACATTTTATATGCAGAATGTCCCATATTAAATTAAGAGGCCAAGGAAAGACTCCTTCCTGAAAACCTAGGTACTGGGTTAGATGGACTCCTACTAAGTAAGGTGCTCCTACTTGCTTAGATAAGATAAGCCTGAAATGTTAGAACTCAAGGAGAGTTGTTCCACCTCCCTTATCATTATGGTTGCCCTTTTCCACACCTCCAGCAGCTCCACAATATGCAGCAACCAGAATTTACATGGTATTCCTTGTACAATTGACCATACAGTTCTATAATGCCATTACATTATTGGCAGTACTATTTTCAGTCCATTTCCTATTGTTTCACAACAATTTATCTTTTCCATAGTCCACTCACACTGGGACCACCTTTACCTGAGCTGTGCAACAAGCTCCTTTTGCTCAGAGTGTGTATGTAGTTAGAATTTTTTCTTTTGGCTTCACTGTACATTACTTTACACTTACTTACACAGAAATGCTTTTGCTATTTTATTGCCCATTCACTCCGTTTGAAGAGATCCTTTCAAATCTTTTGCTTCACAATACCTGTTTGCTTTTATCATCCTAAATAATTTGGGGTAAACTGCAAATCTGACTGTTAAGCTTGGCCAAATAACTATGGAAGACCACTTGGAACATGACAAGATTCCTACACAGAAACACTGTGTAAAACAACATGAAGATTTCCATGACTCTATTTCCTGCACAAAAGTGCTTTCTGCATCAAGAAACAGCTCTGGGTACTCCCTCAAAGCATCATAAAGTTTTCTGGCTCACTATTTATTATTTGTGGCCAAAATCCTCAATGTACACTGTTGTGTTCTTGCACACTGTCACGAAATCACATAGAGGGAGTAAGCTGTTGTTGAGATAACTGGCTTCCATTAGTAAGCATGTGATTGGCAGGACGATAAAGTCTTTTCCCTCACAGGTCAGCTACTTTTTAAAAAGAGGGCAATCCTGCTGATCCATCTTTTAGCTACAATCTCTCAGTGAGTCCCAATTCTCTTGCCTTTTAGCTTTGATATGGTTCAAGCTTTCCCCCTTGTATCAGCCCCTACCTGTCATCAGCTTCTCTGCACTGAACAGCAAATATCAGAAGTTTGACCTCAGGGCACAGTCCGGGTGGGCAGGTAAAACCTGACCACTGGACCTACTTCCTTATCTTTCATATCCTGCAATTCATGAAACAGTATCAAATTCAAACTAAAAAACAGAAGCATGACCTCTTATAAGAACGTTCTGAAAAAAGGCTCTGTTGCCTTTTTAAGTATCCTTGAAAAGAACTGTCATTTGCCCTATTAAGAAATAAATATATCATAAATAAAGGAAGGGGAAAGATAGTGTTAAATCCTTACTAAAAGCTAAATGAAGCTCTTTATAAAGCTTCATGTCACCAGAAAAAGTTGCTAGTAGACAGGAAAGAAAATTAACGGGGAGTGATGTTTATACAAAATTTGCATCCAAACTGAATCAACAGATGCATTGAAAATATGTTATACTTTGGACAGAAACAATCTACCTCAGCTTCTCCATACATAATTTGCACTTTATTATCATGATCCATTTACCAGGATACATGTGAAAATAATTTTGTCCAGGAGTGAAAAACATTTTTTCTGTAAAGCGCCATGTTCCCTAGGGGATAATCTGTCAGGGGAGCCTCATGCTGGTTGTGGGTGAGGCTGAAGGTTGGTGAGGTCAGAGCCAAAAGTCAGTGAGGCCACTGTCTTTCTCTCTCTGCTACCTCCTTTTCTCTCTTTTCTGCTCCCTCCCTACCCACAGGGCTGCCAGGGAAAGGGCAGATGGCTCTTTTGCCAAAGGTCTGAACTGCTCATTTACAGATAGCTTTAAAAATTAAACTGAGTGCCACATGAAATTAGGTTGAGGAATACCCCTAATCTATAGTGGCACTTGTGAGTTGCCAAAAGAGGACACATATTAACTAAGAAAGAGTATGTGAATGTGTTGGAGCTGGGAGGGGAGAGAAGAGAAACAAATGTGCAAAAATAATGCATGTGCTAATTAAAAATATAGATGCAAAATTAGTAGCAATTAATATCATTTAAATGGAAATACAATAAGTGTACAGAAAAGTAACCCAGATGAACTTTGTGCCTGCCTGCCTGTTCAGTTTGTTGTCCAAGTGCTCACTGCTGAAAGGTAGCGGTTCTTAGATTGCTTTATCTTTCAAAATGGATTTGAATAGGACTGTCCTGCAAATAGAGATCAGTCTTCTGACAGCCCCTCCAAGAGAGGACCATCCTCAGCAAAAATAAAATATGGCCACCCTAGACAAATATTGTAAAATAATTTACATATACTAGCTTTATACAAATGTTTAATAATAAAATAGAATATCAATAATGTGAGAGAAAGCTGAATGTACTAGGATTTTTTGCATCCCTTTTAGCACCCTAATTATGGACATTGGTGAAATCTACAACCAATTGAAATAAGGTCTCTATGAATCCAATCTGCACATTCCACAGGAGAATGGCTTTTTCCAAATCATGTGAATTTCATGGAATTGTAGACTGGTTTTTTTTCACTTTTGTGCTGATTTGCACTAGCACTGATTTATATTAACTAGAGCATAGTCATACATTTGCACAAGTAGAATGATTAATGCAAAGGAAATTCTGTTTTTTAAAAACCTGATTCCATAAATGAGGAGGCAATGGAATTAAAGGTGCCTGACAATCTACAAAACACAGATGGAACAAATTTATTAAAATTAATATATCCCTAACCCTAATATAAACAAGCATTCCCAATTATAAGTTCTTTCCCAATTATAAGTTCTCAAACTTTTTAAAAACAAACAATTGTGTTCTTATAAAGGGCTATCTTTAATACTTGTACAATGTTACCTCTAGCCTTAAACTGGTTTATAAAACTACATCAAAAACATTGTTTGATTTTTCCCCACCTCTTAACCATTCAACAACACATGGGGTGATCATTTGTGGCAGACTGAGTTAAACTGAACATAGCCAGCCATTGCATAAGAAAAAAGAAGCAGTTGTTCAGGAGAAAACGGTATGTACTCTCCAGCAATTTGTGATGAAAATGTACCAATAATGCTATCTCTAACTGAGACTAGAATACGGTGACAGAAGTTATATTTCAGAGGAAGCCTGGAGAGTAGAGTGTACTTGTCATATTATATCCTCAGTCAAAAGAAGATGATGGGTAGCTTTCACTTTCTACCACAAGATGTCTTCTGCAATGCCCAAGAGACCTTAACAAAATGGCTCACACTTCAACAGTTCTAGTCACACTGAAGACTTAGCTCGGGGGTGCAGAAATCCAAGCCTGGGGACCAAATACAGATCTTGAGGGGTCCTAATCTGACCCTTAAGAGCTTCTTATAGGCCCTTGGCACAACCCCCTTCCCCAGCTACCAAGTGCTGTTTCTTCCCTGTTCCAAACAGTTGAAATGTTTCTCTCAAAACAGACTTAATGGCAGTGAGAGGTTTATTACATTAGGTTTATTTAATATCCTGCCTTTTTCCTCGTATGAGGAACCCAAGGTGACTTACACAGTCCTCTTCCTGTCCATTTCATTCTTACAACCACCCTGTGAGGTAGGTTAGGTTAAGAATCCGTTAGTGGCCCAAAGTTATCCACTGAGCTTCATGGCTGAGTGGGGACTAGAACCCAGATCTCCTGAATCCCAGTCCAACACTCTAATCATTACACCACATTAGTTTAAGCTAACCTATGCTGGCATTTTTTGTTCCTGGCCCCACCCACTGCTGGGATGTACCTCTGAGAACATCTCCAAGATGGAATGCAGCTCTTAGGCAGCGTGAGGCTCTGTATCCCAGACTTAGCTGGGTGCAGGTTCTATTTCAACATGAGTAAAGGCACATTTCTGGCTCTGAGATCTGCGATCACAGTTCTTCCAGCCCTTCTTTGTCTCCCCATCACCTCCAGCGACTCTGAAGACTGAAGATCCTCCAAAGCAGCATACAGTACAGCAAAAGAAGCCAACCAATAACCTCTTGTGTAAGCACATTAGTGCTTTATGTTAGCATAAAACATAAAGCACTGATATTTGAAACCTAACTTATAAATCAAACATTTGGTGTTCATTAAAATGCAAGAATTAATAGGCAAATAATGTCTTACTTGTCTGAGGTCAATGAATGCTAATTGTAAAGTTTCTCCATGAAATCCAGGCACAGGCTCTGAACTTGCAAACACTATAAAGTAAAAAACAAACAAACAATGAAAGGTAGATTTTATTTTCATCCTAAGTCCAAAATCAAAGTTATTTGCATGATAACCAGGAGACTGCCACTTTAAGATTAATAATCAAGAAAAATAGTGCACATTTAATGGGATAGTTTCCAACATTTTGTCCCAGAATGCAGTGGTTCTGTGTCCCAAGAACCTATTAAATCAGAGTACTATATCCATTATAAAAGAATTGTGAAATGATTACCAGTTTCCAATTGCCAATATCTGGTTCTATTATACCATTGGCTAAAAATATTTTAGCTAGTCTGACAAATGTTTATGGTTTGTTCTTAGAAAACCGACATTAAGCTGGAAGGAGCATAAGACACCAGGTAGAAAGAACTAAACAGCAAAGACATAAGAATACAGATGGAATGTGATTTCATCTTCTAAGTTTTTGGTAAACCTCCAAAGAACAGGCTGAAGCAGGACAAAATACACACTACACAATTATTTTCAACATTATACACATTAAATTAGGAGGGTAGCTACCCAAAGAAGGGCCTTTTTGGCAGTGGCACCCCGACTTTGGAACATGCTCCCCAGGGAGGTTCACCTAGAGCCATCGCTTTATTCTTTACGGTATCAGGCAAAACCCTTTTTATTTTCCCAATATTTTAATATTTAATTAGTTTTATCTTTGAGTTTATCATTAATAGTTGGATGCGGCGTGTTGTTTGTTGGTATGTTGTTGTTGTTGTTGTTTTTTGGTAAGCCATACAGAGACTGTCATATGGGACGACATATAAAAACTTTAAATAAATAAATGTTAAAAAGTACTTTCTAAAACATTGGATCTCTAATCAACAGTATTTCAAGTAATACTGGAATTTCTTCCTTTGAATGTCATAAATACAATTTATTGAATGCCCCTTTGAATTCCTGAGTTTCAAACATGGCTTTCCACATTACATAAGAGGATTTCAAGAAACTCTGCTCCAAAGTGTCATCATATATGACTCGGTTCCAAGTAAATATCAGATCATGGATTCATACAGTTGGAAGAGGCCTAAAAGGTCATCGGGTCCAACCCTCTGCTCAATGCAGGACTCAAGTCTCCCCTCCAGTTTCTAACCAGGTCTGAGCTGACTTGGCTTACAAAGGCTTACAATTTCCAGCAGGGCTGGGGCATGCTGGGAGTTAGAGGACTTTCTTCTGTCTAAACTTGTGTAGCATTGTGTCTTTAGCTACACTTAATAGAGCTAAGAGCTCAGCTATTGTGATTAATGCAGTGTTACTTTAGCCTATATCAGTGACGAGGAACCTTTTGGAAACGAAGTGCAAACTGCAACCCAAAGCCCACTTATTTATGTCAAAGAGCCAACGCTACAATAAAACGTGAAAAATAAGGTTTTAGCTTGGGAAAAAAAATGACAGCCAGTCAAAGCATATGTATATCCATGACAGCACACTGACCAGCCATGCAAAAGCTTGGACGAGTCACAGCTAATGCAAAGGTTCACCAGCACTGCCGCAAGCCTACCTTGGTGCATACCCCTAACCCTAATATAGGGCGAAAGTTCCATTGAAGAGAGGCCGATTTTGAAAGGGCCTTCAGTGAGTGGCTTTTTCCTCACAGCTCAACATTTCAGCACAATCTAAAAACATTCCAACCATCTGAATCATGCCAGGACACCATGTTTTCGGAACCCTAACTCTACCCTGGTACACACCCTTAACCCTAATATGGGGCAAAAGTTTGACTGAAAAGAGGGCGATCTTGAAAAAGTTTTGAGTGACTTTCTCTGCACATCTCAACATTTCTGGCCATTCCAAAAACATTCCAACCGTATAAATTATGCCGGGACACCACGTTTTCTTAACCCTAACCTTACCCTGGTTCAGAACCCTACCACTAATATATGGTGAATGTTCAACTGAAAAGAGGGAGATTTTGAAAAAGCCTTCCTGAAAAAGCTTTTTCTGCACATCACAACATTTCTCCCCATACCAAACATATTCCAACCAACAAAATCATGCCTGGACACCTCGTTTCCCCAACCATAACCCTACCCTGGTGCACACAACTAACCCTAATATAGGGTGAAAGTTCCACTGAAAAAAGGGCAATTTTAAAACCTTCATTGAGTGACTTTCTCTGCACAGCTTAACATGTAAGCCCCTCCTAAACATATTCCAACCATCTAAATAATGCCAGCACACTATATTTCCCCTACCCTGGTGCACACCCAAAACCCTAATATAGGGCAAATGTTCCACTGAAAAGAGGGCGATTTTGAAAAAGCCTACCTTAAGCAGCTTTTTCTGCAGAGCTCTACATTTCTACCCATTCAAAACACATTCCAACCATCAAAATCATGCCAGGACACCTCGTTTTTCTAACCCTAACCCTACCCTGGTGCACACTCCTAACCCTAATATAGGCTGAAAGTTCAACTGAAAAGAGGTCGATTTTTTAAAAAGCCTTGCTTGAGTGATTTTTTCTGCACAACTCAACATTTCAGTCCCTTCTAAAAACATTCCAACCATCCAAATCATGCCAGGAAACCTCGTATTCCTAACACTAACCCTACCCTGGTGCACACCCCTAACCCTCATACGGGGTGAAAGTTACACTGAAAAAAGGGCAATTTTGAAAAAGCCTTGCTTGAGTGGCTTTTTCTGCACAGCTCAAAATGTCTGCCCATTCTAAACACATTCCAACCATCAAGATCATGTCAGGACACCTCGTTTTCCTAACCCAACCCTACCCTGGTGCTTACTCAAACAACTAATATATGGTGAAGTTCCACTGAAAAGAGGGCAATTTTGAAAAATCCTTCCTTGAGCAGCATTTTCTGCACAGCTCAACATTTCTGCCCATTCTAAAAACATTCAATCCATCAAAATCATGCCAGGTCACCTTGTTTCGCCAACTGTAGCCCTACCCTGGTGCACACCCTTAACCCTAATACAGCGTGATAGTTCCACTGAGAAGAGGCAAATTTGGAAAAAGCCTTCCTTGAGTTGCTTTTTCTGCACAGCTCAAAATTTCTGCCCATTCTAAACACTTTCCAACCATCAAAATCATGCCAAAACACCTCATTTTCCTAACCCCAACCCTACATTGGTACCTACCCTTTCCCGTAATTTATTTATTTATTTATTTAGGATATTTGTATGCTGTCCTTTGCAAGAGCTTCAGGATGGCTTACACAATAAAATACAAATATCTAACATAAGATAAATGAACGACCCACTCTGGCTGCAATTAAAATATGATGATAAAATTCAATATTAAAACTTATTAAAATATTGATTTTTTTTTTCTATTTTGGTTGCTGTTTTGTAACTCTTGGAAAAAAAAATCGTTGCTAGTATGGAAGAATTACAGAAGACATTTTTGGCAATACAGACTTCTTTAGCAGCTTTGCAATCATTCCAACAGGTGAAACTAATACGGCAGGGGACTATGTTAATTAAACTTGGTCTTTTTTTAGTTGAACAAAAAGGACGCTTTGACAAAATAGACGATTCCATAAATGAGGCTTTGGGCAAACAAACCAAAATTGAACAGAATATACAAAATATGCAACAGGCAGATGGAAAATCTGAAATGGTAAATAAAGAAATTCAATCAGAAAAGCCAACAAGGAAACCATCATGGGATTTGCTTGTAAAAAAGCAACAACTATCATAGGAATTGTTTGTAAAAAAGCAACAAGTAGATGGAAAATTTGAAACAGTTGACAAAGCAATACAAATAGAATTAGTAAAGTCAATAAGTAGATCTTCATGGGATCTACTTGTCATGTTGGAGAAAGAGAAGGAAAAAGAGAAGACAGCTAAATATGTAAGAGAGTTTAGGTTTATGTGGCTGCCAAGAGAAGGAGTTTGGTTTATTGGGCTGCAGGCACTTCATTTGAAGACATTTATTGTTTCATCTCAATGATTTAAAATGAAGCAAGCAGCAATATCCGGCAGAGGTAAAAAGAAAAAGTAAGAAATTTTGTATTTTTTAAATTTTTTTCAAAAAGGAATGATTTAAACAGGTTGGGATGTTTGTATGTGTTATGGAAAGGTTAAACTACCATTGCTGACGATAAAAGGGGTGGACAAAAACGAGATGTGTCAACGACGATAAAGATCTGATTTCTTAGACTAAAGGATGTCTAAGTTTGATGAAATATAAGTAACTTAGCTGAAAGAGAGCTTGTTTGAAAGATGTTATAGGTAATAGTTGTTTGTTAAACAGACTAGTTAAGATATCTTAAAGAGGCTAAGTAGTTGTTGGATAGGTGAACACAAACTAATTTTTTCTTTTTTTTTATGTTATGGAGTAAAAAATAAGAAAAAATTAGTAAATTAGCTATAGAAAGTTTGTTTTAAAAGATATTATAGCTGAGATGCCTTTAAAGATGTTAAATGGATGTCCTTGATTTTATTTGTAATTGTGGTAGGGAGGAATTTATCTGTCTAGTGTCAGAAAAATGAAAAGATTCTGAATTGTGTAGAAATGTTTAGATTGAACCGGTCATTGAAGAAGAAAGAAGATATTGATTTACATCCAACTTGGAGATCCTTTCCTTTAATATTGGTTAAGAGAAACTGGACTTTGTAAGAAATGGATGGACTGTTCTTACTGATGAAGGAGAAAGAAAATAGTGACTTCTATCAAATTTGGAACTTATTATTTTTTTTATTGGCTGGAGAAACGGGATTTGGCATAAATTTAGAGATGCTTTCAAGTGATTATAAACTGATTTAAATATGAATATATAAGGTTAAAAAATATGTAGTAGGGGGTCGACCCAGTTAATCCGATGTATGTAATGATTGATATTTTTAGTGCTAGTTCAAAAATTTTAATAAAATTTAATTAAAAAAATATTGATTAAAGAACTTAACCTGCAGAGCTCTACATTTTCTGGCGCCGAAAAACATAATGACGGTGCCAGGCGGACCTCTCTGGGGAGCGCATTCCATAGATGGGGTGCCACCGCAGAGAAGGCCCTCCTCCGGGTACACTGTCTCCTAACATCTTTCACAGAGGGTTCCCGGAGGAGGGCTTCTGCTGCCGATCTCAGGGGGCAGGAGGGCAAATAGGGAAGAAGGATTTCCTTTAGGTATCCTGGTCCCAAGCCGTTTAGGGCTTCATAGGTAATAACCAGCACCTTGAATTGAGCCCGGACTTCGATGGGAAGCCAGTGGAGCTGATAGAGGACTGGGGTTATATGAGAATAACGCCCAGTCCCCAACAGCATCCTGGCAGCTCTATTTTGAACCATCTGAAGTATCCGGACTAACTTCAAGTGCAGCCCCATGTAAAGCGCATGACAGAAATCCAAACGAGAAGTAACCAATATGTGTGTTACTGTTGCTAGGCAATCCTCCTCCAGGTAGGGACGCAGCTGATGGATTAGCCGAAGCTGGGGAAAGCGCTCCTCACCACCGCTTTTACTTGAGCTTCCCAGGACAGCTCTGGGTCGAGGAGCACTCCCAAGCTGCAGACCCTGTCCTTTAGAGGGAGTGCAACCCCGTCCAGGGCAAGGCTCAAGTTACCTACCCAGGAGCTCGAATCACCGACCAACAGAACCTCCGTCTTATCTGGATTGAGTTTCAGTTTATTGGCCCTCATCGAGCCCATTACCTCGGCCAGGCACAGTACAGCCACTGTTCAGTACAGCCACTGCCTCACCTGGATTAGTTGAAAAAGAGAGGTAGAGCTGGGTGTCATCAGCATACTGATGACTCCGCAGCCCAAACCTCCTGATGACCTCTCCCAGCGGTTTCATGTAGATATTAAATAGCAAAGGGGACAAAATGGAACCCTGAGGTACTTCATGGCAAAGTTGCCATGGCACAGAGCCAAAGTCCCCCAGCACCACCTTCTGGAATTGGCCATCAAGGTAGGAACGGAACCACTTCCAAGCAGTGCTTCCTACTCCTGGTACTGCCAGCCTATCCAGGAGGATACCATGGTCAATGGTATCGAAAGCCACTGAGAGGTCCAGGAAAACCAACAGGGGCACACTCCCCGTCTCTCTCCCTGCACAATTCATCATACAGGGCGACCAAGGTTGATTCAGTACCGTACCTGGGTCTGAAGCCAGACTGAAATGGGTCCAGATAATCAGTTTCATCCAAGAGTGCTTGGAGTTGTCCCGCCACCACCCATTCCAACACCTTGCCCAAAAATGGGATGTTGCCCACTGGTCTATAATTGGTGGCCATTTCTGGATCCAGAGACGCCTTCTTTAGGACAGGCCTGATTACCACCTCTTTTAAAGGACTGGGCACCCGGCCATCCCTCAGAGAGGCATTAATAACCTCCAGGATCCAAGAACCAATCCTGTGTTTTGCTTTTGTCAGCAGCCACGAAGGGCAAGGTTCGAGTAAGCAGGTGGTAGTTCATACTTGTCCAAGCACCTTGTCCACATCATCAGGCCGCAGTAACTGAAATTCATCCATTAATACCTGACCAGACGGAGTCATCGGCATCTCCCCTAAAGGATCTGAATCACTTGTGGAGCCCAGCTCATGACGAATCTGAGCGATTTTCTCCTTAAAGTGCTGGGCAAAGTCGTCACAGCGGGCCATCGATGGTGGTATAGGATCTTTCTTAGGGCAGGGGTATATCAGCCCATATATCACTCAAAAAAGCTCCGCTGGATGGCACTGTGAGGAGGCAATGGAAGTGGAAAAGAATTTCTTCTTCACTGCCCTCACCGCCACAGCATAGGCTTGATAATGAGCATGTAGGCGTGTTCAGTCAGATTCATCCCGTGATTTTCTCCACCTATGCTCTAGACGTCTCCCAACCCGCTTCATCGCCCGTAATTCAGATGTATGCCATGGGGATGAACGGGCTCTGCCTGGCAGGAGAGGATGCTTAGCGGCGATCGTGTCAATTGCTCTGGCCATTTCCCCATTCCACAGTTCAACCAAAGCATCAACAGAAGCGCCAGCTTTATCAACCAGAAAATCCCCCAGAGCCTTCAGGAATCCATCCAGATCCATCCGGCTCTGAGGGTGGACCATCACAACAGGATCTGCACCCTTACAGAGGGAAAGGCCAGCTCCGAGCTCAAATCTCACGAGGAAGTGATCTGACCATGACAAGCGAGTCAGACACAAATTCCACACCCTCAAATCACCCTCATCCTGCCACGTTGAAAAAAACAGGTCCAGCGTGTGACCACGTTCATGGGTTGGGCCTATGACATGTTGAGACAGCCCCATGGCTGTCATGGAGGCCATGAAGTCCTGAGCTGCCCTGGTCAGAACAGTCTCAGCATGAAGATTGAAGTCCCCCAGGACCAACATCCTGGGGGTCTTCAACACCAGGTCCGAGACGATCTCCATCGGCTCAGGCAGAGAGTCTGATAGGCAGAAGGGTGCACGGTACACCAGCAGAATCCCCAATCTGTCTTGATCGCCCAGCATCAGGTATAAGCACTCTAGACCTGGTCTCAAGAGAACAGGAAGCCCCACGAGGGAAATAGAAGCTCAGTAAATTAAAGCGACCCCCATCCCCTCCGGACGTGGCTGTTGCCAAACTAGATACCCAGGCGGGCACAGCTGAGAGAGGGCTACATCACCCCACTCTCCCACCCAGGTCTCTGTAACTCTAGCCAGGTCGGCCCCCTCATCCACAATTAAGTCGTGGATGAGGGATGTTTTATGATGGACTACCTGGCATTGAGCAGCAGTACCGCCAGGCCCAAGGGGCGGTTGATAAGCTTACTCGGAACCTTCTGGTTGGGGGAAAAGCCAGGAGGTGGAACAGGTGTCTGTTCCTCCTTCTTCTATGCTGACATGTTAATCCCCAAACGCCATATTGAACCTTGCCCAACATCACCCCTCTGGGGTGCCCATGTGCTCCCCAGGCAACCCCATAAAAACAGCAGCCAGATGTGGAGTCACTAAAACAAATCCAATAAAATACAATTTAAAACCCTCCAACCATCCACTGCAAAACACACACACACAAAGTTCCAGGCCCAGTCCAGCCCAGCCCAGCACGGCACGGCCCCGAACAGTCCCAAACAGCGAGGATGCCCTTAGGCTGGCCACAGGGTGCAGCCGGCGAGTTAAGCCTGCAGCCTCGGCCCGTGCCCAGCCCCCAACTGGAACAGATGCCACCCACACCGGGGGGGGGAGGGCAAGGGTGGGGCCAGCGGAGAATTTGCTGGCACGGATGGCAGAGCCGCAGCCCAGCACCATCCATCTCAGGTCCCTGGTCCCGCAGTAGCCACCGTATGTCACAGCAATGTCAGCGTCAGCGAGCAGGTCGGCGGCAGCAGCGGCCAGTCAGTCCCCGGGTGAAAGTTCCACTGAAAGGTGGGCGATGTTGAAGAATCCTTCCTTGAGTCGCTATTTCTGCACAGGTCAAAATTTCAGCCCCTTCTAAACACATTTCAACCATCAAAATCATGCCAGGACACCTCGTTTTGGCAACACGAACCCTACCCTGGGGCACATCCCTAACCTTAATATAGGGCGAATGTTCCACTGAAAAATGGGCGACTTTGAAAAAGCCTTCCTTGAGTAACTTTCTCTGCACAGCTCAACATTTCAGCCTATTCTAAACATATTCCAACCATCAAACTCATGCCAGGACATCTTGTTTCCCCAACGGTAACCCTACCCTGGTGCACACCCCTAACCCTAATATAACATGATAGTTCCACTGAAAAGAGGCCGATTTGAAAAACTTTCCTTGAGTCGCTGTTTCTGCACAGCTCAACTTTCTGCTGATAATGAACACATGCCAAACATCAAAATCATACCATGGGTCCTCGTTTCCCCAACCCTAACCAGGTGTACACCCCTACCCCTAATATATGGCGAAAGATCCATTGAAAAGAGGGCCATTTTGAAAAAGACTTGTTTGAATGGCTTTTTCTGCACAGCTCAAAATTTCTGCCCATTCTAAACACTTTCCAACCATCAAAATCATGCCAGGACACCTCGTTTTCCTAACCCTTTTCTGTAAAACATGGCAAATGTTCCACTGAAAGGTGAGTGATTTTGAAGAAGCCTTCCTTGAATCACTTTTTCTGTACAGTTCAACATTTCTTCCCATTCTAAAAACATTCCAACTATAAAAATCATGCCAGGTCTCTTCGTTTTGCAAACCCCAACCCTACCGAGGTGCACAACCCTAACCTTAATATAGGGTGAATGTTCCACTGAAAAGAGGGCAATATTGAAAAAGCCTTCCGTGAGCAGCATTTTCTGCACAGCTCAACATTTCTGCCCACTCTAAAAACATTCAATCCATCAAAATCATGCCAGGACTCCTCATTTCGGCAACCCTAACCCTACCCTGGGGCACACCCCTAACCCAAATATAGGGCGAATGTTCCACTGAAAAAAGGGCAATTTTGAAAAAGCCTTCCTTGAGTAACTTTGTCTACACAGTTCAACATTTCAGCACATTCTAAACATATTCCAACCATCAAACTCATGCCAGGACACCTCATTTCCCCAACCTTAACCCTACCCTGATGCGTGATGTTTCTACTGAAAAGAGGCCGATTTGAAAAAAGCCTTCCTTGAGCAGCTTTTTCTGCACAGCTCAACATTTCTGCCCATAATAAATACATGCCAAACATCAAAATCATGCCAGGAGTCCACGTTTCCCCATCCCTAAACCTACCCTGCAGCACAACCCCTACTTCGAATATAGCGCAAAAGATCCATTGAAAAGTGGGCGATTTTGAAAAAGCCTTCCTTGAGCAGGATTTTTTGCACAGCTCAACATTTCTGCCCATTCTAAACATATTATAAGCATCAAAATCATGCCAGGACACCTCGTTTTCCAAACCCTATCCCTACCCTGGTGCACACCCCTAGTCCTAACATAGGGCCAAAGTTCCACTGAAAAAAAGGTGAATTGGAAAAAGCCTTCCTTGAGTAAGTTTTTCCAAACAGCTCAACATTTCTGCCCATTCTAAACACTTTCCAAACATCCAAATCATGCCAGGAAACCTCCTTTTCCTAACCCCAACCCTAGCCTAGTGCACACCCTTAACTGTAATAGTGGGCGAAAGTTTCAAAGAAATGTGGGCAATTTTGAAGAGGATGTCTTTGAGTCATTTTTTGCACAGATCAACATTTCTGCCCATTATAAACACACTCCAACCATCAAAATCACGGCAGCACACCTTGTTTCCCCAACCCTAACCATACGCTGGTGGACACTCATAACTCTTATATAGGGCGACAGTTCCACTAAAAAGAGACCGATTTGGAAAAAGCCTTCCTTGAGACGCTTTTTCTGCACAGCTGACCATTTCTGCCCATTCTAAACACATGCCAACCATCAAAATCATGCCAAGAGTCCTCGTTTCCACAACCATAACCGTACCCTGGTGCACACCCCGAACCCTAACGTAGTGCAAAAGTTCCACTGAAAAGAAGGCGATTTGGAAAAAGTCTTGCCTGAGTCAATTTCATGCACAGCTCAATATTTTGGCCCATTCTGAACACACTCTGACCATCAAAATCACGCCAGCACACCTCGTTTTCCTAACCCCAACCCTACCCTGGTGCACACCCCTATCCCTAATATAGGTCGAAAGTTCCACTGAAAAGAGGCCGATTTGGAAAAAGCCTGTCTTGAGTCACTTTTTTTGCATAGCTGAACATTTCTACCCACTCTAAACACATGCCAACCATCAAAACCATGCCTGGAGTCCTCATTTCCACAACTGTAACCCTATCCTGGTGCACACCCCTAAGCCTAGGGTGGAACGTCCATTGAAAAGAGGGTGATTTTGAAAAAGCCTTCCTTGAGCCGTTTTTTCTGCACAGCTCAACATTTCTGCCCTTTCTAAACTACCCTCGTGCACACCCCGACCCCTAATTTAGGGCAAAAGATCCATTGAAAAGTTGCTGATTTTAAAAAGCATTGCTTGGGTGGCTTTTTCTGCACAACTCAACATTTCTGCCCATTCTAAACACACTCCGACCATCAGAATCATGCCAGGACACCTCGTTTCCCTAACCCCAACCCTTCCCTGGTGCACACCCCTAACCCTAATAAAGGGTTACAGTTCCATTGAAAAGAAGTTCATTTTGAAAAAGCCTTCCTTGAGTACCTTCTTCTGCACAGCTCAACATTTCTGCCCATTCTAAACACCTCCCAACCATCAAAATCATGCCAGGACACATCGTTTCCCCAACCCTAACCCTACCCCGGTGCACACCCCTAATCCTAATATAGAGCGAAAGTTTCACTGAAAAGAGAGAGATTGGGAAAAAGCCTTCCTTGAGCAGATTTTCTCCACAGCTCAGCATTTCAGCCCATTCTAAACACATTCCAGACATCAAAATCATGCCCGCTCACCTCGTTTCCCCAACCCGAACCCTACCATGCTGCACACCCCTAACCGTAATAGAGGGCGAAAGTTCCACTGAAAAAGGAGCCATTTTTTAAAAACCTTCCTTGAGCAGCTTTTTTGCACAGCTCAACATTTCTGCCCATTCTAAACATATTCCAACCATCAAAGTCATGCCAGCACACCTAGTTTTCCGAACCCTAGCCCTACCCTGGCACACACCCGGCCCCTAACATGGGGCGGAACTTCCATTGAAAAGACTTCCATTCAAACTTCCATTTGAAAAAGCCTTGCTTGAGTCGCTTTTTCTGAACAGCTGAACATTTCTGCCCATTCTAAACTCATTCCAACCATCAAAATCATGCCAGGACACCCCGTTTTCCGAACTCTAACCCTACCCTAGTGCACACCCCTAACCCTAATATAGGGTGAAAGTTCTACTGAAAAGAGGCCAATTTGGAAGAAGCCTTCCTTGAGCAGCTTTTTTTGCACAGCTCATTTCTGCCCACTCTAAACACATTCCAAGCACCAAATGCTGTCAGCACACCTCGTTTTCCTAACCCTAACCCAGTGATGGTGAACCTTTTAGAGACCGAGTGCCCAAACTTTAATCCAAAAGCCCAAACTGTAATCCAAATGTGCCAACTCTGCAATGAAACCTGAAAACTGAGTTTAATTTGGAAAAAACAACGCACAGCCAGTCCAAAGAGATATCTATCTATCTATCTATCTATCTATCCTTGGCAGCACACTGACCTGGCCATGTGAAAGCTCAGCTGAGTCATGGCTAATGAGTCGTGGCCTGTGATATCATCCCCTTGCGCCGCTACTGCTTTCCGAGCATGCACATGGCCCCTATGTGCGCTGTTATCTGATGCTCGGTTGTTGGGACTAGGCTGGGGTGACTTGGCTCCTGTGCCAACAGAGAGGGCTCTGTGTGCCCACTGTGACACGCATTTCATAGGTTCGCCATCACTGACCTATATTGTGGATAATGACTTTTTAAAAATACCTTAAACACAGTAATAGTAATTTAGTTTTTGTGACTTGCATAAAATGTGAAAAAAGAAAATTGTTTTTTCTAGTGCAATAGTACTTGACTCTGTTATCACCAGTGAAGCCAAGGGTTGGGAAATTTAGAACAGATAAAAGGAAGAACTCCTTCACACGGCTCATACTTAAAGTATGGAATTAACTAGCCCTAGATGTAGTGATGGCGGCTAACTTGGATGTCTTTAAAAAGGAATATGTAAATTCATAGGAGAAAAGGCTATCAATGGCTGGCAATCATGATAGCTATAAATTACCTCCAGCACTGGTGGCAGTATGCCATTCAATATCAGTTCCTGGGGAACATCAGCTTTAGTGCGCTATTGCCGTTCGTAGACTTCTCAATGGCACCTATTTGGCTACCATGGAAATAGAATGCTGTAATAGATAGGCCATCCAGCATGGCTCTTCTTGTGCTCTTACAAATGGACATGGAAATCAAATTTGATGCCATACAATAGTGATTAAGAGTGCAGGACTGGGGATCCTGGAACTTTGGGTTCCAGTCCCCACTCAGTCTCAGTAACTTTGGGTCAGTCACAGACTCTCAGCCCAACCTATCTCACAGAGTTCTTGTTGTGAGGATAAGATTGAGAGGAGGAGAAATATGTAAGCCACCCTGAATTCCTTGAAAGGAAAAAAGAAGGTATATAAATATAAATAAATAAAAACCATAAACCTTTCAGCTGATCTACTATGAAACTGACATAGTGGAAGTTTCAATAAACTAGATAGGTAGTATTTAAGTCATTATCTACTTGTTCCCATATTGAGTAGAACATCTATTGCTTTGTCAGTAGCTTTCACTCCTCCTCACCTCTGCTCCTTGAGGAGATCCCTGTAACCTGGTTTCAGGATTTAGGGACCCTACGCAATGGGCAGTGAGCTGAAACTCACCTAGAACGCCTGTTCCAGGGAAAACTTAGAAATCAGCTGCCATGATCACAAGCTGAGCTTAGTATATGTGAGTTAAGGGATGGAAAAATGGAAACACAAAGGAATTCAACACTTTGAGGCTGGTAAAATTAATGATTTTGAAGTACAGCTGGAACTCAGACATACCCTCTAACCTTAAACTAATACGCTCATGAAAATGCTATTAACACGGCTTCCAGCATCATGGTAATTATCATTAAAATGACTAAAATATTATACATAAGAGAAGCACTGCTTACTACAGCAAGCAGCATGTCATACAGCAATCCTACAGAGGAGCTTAATCAATCTCTCTTGTACTCATCGAATGGCATTTGTCTAATACTAACACTAGAAAAAATGCACCTATCTCTAAAATGGTTGTTGCCACACCCCCAAATTGGAGAAGATGCCTTAACTTCTGAAATTGTTGTTGTCAAACACCCACATCAAGAAGATGCCTACCCCCTCTCACCCGGCCAGTTACCTGTGAGGCTGCTGTGATTTCACATTCATCTGAAACACCCAGTCATTTCTTATGTATGTTACCAAGCAAGCACAAATGGCTAAGAAACCTATTTGAGGTTAAGCTATATGGCAATCTTGTTACTGTAGCTCCTGGTAACACACACTGATTAATAATGTGTACTTGATTATAAAGTATTTCTATGTGCTCATTTCATTTTGCAGTTCTCGTGTCATTCTGTTTTCTTTATTCCTATCTGCAGATACTGTATATTAGGTGATTTGAAATACACAGTTAGATTTAGAGTTTCAAACCTTTACACATGGGAAGATCACTGTCAAAGCAATTTGCAGTTCATTAACCTACACTATTGCTATACTGGCTAGCAATTCATAAGACAAAGGAGACAAAACAGAATCTGATGCAAAGGTGATTGCATTAATGCAATATTGCAAACTATACTGCTGTACCAAACAGCAGGAATGGTGCTTCTATAAACCACTGTCATACTGTAATTAAGAATGGTGAGCCATACTAGTACAATGACAAAATAATATTCATCCTTTCAAATCATAAATGGCATTAAGCAAAAGAGGAAGTGAACTTATGGTCTTTAGATATTTTTAAGGTGCCATAGGATAGTTTAGATTCCCAACTGTGAGTTTGGGAACAGTGTCCAACCTTGGAGTTGGAATCAAAGCTCTGATCCCCTTCCCCTCCCCAACAGCTATTGAGGAAAGAAGCACACCAGTTGCTCTCAATGTAGGGAAAGAAGCAATGGAGATGGGAATTTCAGAGGGTGCAGGGAGGAGATTGGAGTAGCCTGAATATAAAGCTGCTCCAGCTTCCTTCCTTCCCTTTTTGAATGCCATGATTAGATGGCTGAAAATAGTCATAAAGCAAACATTAAGATTCAAAGGAATATCGCTTCTGCACTCCTTCCACTCTGTATTGGATAACCATTACCCTCTGAGTTCTAGTGCTTATATGCATTCAGAATTCCATTACAGAAAACTCTGAGGGCATTCCAGCCGTGGGTAAGGCCAAAGGCACAAGGGCAGAAAAAAGTGAAGAAGCATGATACTCAAATTATCAGCATATTTTATCTTGAATTTCTTATTGACACTGAGTCTTAGGATAGCCATTGCAACATTTTAGAAAAGGGAAGCAAACCACACAAGATCCAGGAAGGCACAACATTATTGGGGTTAAGGGAAAGGAAAACCAACACAAAGAGACAGACTTTTGGGGAACCAGAGAGGGCCAGATTGGGACTCTGGGAGGACTGTACCCTAAGTGCAACTCTGTGTATACTTATCGACAAATAATCCACACTGAATCTAACAGACTTATCTCTGAGTACGATGAACAGGATTGGGTTGTGTGTATACTTCCCTGAAACAAAGGATCAATACAGGTTTCTGTATTAGGAATCTCTAGCCTACAAAATGATCATGAACTCAAGTTATTACTTTAAAAGTTTCTTCTAAAACTTTTGCTTTTGTGAACAAAGATTCAATGTCAGTTTTCTGCTTCTAAAATATTATCTGAGAAATATTATTCTGAAGTATCTGAGAACTATTATAAAATAAAGTGAGGGGGTTCATTGTATGGTTATATTTATGCAAGTCCCAATAGCAAGTAATTTTGAAGGAGTGCCTTCAAAGTAATCTGAAAACAACAGATTTTTTTTTAAAAAATCAAACTAGTTGCTTTTTTCATTTCTTTAAATTTGCCTGAATCTGAAACTAATCAAAAGCAGCACAATTATTACACTACCAACAGAGGGAGACAAAAGGGCACTCACATGTTGAAATCATTTAACAAACAATATTTACTTTATTAGATATTTTATTGAGTTTAACATGAAAAGCATTTAACTGCTGAATATCTGGATTTTTAAGGACTTTTCTACTAGGGGGAGAGGAGAATCCCCAGGACAATGAAAAACAAATACAAATGCATTAAAAGTAAGTCTCAGCCTATGCATGTTTGACAGATTTATTTATTTATTTTTCGATTTATATCCTGCCTTTTTCCTACAAAGGGCTCAAGGCAGCTTACATCACCTCCTCCATCTTATCCCCACAACAACAACCCTGTGAGGTAGGTTGGGCTGAGAGTCTGTGACTGGCCCAAAGTCACCCAGTTGGCTCCATGGCTCAGCAGGGACTAGAACCCAGATAGTCTTGAGTCCCAGTCCCATGCTCTTAACCATTACACCACACTGGCTCTCCAGCTGTAAATATGACTTACAATTCTCAGCATTTTTCTGTCTATACATAAGATTGCACCCTAACTTTCTTAAGTCAATGGGGATATCAGAGAAATCTACAGAGATTCAAATGGGTTTGAATGTTTATGAATCTGATCTGTAGATTCCACAGTGGATCAGTTTTGGAGCACAACTGAATTCTGGTTTAAAAAACTGAATTCCAACAATGAGCAAATAATGTAGAGAAAGATGATAATGATAATGAAAGATGATAATTTGTGATATGCGAATGGAATAATTCAACAAAACCCATACTAAGTAAATTATTCCTAAGAATTTCTGTATTAACACTTAAAATCTTAGGGAAGAACACTGCCAATGACTGAAAACAACCAGCTGCACAACCAGGCATAACAAACACACTTTGGTACAAAAGTTGACTGGGGTGACAGTTTCTAATATTCTTGATATCTCTATTATTACAAAAAGAAGCAATTAGGGGTGATGCTGCATCAGGCCAGTGGAAAGCTGCTTGTACAATGGAACTTTTTTTCTCCTCACCTCTTGTCTGCATACCTGCCACCCCCCAAAAATCTGCTCTGGGCAAATTTTGAGGGTGTACAAGGGGAGAGAAAAGTGCAGTTCCATCAACAGAATTATTATAATTTTGCCCTCCATCGAGAATTTAATCAGTTGCATGATACCTTGAACAACAGACGATAGCAAGACACACTCCCTCTGTTTCTAGTGTCCAAATGTATTCATTCCAAGAATGAAATATCCTGAATATTCATACACACACTGCTAAATAAAAGTGATTCCCCTACTTACATGGGGTTTCATACTTACATTCACACTGTATGACATCTAAGTTAAACTGCTGAATAGCTCCCATGCTTATTTGTTTTAAGTCATTATCCAAGAGCATTTGCATCAGGGAGGTTGAGAGATGCTGACAGGCTGACATGCAAGCAGTTTGGGCCACTTTTCCCTGTATAAAAAAAAGTTGTAAGAGTAAGCAAGCTTCCATTTAAAGAATGAGTCATTTTTTCTTACATTTAAAACTCAGGATAAACAAGTAATTCTTGCTTTTCTCGCACAGTTAAAATGTTTCGCTTGTTTTAGAATAGCAGTTTCCTTTAGACACTTGGATCCATACCCAAGTATAGTAAATAGCAAATGGACAACGTGTGTGTGTGTTCATGTTGTAATATGGATAAAGTAGAAATGCAATTGTTAATTGACAAGATGCATACATTCAGCACAAAGCATCAGAAAACAGATTTACAGAAAATATTTTCCTCTTATGGGGTAGTATTAACATCCTGGACCATTAAAAATTTGGAACACTCAGATGCTTCCCACCCTCCCTATCTTCTCCTTGTATATGTGAGAATTATTCTAAAATTCAAATTATATGCAGTCCTGCACTATTAAAAATCTTCAGAAATATGCAAGAGGCACACTTGCATTCCAAAGCTTTTAACAAAAATGACACTGCCAGTGACAATAAAAGCAATGATTACAACACAGTAGCACATTTCCTGCATATTTCCAGTGAAACAAGTTCTACTAATTTTACTGGAAATTATTAAATAAATACTTGGTCAGAGACCAAGCATTATCTCGAGCATAATCGAAAGGTGTACTTAAGGCATATTCCAACTGCTTGCAGATATGATTTTTTTAACATTCATGGGCTGCCTCTCTTTACCAAATTAAAAATTTTGTAATTATTTTCTAAATTAAGATATTTGCTTTAAAACATAGATTATTCACAAGCTTACAGTGCAATCGTGTGTTTGTTTACTTAGAAGTAAACTGTGTTCTATGGGCCTTACACCTAAGTAAGCATACACTAAACTGAAATCCTTAAGTAGCAATCCTTACCTGGAGTAAGCCCCATTGAATATAGCTGGATTTATTTCTGAGTCAACATACACAGGATGTACTGCAACAGCATTTTGTTAAGGAATTACAATGCAAGTCAAATCTGTTTTATATACTGTGACATATCAAACAAGTCTTCAGAAGGAGACACAATGGAACATAAAAAAACTTCCTCAGCCTGTACACACAGATTAATCTACTCATATGAAAACAACATGCTAAACCTGGTGGCCATTTGGGATAGATTCCCTACAATATATCTACATATATTCAGCTATTGTTAGACTCAAAACCAAAACATAAAACAGATGCCATTACAAAATTCCCTGTAACCGTTTCCTGCTTGTATTGATACCTGGATACAACTGTACATATTCTGCTCATATTTCTGGAAATTTGGTTCTATGGATCTATTTGATTAGATGTCCTCTTTGCAGGAGGTGTAAAAACTAAACAGCTTTCTGAAACTAACATATTTGGCAGGGAGAAGCTGTCAACCAAAAGGGAAATGGACACATACACACCTGGCATGCTTAAACGTTTGCAGAACGCCATGTGGTAATTACACTGGGAGACATGCAATTATATTGCACAAATAAAACAATATCAATATGAATGGGGAAATGGTGGGAAGGCAGGGAAGAGACGAATCAATGAGCTTAATTCAATTACGATATAGCAGATTTAAGATATATAATGGAAATGAAATTTCAATTTAATGGAACAACTGCATTTTGGTTAAATGTAGTACTCTATCACATCAGCTCTGTGTCCTATTTTACATATATTTTAGTGCCATAATAATGAAATAATAAGTACATTAATAAGTTATCCAGTACCAAAATATTAATGTTTAGTTCAGCATTATGTATAACTACATTGTGTACAATATAGTCATACAATATTCAATTTCTCACCAAAGCTATGTATTTAGTTGTTTAAAACTGGCACATCAATAGTACTGGAGCACAAGGAAATGGATACAATATGCAATATGAGAAAATTTCTGTGGCTTTTTAAAAAGTTAGTGTTCATAAAAACACATTAAATCAATAAATGTTTATCATGATAGACAAAAGCTAACCCCCTAAAAAGATAATTTCAACTATGCACTTGAACTACAGGCTTATTGCTCTCATGGCACAATAAAAGAAAAAGTGAAGAGGGAAAAGGAACATAGGTGTTTGAGATCACTGGGCTTTTATTTTGAATCACAATAAAGAAGTCAGTCTAAATATTTGAGCCTTCACTGTACATTACAGTCATCTGAGGTTGTTTTACTGCTCAATTTACATATTGCCCATCTGTACACTTTGCAAAATACAGGTCTTCCAAGTTGAAAAGGTACAAAATTAGGAACACAGCCTTTTTTAAAAGTAAGTTTGAAGTTACGTTAAACTTCATAGCTTTGTGCATACTTTGTATCTTTATTTGCACCACCTTTGTTACCACTGTTTTCTTTTTCTTTTAAATAAAGATGCTCTGGACATATACAAGCCATTAAACATCATTCTGATTTTGAAGGAAAGCTATTCAACCACTTCTAAAATCACCCTCAATAGTTGGTACAGGATAACCATTTGCTAGTTCTAAATCAATGAAGTATATTTAACTAGGGGGAAATATTTTTTTAAATTTAATTTCCCTACAGTTACTATTATTATACCACAGCCACAAACAATTTTTTTATTAGTCAGTTTCACCCATTCATATTTTTTATTCCACAGTTGTGAAGTTCAAGAAATCAGGGTTCCCTTACATAAAATAACACCTGCTAGGCACCTACAATTTACCCAATCTCACATCTGCTGAAATATACAATTGTAAAAAGAGAAAATGCTTAGACAAACACCTTATATTTTAAAGAAGCTTGAAAAAGAGAATCTGCTGACATGTTAAATCCTTTCTGTAGTATCCAAAAGCCTTTCTCTTAAGAACAATTGTTCTAAAGAGACATTTGGCCCCTTGGAAATTCCCAAAGGGTCAGCCATATGCATCCTTCCATGGCACCTTCACGGTGCCGCTTTCTAGACCCACGCTAGCTGTCTCAAAAGCAGCTTTCATCATTCAGTAGGGTGTCAGTCAATATGATTTATGGACTGCATTCAACAAAGTCAAAGCATATAGAATGAGAAATATGACTACAATCTCCTAATTTGTTTTGTATTGAGCCATTAAGAGTCAAAGACCTGATGTCAGACTGAGACCAGCAACACAATTAACCAGTTGGTGACAGATTCATCCATCCTCCCTGCCAGGCTGTGCCAATCAAGGACAGCATGAGACTACATTTGGAAGAATCAGTAAGAAACTCCTTTCTCTAAGTAGCCTACATGGGCTTTTGATTGACAGTTTTTGAATATAGCTTGCAGAGTGCCACCACCCTTTAGCCAATAGCTCCTTGCTGCAAGCTGTGAAATAAGGCTTTTACTGCCAATCACAGGAACAATAAAACACAATCCACAATCCCCCAAGCAAACAGGGAACAACAAGAGTTGTCTGTTAGCTTGAAAGTCTAGCTTCATAATTACTTTAGCAATATTAAATCACACATTAAGCAGAAGCTCTTTTCAATGGATTAAATACAGAAGATAATTTGAATGAAAAATATTTAGGAACTTAGGTTAAATTAGATATTTTTCTGATGGCAAGAATTATAACTTTGATTGATCAACACTAACTAAATTCCATCTTCTCAGAAAATACATCTAGTAATTATTAAACATATGTTTACAAGTGTGCTTGATGATGATTTACCACAATAGACTAGCCTAAAAGGCATGCTAGAAATATTTGCAGTATTCTCTATAAAAAGCAATTAAGATTATCAGTAATATCCCAATTGGAAGAACTGCTTTACCAGCCAATAAAATGATTAAAGTATGTTTATGAATACATTGTAGGCAAAATAACATGACAGGCTTTAGAAACAGTGTGAGATTGTGATCTAAACGGCTAAGGTTTTATTCTGGCAAAAGTCTTGAAAGACTTTTGAAGTCTTGAAAGACTTTTGTGATTCAAGAAACTTGAAAAAGCTATTTTTTGAATAATCTTTCTCAGCTTTCATGCTAGTAAAACAATTTTTCTAGCAACAATGATAATCATATTGTATTTAAGAAAGAAGCTATACATCCCAAAACATTTCACAATTTCATTAAGACATTAAGAATTCTTTTAGACTACATAAGAACCAAATTATATAGGCTCTGAAGACTATAACTCAGTAGCTCATTTTCTTTATATTGCCATCACAATTACAAACTATGTAATGGACCATAAGAGCTGACAACAACCCTTAAACATTAGACCAACTGGCTCTTCACAAATTAAGTTGGTTTAAAAGTTGTGGAAAAGATAAAACCACAAGAAAATCTAGAGAGCCATTTCCATCTCTGACGTATTACATTCTTTTGCATATATTGGAGAAACCATCTTGGCAAGAAGGAACAATGATTTAACAGTATTTCCTAACTTTTCACTGTTAGATATTGTAGTACACATATACCCAAGCTGTTTTTTGAGCAGGTCTGATAAACATCCAATCCCCATGATGAACGCACTGAAACCATCTTGTATTGGTTGAAGTTCAATAAAGACACCTTCAGTAAACGCTGGGAAAGATACTTCTTAATCAGTCACTATCAGTCCTCTGCATGTTAAAAGTCTACTGAAGTACTCAATTCATTCTGTTAAACAGCTTTTTATTGCCAGAAAAGGCAATAAAAAAGCAAGCAGGAGCCTCATGTTGTTTATTCTACACTAAGACTCCATCTTATCTCCTTTCTTTTGTGAGATGACTACTAACAGTAGGACTGAAACTTGAACATCCTCTTTCCTCAAAATGATCATTAGCTGCATTTTCTGTTTTACAGAGAGAACTACAGTGGTATCTCGGCTCACGAACTTAATCCGTTCCACAATTCTGGTCGTGATCCGAATTGGTCATAAGCCAAGTCAAATTTCCCCATAAGGTTCAATGTAAATAAGTTTAATCCGTTCTTTACCATAAAAGCAGGTTGCTTACCTGTAACTGATGTTCTTCGAGTGGCCATCTGTGCATTCACACATATGGGTGCTGCGCCTGCGCAGTGCCTAAGGCCGGAAAGATTAGAAAGCTAATGGTTTCTGGCAGGAAAACTCCGTTCCCCTCCCCCTCAGTACTATATGTAGAAAGGAGTGTCCGCCATTTTCTCCAGTCTTTGAAAGACCGATCGTTCGCCCCCTTTCGGGAGAGAAAAATATTGTAATAGTTCATTATATACCATGACTATTAAGGCATGGTATCGACAGACGAATCCACTCACCGACACCAAGCGGGGCCAGTGGGTGGGTTGTGTGAATGCACAGACAGCCACTTGAAGAACATCAGTTACAGGTAAGCAACCTGCTTTTCTTCGCCGTGGCTGCTGTGCATCACACATATGGGTGACTAGCAAGCTTACCAGACTTGGAGGAGGGAGATGTCATCAGTGAAGAATAGCTGAGAGGACTGCTCTTCCAAAAGAGCAATTCTGTCTGGCACACACGTCAAGGCGATAATGCTTGGTGAAGGTACACAGAGCAGCCCAGGTTGCAGTTCTGCAGATATCTTGAATTGGAATTCCCGCGGCAAAGGCAGATGATGCCGCTACTGCTCGTGTGGAATGACCCCTTGGAGAGACAGGTAAGTCCATCTTTGCTAGTTGATATGCCAACACGATAGTTTGAACAATCCATTTCGCCAGTCTTTGAGACGTGACTGGAGAGCCCCTGTCTTGTTCAGAATATTTCATGAAGAGTCGATTAAAATGTCTAAAAGACTCTGTACATGATCTGTAGAACGCCAAGCTATGCCAAACATTGAGAGTATGTAGGGATCTTTCAATTGGGTTCGATGGTGATGGAAAGAAAGCAGATAAGATGATCTCTTGATTCATATGGAACGGAGTGGTAGCCTTAGGTAAAAACGTCGAATCCATTCGTAGAACAACTTTTTCCTTATGGAAATTCAAATACGGTGGATCTACTCGAAGAGCACAAAGTTCACTAGCTCTTCAAGCCGACATAATGGCTATGAGAAAGACAGTCTTCCAAGATACTAGCCATAAGTCAATAGTTGCCAGAGGTTCAAAGGGAGGTCTAGGAAGTGCCTGCAGTACAACTGAAAGGCTCCACGTTGGCATAACAGGGCGAATTGAAGGATGAAAGTTTTGCAGTCCCTTGATGAATCGTCTAACCATTGGTTGCGAGAAAACAGATGAGCCCTGTATCACACCACAATAATGCAAAATCGTGGCCGCAGAAACCTTTACGGATGAAGGTTTAAGTCCCGAATGATGCAACTCCAAAAGAAATTGTAAAATGTTCTCGATAGAAGTCAGTCCAGGAACAAACGAGTGGCATTCAGCGAAAGATGAGAATCGACTCCACTTTGCCACATAGGATCTCCGTGTTGACGGTCTTAGAGCAGATTCAAGAATTCTTTGAATATCTGGATCGAGAACGGTCAATCCCGAAGTAAATCCCATCGGGTCTGAGGAAGCAACCAACTGCATGGTTCCGAAAGTGGAAATTTCCGATGCTTGAGATGTCATCGGTACTGAGTCAGTATCGAGAGTCAGCAGATTCGCCAAGCTGTGAGGTTCAGAGAAGTTAAATCCGGATGACGAACCGCTCCGTCTTGTTGAGTCAGTACATGTGGTATTAATGAGAGACGAAGAAATATGCTGTCTGACAGCTGCAGAAGAGTGGAGAACCACGGCTGGCGAGGCCACCATGCAGTTATCAGGATTCCTGTGGCATTGTCTTGGGCTATCTTCGAGACAACTCTCATCAAGAGTGGAATTGGAGGAAAGGCGTAAAAGTTCATGTTGTCCCTTGGGATCATGAGAGCATCTCCTGCTGACCCCGGTCCGATGTCCACCCTGGAGCAAAACAGTTCACATACCCTGTTCACATGGGTAGCAAACAAGTCCATGTCCGGATGTCCCCAAAGACAGAAGAGCTGATCGCAAATGTGTCGGTCCAACTCCCACTCGTGAGTTGTCTACTCAACGTATCAGCTTCTTTGTTGTCGATACCCGCTAGGTGAACCGCCAATAGGGTTATGTCCCTCGGGATACACCAAACCCGAATCTCCATCAACAGGTGGGCCAGGACAGCTGACTTTGTCCTGCCCTGTTTGTTGACATAGAACACGGCAGCTATGCTGTCCGAAGCAATCTGGACTACTTGTCGTCGAAGAGTATTTTTGAATGATCGCAGATCGTTGAAGATCGCTAAGAGTTCGAGAAAATTGATGTGTCTCGTTGTTTCCCTTCAGTTCCAAGCGCCCTGGGTGCAAAGTCCTGCACATACTGCACCCAACCGATCAACAATGCATCGGTGTAGAGGGTTATGGTTGGCTGAGGTGGCCGGAATGGGACACCTACATTCAAATTGTCTGGTATAGTCCACCATGTCAGGGAACGCAGAACAGGCAGTGGAAGCCAGATTAGCTTGTGGGGTGAATCCCACTGCAGATGAAACGATCTGTTGAACAACAGTTGAAGAGGACGAAGTCAAGTCTAGTGTACGGAATGATGCCAACTGAAGCGGCCATGTGGCCCAGGAGTTTCCGAATGGAAAGAGCCGGTACCGTCCTGTCTTGTCAAATCCGATGAACACATGCGCAGAGGCTGTCTTCATGGGTCGGAGGAAAAAATGCCCTCACTAGGGTAGAATCGAGATGAGCTCCAATGAAGTCAATCGCCTGTGCAGGAACAAGGGACGATTTTTCGTGATTAATACAAAGTCCAAGATAGCCCAATAGAGTACAAGTTGTACGGACTGCTGACAGAAGGCTATCCTTAGACTGGGAAATGATAAGCCAGTCATCCAGATAAGGATATACTTGGATACCCTGAAGCTGCAGATATGCACACACCGGAGCCATGCATTTTGTGAAGACTTGCGGAGCAGTGGCCAGTCCAAATAGGAGGACATTGAATTCAAATATGTCAGATTCGACAGTAAAATGTAAAAGGCGTCTGTGACAAGGATGAATTGAGATGTGAAAGTAGGCATCCTTTAAGTCCACTGAGGCGAACCAATCCTCTCTCCTTAGCAATGGAAGGATATTTTGAAGAGTGGTCATCTGAAATTTCTTAGGTTTGATAAACCTATTAACGTTTCGTAAGTCCAGGATAGGATGGAGACCACCATCCCGCTTAGGGACCGTAAAATATCTTGAAAAGAATCCGTGGAGTCCCTCAGAACGAGAGAGCTGACGAATCACTCCTTTACGAAGTAGCTGATGAATTTTGTCTTGTAACACCAGCGAGCATGGTGTAAATTGAATCAGGCTCGACGGGGGAATGATGTCAAATTCTATTCTGTATCCAAGCTGAATAATGGATAAAACCCACCGATCAGATGTGATGGACCCCCAAATGGGGAGTCGGCTTTGTAGCCAATCCCCAAACGGGAGAGCGAACGGTGGGAACTGGAGAGATGGAGAGGTTCACCAGTCCCGTCAGTGCTGGCGTTTATCGTTGTCAAAACGGTGACAGCCCTGTGAGAAGCGTTGCTGCAGCTGTTGCTTTCTGCGCTGCTGGTGTTGCTGGTACTGTTGCCATGGTTGGAATTGCTGGCGGTACGATGGACGGGACCAGGACCACTTATGCCTTTGTTGCGTTGGGTTCTCCATACGACGAGCTGTCATTTGCGACTCATGAATGGCCTTGAGCTTGTGGTCCGTCCTGGCGTGGAAGAATCCCGTTCCATCGAATGGCATCTCCTTGATTCTACGATTCGTCTCCTCTGGGAAATTGCAGCTCCTTAGCCAAGCGTGCCAACAGAGGGAGATGGCACCTACCAGGGCCCTGGAGTCGGTATCTACATGATGCCATGCAGTTGAAAGTTGTTGTATGGCCACTTGCATTGCTTCCTTTATGAATACTTTGGCCAAGTCCGCTTGGTGGTCAGACAGAGAAGAGGCAATGTTCTCAAGCTTCTGCATGATAAAGAATTGGTATCGTGCAAGCGTCACCTCGTAGTTTGATATGCGGAGGCTGAGTCCAGAGGCCACATAGACCAGACGCGCTAGCATATCAATCTTTCTGCCCTCCTTATCACAAGGAGCTGTGTGGCCCCTCGATTCCCTGCCTTGGGACGACTTGACCCCACCGAGTTCGGTTTTAGATGATGCAGAAGGAATGGAATATCCTCCTGCCGAACCCAGTACATTGCCCCATAGTGATGAGACCTGGCCTGCGGCTGAGTCGGTAGATCCCAGGCCTGAACCATCGCTTGGCAAAGCATGGTTATAAGGAGTAATACGATGTCCGCTGATTGCTCACCCCTGATGATGTCATAGAACTTATCAGTGCTGGGATCGGGCCGAACAAGACCAGACATGGTAGAGCCTACCTCCAACTCATCCGAGTTGCCCTTGTAGCGGTAGTGCCCACTGCATGATGAATTCTCCGGGGAAGTATAGTGTTTCCATTCCCCATGGCCAGATGTGGATGGTGCCTCCCTCGGGACCAATGGCAATGGACGATTCTGACGATTCTCCCGGTTCTTCCTGGCCTGCTTGGTGAAGGCCAAGCAGTGGCCACACTTGTCCGTTCTGTGCCCCTTGCCAAGGCAGAGGAGGCACAGATCGTGCTGGTCCACAGGGAACATCTTGGAACCGCACTCCGCACATTTGTGAAAGGCCATTCGCTGCGCCATCGCGAAAGAGAAAAAAGTAGATAGTGCAGAGGGAATAGATAATCTTTTTGGCTTTTTGGGTTTTTTTAAAGAGCGAACAAGAGAGAGAGATAGCTTCGTAACAAGGGAAAAAACTTGGAAATACAAGGGTAAAGAACTTGGAAATACAAGGGTAAATGTTAAGATGCAGCTCAATGTATAAACAATCCACACATTCACAAGCAATAAAACTAAAGTCTTTATTGCTACTTATCTACAAGATTTACAACTCTACAGATAAGCTCTATGGTTGAGGTCTTTGCAATGCAGATGCTAATCCTTTAGTGATGTCTCTCTCGAGCCCATCTTGGGACTAGCTATCTTGGCCCTGCCTTTCCTCTCTGAGGGGTAACAAGGCTTGTCTTTGTTCCCACCTCCTCAGAATTCTCCGATTGGTTGCTAGGGAAAAGTTTATCAAGCCCCCTTTGTCTCCTGTTTCATGCTCAGGAAGCTCAGCGTCAGGAGGGGGTGGGGCAGTCTGCTCAAACTCTCTCTGAGCAGAACTCATAGTGTCTTTTCCCTCAGGGCACTCTTGCTTTGATGTAGGCTCAGGTGTTTGCTCAATGGGCGGAGGGTCAGGATGCGGTACAGCTATCTGCTCAGCCACCCCCAAGCTAGGTTGTGGGGTTGACATTCGGGTACAGGGTCCCAAGCACAAGACCTCCTCGTGAGTAGCTGCCTCTGTTGGGGCTTCAGGCACGACAGTAAAGAACTTGGAAATACAAGAGAACAATCAACGAAGTTAACTAGGCAAGGAAAGTAGTCAATGCGAGAGCGAAGAGGCACGAGGCACAGAGAACAGCGGTCGCAAAAGACTGGAGAAAATGGTGGACACTCCGCTCTATATATAGTACAGAGGGGGAGGGGAGCAGAGTTTTCTCACCAAAAACCGTTAACTTTCTAAACTTTCCAGCCTTAGGCACTGCGCAGGCGCAGCATCCATGTGTGTGATGCACAGAGGCCATGACAAAGAACTTTATGTTATACATAAAGGAAGGCATATAAAGGTTTTAAATAAATATGTAATTAATTTTTTTTTAACCACAAAAATATAGTATGAGCCATGCCCCCAGGCTGCAGGCCAAGCCACGGCTGCCTCGCCAAGCCAAGGGGTGAGCACGGTGGGGAGAGCTGGGAGGCATCCCACTTGGCCAGCCACAGCCCCATCCCTCGTCTCCCCTCACCTCGGCCCATGGAAAGCGGCCCTTATGGCCCTCTCCCGGCCAGGAGAGCTGCCCGCGCTTTCCTCTCCAGCCTCCCACTCCTGCTTCCCCTCCCGGAGCCAAGTGAGTGCCTGCAAGAGGACCTTCCTCCAGCTTGGAAGCGGGGCGGCGGCAAGAAGCTAGGAAGGCCTCGACAAAGGTGAGCGCGCCCTCATGGTTCCCCCTCATGGTGGATGGCGAGAAGGTTATTGTTTGGAGTGTTCGTGCAGGGAAGATGGCTGTGATCGCTACCCAATGCAGGGTTCGCAACCTGAGGCAATTTTTTTCTGAAATTTCTGTTCGCGACCCAATTTGGTCATGAATTGAGGTGTTCGTGAGCCGAGGTACCACTGTACATATTCAAACAGTTTCTACTTCTCCTCTGTGTGAGAAGTGTAGAATGCATACTTCTTTCTTTCTACATACTGCCAATACTCAGGAACTAGGCACTTGGAAAGAAAAGACTTGCATAAACTACTAAATAAAACTTCTAAAATGAAATCAAATAATGGAAGTAACTGCTTAGAGTCACCATTTCAAACTAGATTAAAACACTGTTTTATATTTTATTTTATTCTATCCTATATCTTTGACTGATCTAGATAGAAGTCTTCACAAGCTCATTTATCAATATGCTTATTTTGATAATGTTTAAAAACATGGCTAGTTATAGCACCTGTAATATTTCAGTGGTGAATAAGCTGAAATTCATGTGTATTTCAAACAGTGCGTTATATAGTACGGTCATGTGTAATTGTAAAATGTGGATCAGCTCTTAACAATAATTGAAAGAATAGCCTAGTTTGAATGTAACAATAAGCAGCCAGGGTTCTAGAGATTACTAACTTACTGAGATCGGACAAGCTAGTACATACAGCACAAATGCTCTCTCTCAGTTCCTCCTGCTAAGCAGAAGTGGCTAAGAAATTAGACTCTCTATCCATTTTTTAGTGTGATGTATAAATACCTGGTTCAGACATCATTGTAAACAAACCATGGACAGAGGGTCTATGGTTTGTTTTGTTACACCCACTTGCAGGAACAGTCAAGGAAGAACAGCCAGGAATCACACAGCATCATGCTGCTCAATCCTGAGAAGATAGTGTTTCCTGGAAATATGGCTTATTATAGTATCTGAATGACATAATATGTTATTAACAGAGAATGGGAAAATTATGGCTGCCATATATATCTGTTTTTTGACCCCTGTGCTTTATGAGGTCTGGTTTTTCCCCTTTTTACTGTACAACAGCTATCAGCCAGCACACTCTTTTGTATAATCTATTCCTTCGGGCACACTGAACCCTTGGTATATCAGTAGCAATATACTGCATTTATTTTCCTGTTCAGTGTTTTCTACTTTATGTCTTGAATAAACTGCAGCAATGACGGGCAGGGGAATGAATGAATTCTTTCCATAATGTGACTGTATTTTATTTATTTATTGCATACAGGCTTCCCTTTTTTGTTAAATGTTAATATTGTAGAATATTATTCAGAAATACTGTAATCAAGTGTGATATAGTAAATGAAACTGAACTGGATAGAAGACTCTCTCTCTCACGCTTACTCTCTTTCTGTGTGTGTGTTTAGTTTTAGTGTTTAAAAGCAGCAATTATGTTATTATAATTCAAATATTTGTGTTGGATCAAAGTAAACTACTTTTTAAAAGTTGATGACCTGAAAGGGCATGAATCCTTTAAAGCAATTCATCATCTTTAAGAAATGCATTTTTGTGTAGAAATTCTCCTCACTTCAAAAATATGTATTAAGAGACTAAAACTTTTACCAGCTCTTTATTCTCGGCCACTATCTGGCCATTTTAGTCTTATTTCATATGAACATCCCACAGTTACATTTTGACACCTGACCTCAAATCCAAGAGGTCTTATAGTCTCCTTTGAATGATCTCATTTCAGATGCAACTCATTGCCATGTTTCTTGAGCCTTTAAAAGGTTCCTTCTGCCTTAACGTCCAAAAGACCAAGGTTAGTCTTCAACTTGGATTCTGCATGCAACTACACAACTTAGTAGTGAGTCAAATCAAACCAAATAGAGGGTGTTGTAGTAATACACTCAGTACTAAAGCAATAAGCCTGCAGGCAGTTCATAGTTTTTCCAAGTGCATGCTTTTTCTTGAGCTTGTATCTACTTACCGACATGGCTGCATGGTCATTGTTGTTATTCTGAGAAGGAAACCAGTAAGGCAATCAAAACAAAAAACATTAAAATGCACTGTCAACATCAGATTTCATTTTGGTAGCAGTCAGAAGGAGAAAACATATAAAAAAGTAGATGTTTGCTAATAACACACTGAGAACCAGTGTGGTGTAGCGGTTAAGAGTGCAGGACTGGGACTCAGGCTGGGTTCTAGTCCTCATTCAGCCATGGAACTAACTGGGTGACTTTAGCCCAGTCACAGACTTTCAGCCCAACTACCTCACAAGGTTGTTGTATGGATAAGATTAAGAGCAGGGGGAGGAGAATGATGTAAGCCACTTTGAGTTCTTCAAAAGAAAAAATGGATATAAATCTAACAAACAAGTAAGTAAATACATAAACTTTATTTCCTGATTATCTGAATGGTTCAAAAATATTGTCTGAGATAAAAAATAATCTGATCTGCCATGATTACACAAAAACTTGGTGAGGTTAATAAACTTTCCATCTGGAGTTGCTGATCCAAATAAATATCCATTTTAAAGCATTATCTAATATCGTAAAATATTGAGGAGTTAATACAAGCATAGTGGAACTGTGAGAGTCAGAGTAGTAAAATATCCTTTCTAAAAAGAATTTCTAGAAGATAGTCTGGAAATGTTTATCTGGTATGTCAACTGATTTTTTGATTGTAGTCAATTAACATGAGAGTTTCAGAGCTCCTTAGATGGACACAAATCTCTATAGCAGAACTTCTTACACACAGAGGCATTTGAGCTGCCCTCCCTCTTCCAGCAGCAGATCTTTCTGCCACTGAGCAAGTGCCTCCGATACCTCTCATATCAGAGTTGAGGTAGAGCAGCACCACATGCAGCATGAGGGTCCATTGCCAGAAGAAAGCATCGCCCCTCAGCTTTGTGCACACGGAAGTGCTTCCTGTTCAATCTGGGGAGAGTGGTACCATAGCCATTATACCAGTCTGTTACTTAGCTACATTATCAAAAATATGCTTAAGGGATAGTCAGTGAATCTTAATCCAAATAAAATAACAGTGTTTAAAGTACATTGATCCATGCCATTGATCAGAAGGTTTAAAAGGGTCTATTTTGATACAATACGAAGCTCTGTTTTTTGCTTTTAGTGTGCTCTTTTTAAAGGACACCAACATTATTGCTATCTAGTGATGACACAGACAAAGTAAATATGAGCAAACGTTTAGGAAAATCAGACGATACCACAGTTGCCATGACTAGAAACCTTAAGCCATTCAGATAATTGTCTCAACTGTGAAATATCCATAAATCATAACTTTATAGATGACTGAAGATGTGCGTAAAAAAGCTTAAGTACATACCAAAATTAGTGAAGAAAAATATTTTACACAAACTTATCTGCATATTCCTCATTGCACAAACTTATCTACGTATTTTCCAACAACAGTAAAAATTTAAGTAAAAGAAAAACTTCTAAACCAACTTATTAATATAGGGAAAACCCTATAGGTTTTTGATATTTGATACTTTTATCTTTAAACTCAAAAGGTTAAAAGTGACATTGCCTTGCTACATTTTACTCATGAATGAAGGTGAAATCTGCTATTTTATGAAGCCAGTTCACACATCTCACAAAGACAGTGATAATGTTTTCTACCAGCCTTCCTGAATTTGGTGTGTTCCAGAAGTCTTTCATTACAATTCCCATAATCTGCAACTGCAGAATCATTACTGGCTGGGAATGATGGGAAAGATGGTCTAACACATATGGATGATAGTAGGTTGGGGAAAACTATCCTATAATAAAGATGTCGCCATGGCACAGCTTCATATACTATGCCTGTAGGGTGGATTCATCTATCCACAATTACTATCATGACATGCTGAATGCTAATAGGCACTTGGCTTGCCACAACTTGTATTGTGTGAACCAAGGTGTCAGGGTTGTTTGAGGGTCAGACAATTCTCCAATAAACGTAAAACAAGCCATGAACTTTAGAGGGTTGTTTAATCCTCAAACAACCTCTGCAGCCTGGGTTCACACAACACAACAAGCCACAGCAAGCCAGACATCTATGGATGCAACTAGTAAAATACAGGTGCTCACACAGGAAATCAAGCCACAGTGGCTGTTTTAGCATACAAGCCAAGTCACTGTCTTGACTAAAGAAGCTACAAAATCATAGCTACTTCACTTCGTAAGCATAACATACATTTAAAAAAGGATTTCCTATCATCATGCAGCCTCAAAACTAACAGTGTATTGCTAAATGCTTTTGGTTGAAATAAGTTTCATTGACTACTATTTTTGGTTTCTTTTAAAGTGACATTTCTCAACTGCTTCAGGCATATGCTGGCTATAGATGAGTGTCCATTAGTAACAAATAAGCTTTCTGAAAGATGCTAATTTTTAAGGACCAAACTTTCTCCCCACAAGTCTGCTACAAGTAACAAAGAGCCATGTAAATAAAAACAATAATAGGTTTAGGAGCTGGCTACAACAGTGGCTTTGTCTTAGCTGAAAGCCCTTCTACTCATTCAAGTTGGTCACTTGATCTTCTTCAACTCCTGATTACTGCCAGTTAAAAGGATCTCCGATAGCAGGTGCTTGAACTGATCCCTGAGACCTCAAAGAGCCACTGATAATCACAGAAGATAATACTGGGCTTGATGGACTAATGTTTTCATTCTTTATAAGGCAGTTTCTTAAGTTTGTTCGCTCTCTCAACTGTCCAAGAAAGCTTTCCCTATACATGCAACTGCTTCGGAAGGGTTGAGTTGAATGTAGATTCTGTCTGCAAGCTAGGTTTTCCTCAGTCTCTCTGGAGAGAGAGAGGTAGAAAAAAAGAAACTTGCTTTTGGAAATCAATGTCCTCTTGTTTTTCCTAATCCAACATCTTTCTGGGAGTTTGAATTTTCTTCTCTCCCTACCTACACAGCTGCTTCAGATATGAGGTTCTCCTTTTCCTTTGTTCCAAATGTCAAAATCTCAGATTAACCAGTCAGCTAAGCCTCTGCATGAATCCCAATCTTACTTCTTTCAGAACAATCTAGTCACACCTCTATTTTCAAGTATTCATGCCCAGAACACACCATATCACAGCAGCTCCTGCAAATGAAAAATCAAATGTCATACTGGAGTAGAACCATTTTCCAATGAGCTAGTTTTCATCACTTGGGGAAGATTCAAAAGTAGTATTCCCCATATGTAATTTAAAGGGACACAGACCTTCCTACAAAGTCATTCTGTTGTATATGAAGATTTCAATGCATTCTCAGGATTACTTTCCTCCTAACTCAACCGTCCTTGCTGCTTCATATCTCCAGATAATAATCAGCTACCACCTGGCATTCCATTCCACCTGGCATTTCCCTTTCATTGTCTCAAGCACCACACAAAATCAACAGGCTAGCCATGGGTGAGTGAGTATAAATGCATAATCAGAGAATATCAGAATATGTACCTTGAAAAAGGCACCAAGTTGCAGCAATTCTTAATGTAGACAAGGAAGGGTATGAGAACTAAACTGATTACTGTGTCAAGCTTAGTTTCTGCCACTTCCAAATGTGGCCAAACAAGGGACAACATGGAAATTTAATTGTCTATTTTGTGGTAGAGTGCAGCATAGGATTATTCTTTGGAATGAATCTTAAAAGTTTTCCTACCTTAGTCTTCAACACAGCACCATTTACAGATTGTGTACAACACCATATCACAAGACATGAAAACAAGCTCTACCAGAGAAAGTGGAGCACAAAGCCTAGTGATTTTTATTGTTAAACTACTCCTAATGATTGGATAGAATGGCTTCAACAAAATAAAGCTTAAATTCTACAGAATTCAGTTACATTACTCTGAAGAAATAACCAAAGAGACTAATACCTAGAACAAGACCACTGCAATAACCTGAAGCAAAGGAAGACTTGATTTTAAAACAGGAAACAAATACTCCTGAATGTGGATTTTTTTAAACTCAAAATTAAAGCTTGAAGTAAAATGTTTTAAACAAAAAGCGGTGTTGGTAAGGTTACACTCATTTTATACCACCTTTCTCAAAAGTTGTGTTAACACAAATTCATGTTGCAGTAAGGCAGGAAAGGTTCTTTAAAAACAGCTGGTGATGTTGAACAGGTTAAGTAGTAAACTTCATTTTTTAAAAATCTTAAGATTTGCAAGTGAGTTTGTTCACAGGAGGCAATCCTGAAATAGCTGTTCTCATGACTTTACACCAAACAAGTTGAGGCACAGTGAGGTTGCTTTCAATTGTCTGAAATTAAAACTGCAATTGTTGCCCCAGATGGACCTGAAAACAAGTGGTATGATCTAGCTCTTGGCATTTGATTAGAAGGAGCTGCAAAGTGCTCTATGACTCTTCCTTAGTTACAAGTACAGTTAAAAAACTTGGAAAAAACCAAGAGTCCAACACTTTCCTCACAAAAATTACTTTCTACTTCATTTATCATTGTTAACTATGGCATAGGGTGCTAGCACCATGGTTAACCTTAACCAAGGTGCTTTTTTTAATAGCCAGGATTTTAATCCTAGTAATCTAGAACAGATGTTAACCTACAAGGAAAGGAAGGGAAAAGGTCAGAAGGAGAGAATGTACGGGTTCTGGTTCATTCTGGTTTCTTAACCAGGGTTAGGTCACAGTGAGGCATGTTGTGAACCTGCTGAGTTTAACAGGGTTGGTGGGGTTGTTGTTTTTTCCACCATGTATCTCAAAGCATCCTTAGACTACATATACGAAAACAACTTGCGATTGCTTGCATGTTCTATACTTACAGGCAGGTGAGTAAAAACCTGAAAGGTACTTCTTAAGAAGTTAATCAAGTCCATCAAATAGCCACTGGCTCTTCCATCGGGCTCAGTCATTGTCCAATCATAGTCAGCAAGTTGGATAAATTCATCAATCTTTTGGTTAAGTTTGGTATAAATCTCCCCTTCAGCAGCATGTCTTGCATCCTGAAAAATATATACAGAGTATGCTTAACCTCAAATTTTGTTAGCACAGAAATAATTCCTTAAAATGTGGTGCAGTAAGAGGCCAACAAAAGAGAAGACAAAGATATAGAAAAATAGACAAGAACTACAATGGAAACTGTTGGAAATGTAATAAAATAGATGGGATTTTCTACCTTATGTGGTGGACTTGTGAATAATTAAAAGATTTTGGATGTTGAAACATGCAGAAATAGAAAAAACTTTTAAAACTATGTTTCCTATGCATCATAACAATATACTTTTGAAAATAATGCCAGAGACTCTTTAAAAGAACATGTCAGATTTATTCAAATATATGACAACTGCAACAAGAATTATAATTGCTTGTAAATGACAGTTATTCTTTTTTAAAGCTTCAATAGAGTATCGATTGACAAAAAGATAAGAAAATGGTCTCTTTGGAAATTTGCAGATTATGAATGTATTGGCTATATTGATAAAAATCCCTTGGCAATTTTGTTTCACTTCTTTTTTTATACCTTTTTTCCTTTTTGTACCTTATTTTAAGAAAACATTTCAAATTATATTACAAAGAGAAGAGACAAATTTAATTGCTATTTAAATACAAATCAAAATATATAGTTGAAAAAATAATTAGCAATATCAGAGTAATCAGTAACTTGTCACAAAATGATATTGATGCTTTATTTGTTTGCTTTGTCTTTGAAATTATGAAAGCAGAAAATAATTATATTATAAATATTCTGAAAAAATAAAGACTTAGACTTTAACTGTTTTAGAAATATGTCAAGTGAGTAAAAACAGAATAGTTTTCTGCATAAGACAACATCATTAAAAAAAACAGAATAGCAAGAGAGAATTCTGTTATTTTAAAGGTAAGGACAGTACAATCCTTTATTTAGAAATAATTCCTATAACTACAATGGGGCTTACTCTCATGTAAGTGCATATCAGATTTCATCTGGAGTCAGATTGGTATAATTTGCCTCCATGAGATGCAGTTACAAAAGCAGAACATACTGAGCTGCAGGAAGGCTAGGTTGATGATATGTATTCAGGTTTCCATAAAAAGGTACATAAGGATTAATAAAAAAAGGATTTTCCATCACAAGTGAAGCGTATGCACTAGTGGGATTCTCTAGGGTAAAAATAATAAGTGTAAGTAATATAGAGAGCTGTAGGAAGAAAGAATCTACAAAGGGTATGCCCTTATAATCTGACTGGCTTTGTTCGCAATTAATTTTGGATTTTTTTCTCCAGGAGCTTAGATACCACAAATGACAGTCACAGCATGACTCAACTGAAAATTAGATATAGAGCCCAGTACAGAGGGCCTCATAAATATTTCTGTTTAAACCCAGAACAAAACAAAACTAAGCCAATATAGAGAAATCTGATTAGTATTTTCCTTATTACACTGTATTCAAGAAGCTGCATACATATAAGTATCAAATCCTTAAATAACAAAGTAAGAATAACTAAATTGGTTTTTATTAGAAGAGAAGCAATCCATTGCTAATAATGGTTTCATCTGCAAAAGTTGTTCCTTACTTTCATCAAAAGAACATTTGGGCTTCTGTCACTACAGTTCCACTGAACCAAATACTACAACAGGATAGCACAGCCCCTAGAACAGCCTTTTCCTGCTGGGTGCCCCCAGATAAGTCAGACTAAAATTCGCATCGTTGCCAGCAAGCATTCCATTCTATACTGTTTGCAGATGATGGGAGTTTAATTCCAACCTAGCTGGAAGGTGTTATGTTGAGGGAAAGCTGAATTAGACCAATTCTTTACAAAACAACCAGCCAGAACTGTTACATATCAGACCTTGAATAGGTAAGGTCAAGGATAAACAGAACTGTTGACAGGTTCAGTAATCCCACCACCTGCTTTTCATGAGTAAAAGTAATCCATGCCTTTGGCTTCCTTTGACAGTTGACTTTTGATGACTGTTAAGAGGGATGAAAACTCCTATTTAGAACCCCCATAGGGCAACGCCCAGGGTTGATATCCACTGTACTGTGACAGCAGGTAATCCCCAGAGTATTGACTCAGCCAAGGATGCATTCCTCCACAGTTGTGCAATATAACAGGAAGAGGAAGAGGGGAGGGGCAAAAGGAAAAATTTAAAAAATGCTTTTGCCACTCTTGCCAAAGGAGTCACTGGCTGGTTCCCTATACCCATAATAGGTCAGTAACTCAGCTTCAGAAAACATGACAAACGATTATACGTACAACAAACCCTAAAATAAGCTATAGGTGTCAGGGTAACTTGTGGGAATCCAGGTTTGCATGGCACATTAACCCATTCCAGGCTGTAATGTTGTGCAAGTCATAGCCTATACAGGCTGCTTCATGTGTTGCAATGAAGCTAATTTTGTTTTATCACCACACACACAAAGATTAGAAAACCATATAGCCAATCCTATGCAAGGCCCAGCACATATACTTCTTTATACACAAAGAAATTAGTGCCCATCTTTTATGTACACAACATGATTTGTACATACACATTAAAAATGTGAGGTATACACTAGCATTTAAGGCAGGGGTCTCAAACTCGCGGCCCGCGGGCCAATTGCCGGGACGGGTGGGGCACGGGGGAGGGGCCCTGCGGCCTTCAAAGCACCAGCAGCACCCGGGCCGGCGGCGGGATGAGCGGCCCACCCCCACCACGGTGGTGGAATACTTGATGCAGCCCAGCCTCACCCAGACTCTACTTCCAGCGGCCCCCAGGTAAGTTGAGTTTGAGACCCCTGATTTAAGGTATTGCGTAAGTATAGTACTGGAAAGCAATTTATTTTTTTGCTGAAAGAGTGGTGAAGGTGATTGTGATGAACAAATTTTTCAGGAGAAGAGAGATAGAACAAATGTGCTATGCCCATATCTGATTGCCACAAGCAACACAGCACTGGCATTTCAGCTTGCATTGGTCTCTTTCATGTCTGTTCTGCAGCTATGGACCATCTGTGGAACCAGAGATGGTAATGCACAGTCTTCTCAGTCCAGGTGTCATGCAGCAACTGGTCCCTGCTTGTTTGTGGGCCTTGTAGTTTAGGTCCAAAGGGCCAAACATGCTTGTGGAAACTCATAGCCAACCAAGCTGTACCAACCTGATGCTAAACTTATCAATTCTGCCCAGTACAAGGAACTCTAAAAACTGAATTTTCTCTTGTCCTGTGACTCACTGTCTTCAGCATTTCTATGACATGCCTTTAAGCAGACTGAGTCATCCTAAATTTTACATACATTTTTGCAAAATCAGCAAAGTAAATACTATTCATAAAATACTGTTTCATATTTCAATATACTCTATTAAGATATTGGCATAAATGCCAATTGCAGCAAATTCAGTAGGCAGATCTGGCACATGAGAAAAACTGCCATCAGTACACATGCACCTTTGATTGTATCATTCCTATTTGCCCAAGTTCTACAATTCACAGTGGCCTAAATAATCAATGTTCCCAAGTTTGCAAGTACAGGAGCACAGTGTTAAATCTGTGAAATACTCCTTTATCTATCCTATGTCCTCCTTTAACTCTGACGGGAGAGATTAATGTTGGAATTAGATGGGTTTAGATTTGGTTATAAAATAAAAATACTAAAGAAAGAACTAGGTTTCGTATAGATTATCCTGTTTAGTTCGATTGTCTATGAAATCCTGTCCTGTATGGGTGTATATGCAGCAAGGTAATTATTTGAAACTCTCTATATATCCATTATGGTACTGACTGATGTGTTGTTTAGCATGTTTTCCTACTTGTTACAAAATATTTAAAACTTGTAAGAATAAATAAATTCTGATGCAGGTTACATTTTCATTGTCATCATTGCATGAAAGTTATTTAAAATATTAAGATTTCTTTGCTTCTTGGAAATAGAATTGCTAGGATCCAAAGGACCATAAAATTAATCCCATGAGACTGAAAGGTACGTATTTTATTCAACCTAAGTTTTTATTCAAACAGGTCCCTGTACTACATGCAAACTATTTTTGAAATGCTGCAAGGCAGGCAATGCCAACACACTAATTCTAGTCAGGCCTTACACTGGCTTGAAGACTATAATCAAGCAACCCAATTTAAAAACAACAAAAATGTTATTGCATATTCTTTTATTTGGAAACCACATTTGTACCGAAAAAGAATCTTAAATAATCACTAACATGTATGTTGAAGTTTGAGAAAGGAGTGGGTGTAACTAAGACTCTGGACACAAACATGGTACAGTTTTGCCTCTTAGGGAAGAAGCAATACGACCCCCTCAGTACCTATGTGGTACACAGCTCACCATGGATTTACTGTAATGCAATTATGTCATTTCAATTAAATTAGGACAACATTCTAAACATGACATCTATACAATAACAATAACGAACTCATCACACATTTAAGTTCATCTACCTTACTGCTAACGTAATATGCCCAATATTCTTTTCCATATAGTTTGTTTTCCTTGTTTGAAAATTGTCTCCATAAACACTGAATAGCATTTTATGTTGTTGTAGTGCAGTTACCTGATATATTCAGAACTTTCATCCCAAGACAGAAAATGAAAGCAAGATATAAAGAGAGAAGGACTGGGTTCCCTAGACTGAGCCCTGTGTATTTAAAAAAAAAAGAAAAAACATCTCACATACCTTAAATGTTGAAAGACCATAGAGTCGTGCTGTGTGAAGAGTCTCTTGGGAGATATTTGTAATATTAGTTATAAAGTCCTCAAGATATTTACATGCTTGTTCCAAATGTGTTGTGTTTATGATAATTTGCACTAGCTTTAAATACAAGAAAAACAGGAACAAATTCTGATGAAATGTTTTTATAATATATAAGTGAATTTTATTTTATTGTATTGCATAGAATACACGAGTCTATCAAAGAAAAATGATTCATAATATGCTTATTAGCAATACTAACATATGCAAAAGCTATGTAGTTTAACAGATGACTACAATGATCAGGTGTGCATGATCACAGTAGGGGAATGAAACCACAAGAGCATATTTTCCCTGGCACACATGCCAGATGTGTGCTGGGGTGTTGGTACAATTACTCTTGCTGATGCATCTCACCATGTCATATGTGCTTAGTAAGGGGGGGCTTGTTGCTGCGTTTAACAGGTCACTAAAACCAATGAGCTGTTGCAGGGTGCTGGGGTAGCAACAAACTACCCTTGTCAGGTTCACACAACATTGCAAAGTGTGCTGGTCAGAGCTGGGGTGGCGGTAACTTACTGGCCCTGTTAAAGCTTGCACTACAGAACATAACTATCTATTTACTGAATGTGAGAGCCACCCATTAGTATTCCAGTCTCTGGGCAGCCATTACCGTAGAACATAGCCCAAATACCCCGTGTAGCTACACCTCATAGGGAAGCAAGTGTAATGATGGTGGGCACATCTCCTTTCAGAAAAGTTTGTCCATCATTCCTGACCTTTTCATTGAGAAACTTCTGGAGGAACGGAATGGTTCAGAGAAACTTAGCCTAAAAACCTGGGAACTCCACACAAGAGCATACAAAACACAGAACATTTCTAAACTTACCTCCGTCAAACCCATGTGAGGCTTTTTGATGAGATTTTGTAAACAACTGCTTAAAGTTCTAGTCAGCAGCAAATTTGTAGCTTTTCTAAGCATATCATCTATCTCGGTTGAACTGAAAAATAAAGTTTAAAATACCCTGAAAACAAATATTAATTCAACTAGTATTAAATAACTGTGCAACCTTTGATTCTTCCTGCTTCCTTTCAAAGATACTCCCCATGGTACTTTTTATATTAATCTTCATCTTCAGCTGTATGTTATAGTCACAGCAGAAGAATTATATGTTTGCCAACTTTATTAGAGAAAACGCACACTGAGTACATTCCAGAAGCCTGTCAAGCAACTGCATATCTTTATTGTGACACAAGAACACACACAGCCCTCACTATATGATATGCATTGGACACCATGGTGCAAAGTAGGGGTGCAGAAACCCAGGCCCAGGAGCCAAATCTAGCCCTCTAGGGTTCCCCAGATAGGTATTTCCTTCACCCAGTCTCACCCCTTCCCCCAAACATGAATCATTGTACAGATCCGTGGCACCTTCCGAAAGACTGAAATGCCTTTCCTACCACTTAATTCCTGGTAGTAAGGGTTTTAAGCAAAGGTATTGCTGAATGTGACCTCTGAGAATTTCTCAAAAACAGAAATCATCCCTTAGCATGAAAGAGGCTCAATGCCCATGAAGCTCCCAGAATGGTTTATAGCAGCCTTTCTCAACCAGGGTTCCCTGGAGCCTTAGGGTTGTGGAAAATGTCACTGTGGGATCTATTAGAGATATGTGTGTGTGTGTAACAGAAACTCACACACATACACACAAGCTATGTGCCAGGGGATCCAGGAAGAATCCCTACCCAGGACAGAAGGAGTCAGTTTGAAGCGCTTCAGTGTCAGGCTCATGGGGAGTGGTATGGCAGTGATTCCATGTGCCTTTGGCATTAAATGCCCAGCCTCCATTCATTACACACACCCTCTATGCTTTACAGACAGGTGCTGAGATGAAGGAGTAAGAAACAGGCCCCAGTTGGTGAGCAGCAGGACAGTGGTGGGCCCAGTGAAGCCTCCATGGGCCGAGACTGTCTATCTTAGTGCCACAAAGAAGAGGAAGAGACTGCTCTCCCCTCATGCCCACAGGCAGATTAGGTTGGCCTAGAGGACCTTTCCCCTCTTAATCTGCAAAACAGTTCTTATGGGAAGGGTGAAAGGGTGGTATGTCACTTTAATAAATAAAAATAATATAAATAAAACTAGTTTTGTGCTAATTCTAAGTGCATGGGCATAGTTTGGTCTGAGGGATTTATAACAGTATTTATTATAAGCATAACAATTTAATAATAATTCATAATAATTTTTATGTAGGGGTTCCTTGAAACACAAAAAATAATTTAAGGGTTCTTCCAAGGTAAAAAGGTTGAGAAAGGTTAGTTTTTAATCAAGGCAGGAGTCTTTTAGCACAATTCCATTGTCAAACAGCAGTATGAAATAGACTGTGTTGAAAATAAAAATATAACTCTTGATCCTGGGAGTAAGCTGGATCTTGTTTAACTTAAGGCATCATATTAGAGGTCTGATTTAGAGATAATCTGCAGTTTGCAGTAAGGTAGGCTTCATGAGTTAATATGCAATAGAACTTAATTTCAATATAATTGCTAGAGTTTACCATTGCCTAGTGATAAAAGGACTGGATCAAATATATTGTATAAATTCTAAGTGGAATATCCCATCCTTCTATCATTTAAATGTGCACCAAGTAAACTATAACCCTATTAGGGTCCAGTTTACAAGCATTTAACTAAGATCCAGGTTTTCAAAGGTGCTGTCAAAGTGTATTTGCCATTTCAGATCCTTTGCCTTAACATCTTGGCCTTCTGAGAAATAGCAAGCCATAAGATAGGAAGATGGCCTGACCATCTAACCCAATATTGACTACTCAGACTGGCAGTGGTTCTTCAGGATCTCAGGCAGGTCATTCGCAACGCTCATAAACAGATTATTTACTGGAGATGCCAAGGACTGAAACCAAATCTTCTGCATGCAAGGAAAGTGATCTACTAGTGACCTACAGCTCTTTCCCAGGCTACCTCTTTTCCATGTTTGTGTTTGATTTGCAGGTAGTACCTTTTCAGGTTTCAGAATTGTACAATGCAGTCTTGACAGTTATGAAGGGAATTGTTTTTTTAGTACGTTCTCTAACAATTCATTATCTTCATTGTTATCACCAGATGACCATTTCTATACAGGTGAAATTTATGACATTTTGCCACAATGTATTTTTTTTAATGGGAAACTTTCAAGAATGCAAATTCCCCTGCCAAAGCTATTTAATAGGATTTGTTTGATAAGTGCAGGAGGTTTCAATACAGCATACACAATATGATGCAAATTTAGCAGAAGTAATAGCTGAACAGTATTGCAGACAGTGAAGTAGATACACCCTGGATTATTATTTTTTTTTCTTGGTTCAACTGCTGGGTGACTAAAGCAGAATTCCTTGGCTGCAGATAGTTGTGGTTGTCTGTCTGTCACTCCTTGCTGACTAGCTGTTAACTTAGATTCCTAGGGTGACATCTAGGACAGAAAGTATTCCACTGCTTGTGTGAATGGTACTAAGTGGGTGGATTAGCATAATTCACACATTACACTATCCAACCCTGGCAGAAAGTGAACACTCCTATAGATCATTAGTTTGACAACCAGTTTTCATTATCTCTGGTTTGACAGCCCCTTCAAAGTGCCCAAACAGCACACCAGAGGAGCTGACAGTGGTTGGCAAACTGTTTTAAACTGCACCCACAATGGGTGCATTTTCTTTTCTTTTTAGAAATATATTCTAGTCACATTTATGCAATTGTAGAGGTGCACAGTTCTGCAAGTGTGAAAATTGGAAATAGGCTTTCTGTTGTGCACGTTGCCTCAAAACACATGAGAACATTTGTATACATTCAATCGCTATTTAAAAAATACTTTTCTAAGCACTGACAGCTCTTCCAATGCACTATTTGGGCATTCTAAAGGAACTATCATTGGTTGTCAAGCCACAGATGGTGAAAACTGGCTGTCAAGGCAGAGATTATGAACTCCAGTGGGAAAAAAAGTTAAAGAGCAAAAAAGCTACAGCCAGACCAAAAAGGGCTTGCAATCACAGCAGGACACATTCAACCAAAGCCCTATACAATTGCTGCTTGGCCCCTTGTGAGACAGCTAGGAGACAGTGACCCCAGTGAGCTTGGCAAGAGAAGGGAGTTTCACACTCCCTAGCTATTACCCAAAACGTGAAACAGAGTTAGTCAACTGAGTTCAGATGACACAACTCATTGTGGGCATAATAACCCAGAAAACCACATGCCACCTTGTAAGAAATTGTCTGAGTTCACATGGCACAATAACCCAGAGTGGCTTGTCACTTACAATGGATTGTCATGTCATGCAAACCCAGTCACCACAGGCACTGGGCACTCTAAGGTAGCCCCCATGCCCTAGAAGGTTGGGGACAACTGGTATAAAAGTATTTGTAACATTTGGGAATAACACTGCTTAACAACATTAAATTAATTAATGACTATAACAATGCTACAATTATCTTAATTCTTCTGAAGGCAAGCTGATCATAATTATATGTGAAATTCAAAAGTTACACACAAAGTTTCACATCTGCATATTGTTACTTTCAATTAGTTTGCATTTTCTTTCCTTTTCTAAATAACCAAACAAGGGACTGGGCTACAGAGGAGAAGGCCTCCGTTAATGTTTTGCAAGCAATTTGACAAAATATGCTATGTTCAATTGTGTAACTTGGACTGCATTTGTTAAACAGTGTAATTGGGAAAGAGTAATCTGCATGATTAAATAGTTCCTGTTTTGAAATGAAGACTAAGAAGCTTTATTAGTTTGGTATGAGTGAAGGGAGAGTAATTTACAGTTGTCAAGAGTGTGCACAGCTTGATGACAGATCTGTAAATAGCTTCCAGATTTCAGCAAACAAAACAGAACTACACCTTTCATCCAAATAAAGTCAAGTAATTTTTCTGAGAGGCTAAAAATGAAGCCTTTTAAAAGCTTGTTTGCCACTTTCTTTGTATTTGCCCATCCATTAGAAATTGATTTCCCTGTATTTTGAACAGCTTTAAAAACAAAATGTGGAGGAGTAGGGCAGGGAAGATGTGGTGCTGAACCAAGACAAAAACTAGCAATAAACCCAAGACTAAATTCATATTTCCACCAATATAAGCAAGAGGAAAAAGGTACACTTTATCTACAAATTGGGAAAAAACTAAGGCAATTTCTAAAACTATAGCTGTAGTAAAATATAAGGGAAGAGAAATATCTGGGATCATACAGATCTAGGTACTATGTGTACAGTTCCATGTTGGGTAGCATTTCATACGAACAGAAAGTTCCACATAAATCTAACTAGTCTGCAGGCACAATTGCAAAGACCTTTCATACTCTACAAGGTCATTCAAGGGGATATGTTGTAAATCCTTTATCTGGTATATGGATGCATGATAATTACATCTTATCACATTCACAATTCATATGAAGCTGCCTTCATACCAGGTCAGACCACAGATCCATCCTTCCATCCATCTGCCACAGGGGTAGAGCTCCCAACTCCTCCACCGCTGCTGAATCTTCCACCACTTGTACTCTCCACTCCATCACCCACAGATCCTCTAGACCAGGATCATTAGGAAACGGGTAGAGAGAAATCTTTCTACTCAGTCCCCCAGAGATTGTCATACAGATCACTGAGAGGTGTGTGCTTATACGAGTACATGCAGCCCTCTGAGTTAAACAGTTGTACACTCCTAATCTATATTGACTGACAAATCTCTTCAAAGTTTCAGAGAGCAGTCATTCTGCACCTAGAGATTCCCCCGATTCAACCAGGGAATTTGCAAAAGCAAAGCATGTGCTCTACTACTAAGAGTTGGTTCGTCATTCTTTGTCTGGATACATAAACAAAATGAATGTATTAAAAGTCATACACACAGAGTTTTTGTAAATTCTTACCTGCGATGAAGGGATTCTGAAAATTTAAGGCTTGCATAAATGAATTCTTTAACCTGGATATAAATCTGAGGCACTGACTGAGACATTGGAAGTTTCTTTGGAAAACACTGCTGTAGTGGGGGAGGGAGAAGAAAAAAAATATCATGCTATAATTCAAGTTAAGCAGGTTATGGGGGGAAGACATGGATCTCACAGGTTAACCTCTATCTGATCAAAACATTATTGTGGTACTGTATTGTATTCTCTCAAAAGAGACAGGCTTTCCATACCTGAAATTCCTCATTTTGTTCAAATATGATACTGTTAAAAGCATGGCTACAGTCAAATGATAACGAAACATGCATCTAGACTGAACTGCAAAAATGCCCAAAGGGGAAAAGATTGGTAAGAGTGCAATCCTATGGACTGCACCCTCCCTACCCAGAAATGTGGAGGCTCTGCCAGCGTGACATTAGCTGAGCAGGAGCAGTGACAGAAGTGATCATCACCTGTCCTCCAATATTCTATATTTTTTATGGCATCTAGCAAGTATACTTTGGAAGAAAAGAGGAAAAGGCTGAGGGTAAATAATATCTTGACCTTCCCCTGAAATTTGTTCATGTTCTTTCTAATTACTGATTCTATGAATAACTTTCTTGGGTAATGAGCAGGACTATATTCCAAAACCTGCAGTTGAGGAATGATGGTTAATTATTACTGTTCTAACACATCAGCATAGTAAGAAGAAATTCATGCATAAAAGGTGATAGGCTAGGAAGAAGGGCACATGATCAGAGTCTTCAGCCAATCCCTCCATTCTTACTTAATGAACATTATGCCTGCAGGGAGCTAAAATGGTACCTACACACTGGAAATACACTGAAATAGATTCTGGTTAGCGGGAAATCTATGGTTTGGTAAGTTATAGCTTGCACTTTCAGACATTATGAGATGGGCCCAGTCCCCTTGATTTGAATGGGTCTGCTCTAACTACGAATAAATCTAGATCCAGCCCACTGGCAACAAACGACACACCAAAAGATTGGAATAACTTCTATTCCTAGTTCTAAATTTGCACTCTTCTGTACATACCCTCTTTTTATTTTTAGCAAAACAAATAAAATAATAATACCTTCACTTTGAACATGAAGGAAGGGGAAACAAAGTACACAAACTATGGTTTGGAAGTTCAGAATGTACCCTAACTCTCCTTAGCTGATTTTGAAACAAATGTGTGTGTTTCTTACCTTGTCATGTTCTGGATCTTGAAAAGGAAATTTGCTAATCACAATTTTATACTCCTCTTCATTTGATACAGGAATCGGACTGTAATTATCGGCTTCAAAAATATCCCTGTGTAATTCAACGAACACATGAAGAACATAAATAATAAAATGCATGGTTACCAGAACAATATATATTGCTAGCACACATAGCCTGGTGACTTAAACTGCTGCTAATTGCTAGAGATAAGAGATACAGATACAGAGAAACAAAAACCCAGTTCTATCACAAAAACAATTGACCGATAGATTGACTGTACAGGAGTGGCATGTGTAGAGGTAGAAAGCCAGTGGTATCTCGGCTCACAAACGCCTCAGTTCACGACCAAATCGGGTCGTGGACAGAAACTTCATAAAAATTTTGCCGCAGGTTGCGAACTCTGCATCGGGTGACGATCATGAGCACGCCCGCCTTCCCTGCACAGGCGCGATCACGGTCATGCTGGGGGGGGGGGGGGAGATGGCCACGACTGTGCCTGTGTTCCCTGCCCAAGCGCACCCACTCCCACCTCTCCCATGTACCTGCCTCCCCCCCGCATGCCCACACCCACCTCCCCCCCCAGTGTGCCTGCAATTGCGCCCATCACCCCCACCCCCCCACACGCTCGCGGGGGGGGGGGGGAGATGGCAGTGATCTTTGTTGTTCTTTGTCACTTTGCTTCAAATTTTTGTGAGTAAAAAAAAATAGTTGCAGAATGGATTGACCTTATTTACATTGACCCTTATGGGAAAATTTGACTTGGCTCATGACCAATTTGGGTCACGACCAGAGTTCTGGAACAGATTAAGTTCATGAGCCAAGGTACCACTGTAGAAACAGAAAACCAACTGCGAATGTTTGTGCATCATGCATTTTGCATGATTTTAATACTGTCGGTTTGAACGATTTTAATTCTTTCTGCAAATCATTAAGTTATACAAAAAAGTAATATAGGGTACTGTAGCCTTGCTCAAATCTTTTAAGACTTTACAAAATATTTCATAGATGTTTTCAGTTGTATTTTTGCAACTGTAACTTTAAAAGTTTAAAAATTGACATCCGAAGGATGTGAATTATGCTCAGTGCAAAATCAAAAGGCAGTGTTTGGTTCACAGAACAGCTGAGGCTCACCACAGCTTATAAATGCCATTGAGGGTTGTGGGACAGGCAGGCAACCATTTTGTGTATTCAACACCCTTGCAAGGATAGAAATACAAAATAGCTGCCCACTTGTGCTACAATCCAACTTGCCATAGCTTGCAATGTAATACAAACTCAGCAGCCAGCAGTTATTTGAGGCTTTAACCCTGCCAGCTACCAGAGCTATGCAACAGTCCCAAAAAGTAAAATAAATCACAGTGGGCTGACATGACATATGAACAGACTCAGAATGTATTCACAGAACACACACATGCATTTTATAAGGCAAGTATTTGAATAAGACATGTATTTTCACAGATTATCCTGTTGATGTAACGGTAGTTAGAAGTTTGTGGCATTCTCTAACTTGCTGCCATTTCAAAATACTAATATTGCTTCAAATATTCCAATATAGAGTCTTTGTGATACTAACCTGAACAAAACAGCCCATTTTTTAAGTAGAGTCTCATTGTACTGGTCTCTTATTTCAAATAAAAGATCAAATAGTCTGTTCACAAGGAAGCCATAGCCCTAAAAATGGTATAATTAAAAATTAAACGTGTTATGACTACATGCAGTATTGCAGTATTTAAATTCCTAATATCACTGGTTTGGTGAATAAACAGCAAAATGCACAACCCCTTTCCCAATTAATGGACAATCAGAGGCACTCTTGCCTCTCTCCCCACCACATCCTTGATGTTTCCCTTGTTTCTTGCCCCTCCTCTCAGCCATCTCTGGTTTGGTTCATACACTGGCAGTGGTATTCTTGTTGTGAAATGAGTGGGCACCACTTTCTTTCAACCATCCTTTGACAGAAGATGTGAGCCCAGAGATCCACTATAATATCTGAATGTATAGAAAAAGGAATTATATTAGTGGGGTCTCCATGTGAGCTGCCACTCTGGTAGAAGAGCACCTGGATCACACATTCATGGAAGGAAGTGGGAGGGAAGAGGCCAGTGCCATTGGCCGCTGCCAACTTATCAACCAGGGTTTCCTCTCCCACCCATCTTTCTCCTCCCATGTAATACATGTGCTGCAATATGCAAGCCCTCCTTGCATCCCCTCCTCTTTTCCAACAAAATATAATAATTATTTTACTTCTTGGTATAAAGATGAAAGTTTCTCATAAGCACCTGTCCCAAACTTCTGCTCTGTAACTCTTTATCATAGAAGAGAATTGATAACTGAGCAATGGATATTCCACATTAATTTGATTAAATAATGTTTCCTGATAGGTTTTAACTTCTACTCACAGTGAAGGATGTGGGGATACAAACTCAAGATTTTTGGAATGCAATATAAGTGATGCAATTACTAATTTAAATATAAACCAATTCAAACCAGTGGTGCTGCCATGCGTGCCTTACAAGGAATACTAGGGCAGCAACCTTATCTCTACCTATCTGGGATTTATTTCCACTAAATATGTATAGACCTATGCTATGAGAAACTTCGTATAGTTTTTCCTAGACTACACAAGGACATTTCGTAAATTCTAAAAACTATAATTCCTGGAGTTCTTTAGAAAAAGCCATGACATTTAAAGGTTTTAAACTAGTTTAACTTGGGGCCTATGGGATCCATCTCATCCAGTGACCATTGTAAATCACTCTAAATTAAACACTCTCTCCCTCAAACAGTTTAATCAAGTAATACATTGTTTTACCTTCTCTGTGAATTTTGTTATAAATAGACCAACACTGCTACCTAGACTTGAATTGCCTCTTCAGTACCCATGCTTTATAATACAAACTTTGTCAAACTTAATTTCTTTCTTATATTCTTGTAACAGTATATTATTATCAAGCGAGAAGAACCTAAGAGCTATATGCTCTATTGTACTTCTATTTAAAGTACCACATTTGGGCCAATAGCTTTAATAAAATAATAAATCAGAAAACTAGTGTTTTGATGATGAAAAGGAGTACAGGCCTAGATGTTTCATGTATGATATCGGCTCATTTCACATATTACTCAGTTTCCATTGAGCGGTACATTCAATGGGTAAATGAATCATACCTCTTTAATAAATTACATCAAATATGTTAACTGCAAATACACATTTGTAGCACTTTACAAATTTTAAGCAAACATTAAGAAAACTTAGTGTGCACTTGTCCTTGAGATAGGCATCTTCTAAGTTTTGGTCTTGAGATGGAAATTTGAACCCACTGAAATAAGCTAAGCCAGGGGAGAGTTGCAAGTGGACATTTAAAGGCATACCTGATACAGGGTATTTTAATTCAGTTGCTAACACATCACCAACCTGCAAGGTATCTGCAAACACAACAATCAGATTCTTCAGCTCCAGAACAAGATCAGGATCAGTGCAATAGGACTGAAAATTAAAATCACACGTTGTGTTTTAAGGTTTTTTTAACTGGTACTAATTTTACTTTCAGATCCAGTAAAGATATTCAGTTGATGTTTGGCAAGCAATTTTGACAATGGAATGTTGTTCTGTGGAGATACTCAATCCCATTAACATGGTTTTCTAATAAAACTTACACCCTTCTCCATCTTTCCCTGTGTGCAGGAACTTAGAAGAAGAGAGAAAGAGAGAAGATAAAAGATTTTAAATTGCATGCTTGGAAGAGCTATCTGGGCACTACTCTGGCGTCTCACTTCTACGTCCAAAATGCACATGAAGGAGAAGAACAATCTCTTTGCCTTCATGTCCTTTCCTGTCTCAACATCTGCAAAAGAGCCGCAGGGTTATAAAGAAGCACATAGCAAGTCTGGGCTGGATCTGATCAAAGGCCTATCTAGCCCAACATTCTGTTCACACAGTCACCAACCAGATGTTTGGAAGCCTGCAATTAGGACATGAGGAAAACAAAATCCTCCCACTAATGTTCCCTACAAGTGGTACTGAGAAGTACAATAATATTGGAGATGATCTATATGCATTGTGACTAGAAGACATTGGAAGCCTAATCCTCCATGATTTTTTTAAAGCCACTTTTTTAAAGAGTTGGGTGACATGCCATCACTATTCCTCCTACAGTGAAACAGGATAAGAAAAGGGGATGCAGTCTCATAGCCCACTCTAAATCTCTACATTCTGGTTTCTGCTGCAAATATGATCTACTCGAAGTTCAAATTTAAAACAGTAGAAGATAAGGAAACTATTTTTTCCAAGTGTTTAAAACCATCTATAACACAGGAGGGCATGAACTATTAAAATGCCGCTTTTAAAATAGCTATAGATGGGTGCGAAAATTATTATGAATCACAATGCATAACGTGCCAGGTTTTTAAGTTCAAAACAAGTTGCCACAATAAAAATCTATCAGCAACAAGTAGTCCTAACCATTCCATTCTTTTAAAAGTAAATATCCATTAAGCAAATTATTTAATTAATTTCTGTACCACCCAATAGCTGAAGCTCGCTCTATTAAGAGAGTAAATATAGTTGAGACTAAATTAACAACAAAGTACCAGTTTCCAGTAGCTGGAAATAGATCTATTGCCACATAGACATAATGCTTTGGAAGAACCAAAGGGCAGCTGTAAGGGTCTTGCTGGAGAAGTTTATTTTGGAAACAAGGTTTTTGGAATGATAATTAAGAACTATTTCCTGGTACTGCTTACAGTGTTAAACTAATTCAATCTTATCTAATGAAGAGGTCAGTTGAAACTAATTAGGATGGATTGCAATAATAACAGCAGATTAACTCTGCATATTCTAAACTGCTGGACTAAGGGCACAGTTTGGAAGACCCAAGGAGTTGTAAATCCAAGAAGGATTATGCAGATAGCCCATGGCTGTGACTCACAGCCTGATACTGCTGGGGCAAACAAAAGCCTGGCAGGCTCTCCCCCAAATCAGAGCAATTTTTAATTACAAAAAACCTCACAAAGATAGATCTGGGGGGTTTTTTCACTTTGACATTATCCTTCTTCTAAACACACTGAAAAGTTCCTTTAGCAAATGAACTTAAAGGACATCGTCACAATGCTTGCTCACTTACTGAATGAGTTCTAAGGACAGCAATAATCTTTGAAAGTGCCATGTTCCAAAGTTCATCAGTGTAAGCTCTTGTAATCAGTCCTTGGGTTACATGTAAAATGTGATCTTCCACTACAAAAAAACTAAACACAAACATAATAGTTGATAGTGGAATAACAACCTTTCTTTTCAGCTGTAACTTTTAAATTGTGATAAATAGTAATACAGCTCAAATTTCTTCCTTTTTCACACACAGGCTTAGATTAAATTAGCTTAAATTGTTGTTGTTTAGCGAAGTTGCGTCTGACCCATCGCTACCCCATGGACAACATTTCTCCATGCTCTCCTGTCTTCCACCGTCCCCAGGAGTCTACTTAAGCTTACACCGACTGCTTCAGTGACTCCATCTAGCCACCTCATTCTCTGCCGTCCCCTTCTTCTTTTGCCATCTATTGTTCCCAGCATTAGGCTCTTCTCCAGGGAGTCCTTCCTTCACGTTAGGTGGCCAAAGTATTTGAGTTTCATCTTCAGCATCTGGCCTTCTAAAGAGCAGTCAGGGTTGATCACCTCTAAGACTGACTGGTTTTATCTCCTTGCAGTCCAAGGGACTCACAGGAGTCTTCCCCAGCATAGATTAAATTAGCTTTGCTTATAAAGCTAATGCACTGAAATATAGCCAGGAGGATCAGAGTATTTTCCCTGATTTTATGGGGTTTTCTTCTAGAGGGATTTCGTAAGCAGCACATAGAGAAATTACCCTTCGTCATTTACCTAGAAAGAAGTATCTTATTTGCACTGCGAGTCATGTTGCGACTTTCTCTAAACAAACTGGTGGAGAGTCTCACACTGTGTGGTGTGTAATGAACATATATATTAAAAAGCTTTCCTAAATACTACAGTTTATTTCAGTGCAACAGTATTCAAGGTGTATGTAACTCAAATTGGTCTGCATAAAATTGCTTTTTACTTGTATGCTACTTGCTCTTGCTATCCCACAGCTTTGCTTTGCTTTTTAGAATGTCAGGCGTCCATTCCACTGCTGCAACATGGGTGTTCTGCCATATTGTAGTGACAATAGTGGCAATCCTGGCAGAGCCAGGGAAGAGAACCACACTAAAGCAAGAGTACTGGAGACCCCAAGGATTTGCATTCAAGGAAGCTTAAATCATTATGGAATGAGTGTGGAAAGGAGTGAAAATTATTGTCCCAGCCCTGTTCTCCAGGATATCCTGCAATATCTGAAGTTGTCCTTAAAAAAACAGCAACAGACAAGCAAGCACAAATGCAGTCAACACTCCTCTAAATCAACACTGCACATGTTGAAAGTAAAAGCTACCACAGGAAAAGCTTTGGAGCTATCTCAGTTGCATATTTTGAAACTTACCCTACAATTTGACTGAAGTACCTTCTATAGCCTTCTACTGTTTCATGCTTTAAGGGAAAAAAAATAAACATTTAACAGTGAAGTGTGCTAAACCATGAGCATATAAAACAGATTTTCCCACCACTATTCTTAGATAAGCCAAGTACCATGTTTGACTGTGGCTGTAACACAAGTCTTGCTTGTTTCCGTCTCTGTTTTCTGTAGTAGTTCTCAAATGTCTCTGCATCACCCTATAGAGGAAATACACAAACACTTTCAATACATTTTGCTTTTTCAAGCATGCATGCATACTGATTGTGTATGCAACTTAAGTGCAGATTATTATTCTTTAACTTTCACAGCAGTGAAAGTTACTTTTAAACTTTCCTAATTTGAGGATTAGAAGCAATGGCTTCTATTTTAATTGTGGAATTGCTTTAACCTGAAATATTTATTTATTTATTTATTTATTTATGAGATTTGTATGCCATCCAATTGCCAACGTCTCTGGATGACTAAAAGCATAAATAAATTGATGACCCACTCTGGTTGCAAATACAATTATTAACATTCAATATTAAAACATATTAAAATATTGATTAAATAAAAGGGTCTTAACCTGGTGCCAAAAAAAATATAATGACGGCGCCAGGCGGACCTCTCTAGGGAGCACATTCCATAGATGGGGAGCCACCACAGAGAAGGCCCTCCTCCGGGTACACTGTTTCCTAACATCTTTCACAGAGGGTTCCCGGAGGAGGGCTTCTGCTGCCGATCTCAGGGGGCAGGAGGGCAAATAGGGAAGAAGGATTTCCTTTAGGTATCCTGGTCCCAAGCCGTTTAGGGCTTCATAGGTAATAACCAGCACCTTGAATTGAGCCCGGACTTCGATGGGAAGCCAATGGAGCTGATAGAAGACTGGGGTTATATGAGAATAACGCCCAGTCCCCAACAGCATCCTGGCAGCTCTGTTTTGAACCATCTGAAGTATCCGGACTGTCTTCAAGGGCAGCCCCATGTAAAGCGCATGACAGAAATCCAAAAGAGAAGTAACCAATGCGTGTGTTACTGTTGCTAGGCAATCCTCCTCCAGGTAGGGGCACAGCTGATGGATTAGCCGAAGCTAAAGGAAAGCGCTTCTCGCCACCGCTTTCACTTGGGCTTCCAAGGACAGCTCCGGAACAAGGAGCACTCCCAAGCTGCGGACCCTGCCCTTTAGAGGGAGTGCAACCCCGTCCAGGGCAAGGCCCAAGTCACCTACCCAAGAGCTTGAATCACCAACCAACAGAACCTCCATCTTATCTGGACTGAGCTTCAGTTTATTGGCCCTCATCCAGCCCATTACTTTGGCCAGGCACTGGTTCAGTACAGCCACTGCCTCACCTGGATTAGTTGAAAAAGAGAGGTAGAGCTGGATGTCATCAGCGTACTGATGACTCCACAGCCCAAACCTCCTGATGACCTTTCCCAGTGGTTTCATGTAGATATTAAATAGCAAGAGGGACAAAATGGAACCCTGTGGTACTCCATGGCAAAGTTGCCATGGCACAGAGCCAAAGTCCCCCAGCACCACCTTCTGGAATCGGCCTTCAAGGTAGGAGCAGAACCACTGCCAAGCAGTAGTTCCTACTCCCAATCTCACCAGCCTATCCAGGAGGATGCCATGGTCGATGGTATCGAAAGCCACTGAGAGGTCCAGGAAAACCAACAGGGACACACTCCCCGTCTCTCTCCCTGGACAGGTCATCATACAGGGCGACCAAGGCAGATTCAGTACCGTACCCGGGTCTGAAGCCAGACTGAAATGGGTCCAGATAATCAGTTTCATCCAAGAGTACCTGGAGTTGTCCCGCCACCACCTGTTCCAACACCCATTCCAATATATAATCGCAATGCATTAAAAAACCTTATAGTATAACAAATTCATTTTGATAATACTCCTTTAGAATCATGACTTAATAGTCCCTTTTTTTTCTTCAATACAATTAACTCAGAGAGAACTATATTTCTATTTAAAACCACATGATTGACTCACCAATTTAGTATTGACTCACCAATTTAGTATTAAATAATACAATCAATAATTATTATCAAATAATATACTGAATGCAATGTAACTTCCATGTAAGCATTTAAAAAAAACCCAAAAACCTAAACTGCTCAAGTTTAGCTTTACTACACTTGTGCTTAGCTTACTTATTTACATTTCCACTGATTAGTAAATTCAAACTAAAAAAGCATACCAGGAACTGTAGAAAGGAAATGAAAATATGAGTGATATACCCAATATGTAGATTATTTTGTCAAAATGCAAAGTTAAATGTATATTAAAAATGCAAGCCCTGAAGGCAAAGCTAGCGGTTTACCTCATCCTATCAAGACAATTACAGTACTTTCTATTGTTCCTTTCCATGCCATTCATTTTCAGCCAAAAGTAAGATACTTAATATAATCATGATGCAACAGCACATTAAAATATCACAAATATAGCAGTGCAGCAGCACCTTCCTCAGTCTGGTGACCTCCAGATGTATTGGACAGCAACGCAAGGTTAGCTAGGATATGTTGGTGGCTTGTAACTCAACACATTTAGGGGTCAGGAAATTAGGAAGTATTGATCCAGTAGGGACATAAAAGATCATACTATCAAGAACTTTCGCTTAGCTATCCTTTTAATGAACCACAGTGTTAATGGTTATCACTGGGGCCAAATTAGACATGGTCATAATCAGCAAGCCATTGCATTTAATAGTAAAAAGCTAAATAGGAGTAAAGAGTTATTTATTTTTATTTATTTATTAAAACATTTTTATGTTTTAATTTCCTTTCCTGCCAGGGTCATAGTCTGGGCCACTGTGACTATTTACTTTAGAAAAATCACAACTGCTAATTTCCAACCAGTGAACAGTTTAGTGGAACAAACAGAAACAGTAATATACTATCTTTTAGTTTTTCTAATCTAGTTGCTTTTAGGTACATTTTTTCCTGGTATAAACTTGCATCTGTACTACCCTCATCATGTGAGGCTTTCCTCCAAGTGATTCCATCAAAGGAGGCTTGGAAGATGGCAATCTGTGTACAAAGGGGATGTCCCTGTGTTTTGCAATGGGTTCCTCCTGTCCTCACCAGGGAAATCATAGTGACATGCAAAGAGATCAACTGTGAATGCATACAGAACTTGCCATTCCTTCTCCTGAGCAATCCCATCCTCCTTAGTTCTTAAAAATAGTGAATAATCAGGAATGCTGAACTGTACTACTCCTGAGAAATCCTGCTCTGGATTTTTAGATGCTTTCGGAACTTGTTCCTGCAATGGATTACAGAGGCTGCTTTTCTGTGCCCTATGGTTGTGTGTTTTCTCCCCTCCCATTCATCACCTTAGAGTCACTTTGCTTCTTTGTGGAATGGAAGCTGTTGCTGAAACAGAAGAATGCGGGCCTAAGGAGTATATTTCCTGGCTCCGTGACTTGCACACTTTGTATGTTTTGTACCTCACTTTTATTTTTCAGTTAACAGTCAGTATAGGTTGCTGGCTGTTGAGAATTCAAAAACTGCACCAGCTTGGCCCTGCCTCTTCAGACCTGTTCTCAGTTCCACCACTCTGAATCACCAGCTTTTGCCAGCTCAAGCAATATCCACCAGTAAATCTACTTGGAATTCTCATGTATTTTGATGGACAATATTTGGCACTCCTGTGAATGTTTAATTGTTGTAAGCCGCCCCGAGGCTTCGGCGAATGGGGCGGCATAAAAATATTTTAATAAATAAATAAACAAACAAATCAAATCCCACAATCACCAGCATTCTGCAGCCAGCCATACTGGGAGAATTAGGGAACTGTTGGATTTATTTAACTGTTGGAACTGTCCCAGGATGGTATACAAACAAACAAACAAACATGTGTCTAAATACACATGCCTTTATGTTTTTAACTGTTGTGCTTTTACTCTCCCCCTCACTTAAGGACTCCAATCAGCAACTACCATCCTAATGTCCTCCAGTTCTGTTGGATTATGGAGATTATGGAGTTGTAGTCTAACACATCTAGACTGAGCCGGGTAATGAAAGCCTGACCCAAAGCAATGCAAAAACCACAATCTAATTATTCTTTTGTATATTATCAACAAAGCATTCATTGGGCACACCTAGGTAAACATACTTCAGCAAATGGGGTGGTACATAATACAATAATGTGTCAGTTTATAAAACACTGAAAGTTGGATGCAACAATTCTGTGAATTGAGTTTCATTCACAGGAAACTGGCAGAAGATTTTTTTCTTCTGGATCCCCCTTCTTGCAGCCTTATGTGTCCTTCTGCACCTAAAAATAAAGCTATTCTGGGGTACCTCTGAAGTAATGTGGAATTGGTTAAAACGGTCTTTCCACCCTTTCTCAAGAAGTTTCTAGTAGGTTAAAGGCCTTCGCATTCACAGAATTACTCCTTCTGTGAATGAAAGGGCACCTTAGGATTCGACCTTATGGAGCCAGTGGAACCATACAGATATTGAAGAATCTGAACTAAATACTCTTACCATAAATGATAAAGAAACAGCACATTCACAAGTATTTTAATTTAGAATGCAGCTGGATTTCTGTCAATTATTTTTAGTGGTACCTTGGCTCATGAATGCCTCAATTCATAACCAAATCGGGTCACGAACAGAAATTTCAGGAAAAAAAATTGCCTGAGGTCGCAAACTCCACATCGGGTGATGATTGCGATCATGCCCGTCTTCCCTGCATGAGCGCGACCACAATCATGCTCAGGGTGGGGGAACATGGCCACGATCACAGTTGCACTCGTGCAGGGAAGATGGGTGTGATCATGGTCATGTTCAGGGGGGAGATGGCCACAGTTGTGCTTGGGGGGTTGGGGAGAGATTTGACTTGGCTCACAACCGATTTGGGTCGCAACCAGAGTCATGGAACAGATTAAGTTCATGACCCAAGGTACCAATGTAGTTGGCAACAGTCTTGAGAAATTCAGCATATGAGAGAAGCAAATGAAAAAAGGATTATGTACATACCAAAACTGAATAAATATGCAAACATCTATAAACAGGAGAGAAATCTACCAGATCATGTGCTGTCAGAACCTGTAGGAAGAGGCCAAAAGAACTCTTGTCAGCTATAACAACACTGAACCGGTGTTACAAACTCAAAAAGCTAAACCAGAGAAAAGGCCAGTACTGTCAGTACAAGGCAGACTTGACTGTGATCAATCCCACTGCTGTGGTCATTGCACAATTGATCTGGATTACAAATCTGTTAAATGGACTACAGGGGATGGTGGAGGACAGGAAGGCATGGAGGAGTGCTGTCCATGGGATCGGACACGACTTCGCAACTATCAAGCAAGCAAGCATACAAAGCAGGGGTCTCAAACTCAACTTACCTGGGGGCCGCTGGAAGTAGAGTCTGGGTGAGGCTGGGCCGCATCAAGTATTCCATCACCATGGTGGGGGTGGGCCGCTCATCCCGAGGCCAGCCCGGGCGCCGCCGGTGCTTTGAAGGCTGCAGGGCCCCTCCCCCGTGCCCGCCCGTCCCGGCAATTGGCCCGTGGGCCGCGAGTTTGAGACCCCTGCTTTAATGCCTTTTCCATCTTAATTAAACTAAACACTAAGCACTGTGGCCGTAACTTTTGCAGTTTCACAGAGAGAAGATTCATCATCCTAGCAACCTCAGCATACTATTTTTTGTTTTTTGCTTTCCCTATTAAAGGTTCACCTTTTCAGTTAAAGGAAGCACTTTACTGCTTCTCTTTGGCACATCTGATTTGCCAGCATCACTTCTCTTACACTTTGGGGGCATTATTAAGCAAAATAAGGGTTACTTGAACAAAAGCACTGCGATACCATGAGAGCTGATCTGATAAAATGAGATAGCTACTAAGTGATTAATGGCTGAGTAGTGCATACAGCATGAACACACTGGACAAACAGATGATTGATGTGCCAAGTGGGACCACGTAAGATTTTATTATGTTACTCAGAATGGCACACAATTGAAATTATGGATGTTTACTGTATTTCTGGGTTTTTTTTATTTAATTTTTTCAGATCAGTCAACAGTGGTGAAATGAAACCATGGTAACTGAAACACTGGATCCAGGGTGGGTTACTGTACTGTGGGGTTGCCCTCTGCAGGCTCTGTCTGACTCCTAGAGCATTTAAGCAGGTGCTTACCTGTAACTGATGTTCTTTGAGTGGCCATCTGTGCAGTCACACAGGTACTGCACCTGCACAGTGCCTATGGCCGGGAGATTGATAGCTAATGGTTTGGCGGGAAAACTCCGCTCCCCTCCCCCCTAGCAGTATATATGAGCGGAGTGTCTGCCATTTTCCAGTCTTTGATAGACCGGATGTTCGCTCTCTAGAGAACAAATTGTAACTAAGAAAAGTAACGTTGTCAGTATCGACAAGTAAGGAAATACTGTATAGGTACCGAGGATAAAGAATAATATGGTACCGAAAATAATACCACCCAGTGACACTGAGCGGGGCCGGTGGGTGGGTTGTGTGACTGCACAGAGGCCACTCGAAGAACATCAGTGACAGGTAAGCAACCTGCTTTTCTTCGTCGTGGCCTCTGTGCATCACACATAGGGGTAGATTAGCAAGCTTACCCTGACTGGAGGAGGAGAGGTGTCATCACCGAAGAATAGCTGAAAGAATGGCTCTTCCAAAGGAACAGTCCTGTCTAGCATGGACATCCAGCCGATAATGTTTTGCGAATGTACATGGAGTGGCCCAGGTGGCCGCCCTGCAGACATCGTCAATCGGAACCCCCGACGCAAAGGCTGAAGAAGCAGCTACAGCTCGAGTAGAATGACCCCTTGGGGTTGTAGGTAAGTCTATCTTAGCCAACTAGTAGGACAGAGTAATGGTGCGAACTATCCACTTGAAGAGTCTTTGAGAGGTAACTGGAAAACCTTGGTCCTGCTCAGAGTATTTAACAAAGAGCTTACTGAAACGTCAAATAGATTCAGTCCTTGATCTATAGAAGGCTAAGCAGCGCCGTACGTTAAGCATGTGTAAGGATCTCTAAATCAGATTCGATGGAGATGGAAAAAAGGCAGGTAAGACGATCTCTTGACTCATGTGGAAGGAGGTAGCCACTTTAGGTAGAAAAGATGGATCCATTCACAGAACTATTTTCTCCCTATGGAAATTCAAATAGGGAAGGTCTACCCTGAGGGCACAGAGCTCACTAGCTCTCTGAGCTGATGTAACTGCTACAAGAAATGCTGTCTTCCAAGAAACAAGACGCAAATTGATAGTTGCCAAGGGTTTGAAGGGGGCTCTTGTTAGTGCTAGTAATACCACTGAAAGATGCCAAGTAGGCATAACCGGTCTGACCGTCGGATGAAGGTTATGCAGCCCTTTAAGGAATCTCTTTATCAGTGGTTGAGAAAAAATGGAGGATCCTTGAAGTGTACCATGGTAATAGGAAACTGCCGCCGTGTACACCTTTATGGAGGATGGCTTAAGTCCCAAATGGTGGAGTTCAAAGAGGAACTGGAGAATATTCTCAATGGATGCTGAATATGGAAGAAACAAACGAGACTCAGCAAAGATAGAGAATCGCCACCACTTAGCCACGTATGATTTTCGGGTTGACGGCCTTAACGCAGAATTGAGAATGCTTTGGATGTCTGGGTGGAAAACTGTCGGACCCAATGGGAAACTGGTTGGATCCAATGAAGTAGGGAAGACAAATGGATTTGAAGCCTGGATTCGAGTGTCGGATCCGGGAGCAGGACCCGTATCAGGTGTAAATGCCGTCAGTACCGAGTCAGCACCGACTGTTATCGAATCCACCAGGCTGTTAATTTCAGCACTGTTAAATCCGGGTGGCGAACAGTGCCCTCCCGCTGAGTTATGAGATACGGAACGGATGAAAGTTGAAGATATTCGTTTTGAGAAATGTGAAGAAGTGTCGAAAACCATGCTTGGCGTGACCACCATGGGGTTATCAGTAGTCCTGTGGCCCAGTCGTGAACTATTTTCGATATTACTCTCATAATGAGGGGAATCGGAGGGAAAGCGTAAAAGTTCATATTGTTCCAAGGGATCATAAAATCATCCCCTGATGATCCTTGTCTGATTCCCGCTCTCGAGCAAAAGGTCTTGCATACCCCGTTCTGCTGGGTAGCAAACAAGTCTATGTCCGGATGACCCCAGCGATGGAATAGTTGGTCGCGTATCTGACAATCCAGTTCCCATTCGTGAGATGTCAACATGTGTCTGCTTAGAAGATCGGCCTCCACATTGTCCGTACCGGCTAGATGTACTGCTACGAAGGCAATGTCTCTCGGGATGCACCAATCCCAGATCTGCATCGATAGCTGAGCCAACGTTGGCGACTTTGTCCCTTCCTTGTTTGTTCAGATAGAAGACTGTAACAATGTTGTCCGAGGTTATCTGAACAACTCGGTGCCAAAGAACGTCCTTGAACGATCGTAGGGCCTTGAACACTGCCAGAAGTTCCAGGAAATTGATATGGTTCTTGGATTCCTGTCGATTCCAAACACCTTGAGTGCGCAGATCGGAACACACTGCTCCCCATCCGAGTAGGGATGCATCGGTACTGAGAGCCCTGAAGGACATCGGGGTCGGAACGGAACCCCAATGGTTAGGTTGGCCGGAATTGTCCACCATAACAGCGACTGAAGAACAGAGGATGAAAGCCGAACTAACTTCGTCGGTAAGTCCTTTTGCGGTCGAAACATCTTGTTGAAGAAGAGCTGAAGAGGACGAAGTCGAAGTCTGGCATGTGGGACAACGGCGACTGATGCAGCCATGTGTCCCAAGAGTCTTTGGATGGATCGGGCTGGAACCGTCCTGTCTTGTCGCATTCGATGGATGTGCCGAGCGAGAGTGTGCTGCCCGAGGAAAGCTTTTGCTATGGGAGGAAAGCTTTTGCAATCATGGAATCCAGATACGCTCCGATGAAAGTGATCATCTGTGCAGGAACAAGAGAGGATTTCTCGATGTTAATGCAAAGTCCAAGGTCCTGCAGCAGGGTACAAGTTATATGTATCGAGGCAAGAAGTCCTTCTCTGGTCTGAGAGACTAGTAACCAATCGTCGAGATAAGGGTAAATTTGAACACCACGTAGTCGTAAAAAGGCACAGACAGGGGCCATGCACTTCGTAAAAACCCTTGGTGTGGTGGCCAGCCCGAAAGGTAACACCATGAATTTGAAAACTTCAGATGCAACAGCAAAATGGAGAAAACGCCTATGACACGGATGAATCGAAATGTGGAAATAGGCATCCCTCAAGTCCAATGAGGGGAACCAGTCCTCTCTCCTCAGCAACGGTAGGGTATTTTGAAGGGTGGTCACTCTGAATTTTTTTGTTGTGATGAATCTATTGACATTTCGTAAGTCCAGTACTGGACCAAGACCACCGTCCCACTTCGGGACTGTAAAATATCTCGAACAGAATCCGTGGAGTCCTTCCGTTCGAGCTATTTGATGAATCACTCCTTTACGGAGAAGCTGTCGAACTTCGTTGAGCAATTCCGGCGAGCATGGTGTAAACCGGATTGGGCTCGATGAACCATGTCGAATTCTATCCAATATCTGTGCTGAATAATGGATAACACTCACCAATCAGATGTGATGGACTCCCAAATGGGGAGTCGGCCTTTCAGCCGGTCCCCAAATGAGAGAGGGGTGGGTGGGGTAGGGAGTAGAGGAAAGGTTCGCCCGTCCCATCAACGTTGTCGCTTGTCGCCATCGAAACGGCGACAGCCCTGTTGATAACGTTGTGGCAGCTGTTGTCGGTGGCGTTGTTGTTGTCGGTGCTGAGGTTGTTGTCTTGAGTGGTACGGGTGCCGATATGACGGACGGGTCCAAGACCACTTATGTCGGATTTGGGGCTGCAGTTCCATGCGCCGAGCCGTCATCCTAGACTCATGAATCTTTTTCAGCTTGTGGTTGGTCTTGGAATGGAAGAGCCCAGACCCGTCAAAGGGCATCTCCTCGATCTGCCTCTTCATCTCCTCTGGAAAGTTGCAATTGCGCAACCTCACATGCCGCCAGAGGGAGACAGCACCGACCAGGGCCCTGGAGTCCATGTGATGTCTGGCGGTGGAGAGCTGTTGGACTGTGACCTGCATAGCCTCCTTTATGAAGACCTTTGTAAGGTCGCCCTGGTTGTCTGGGAGAGCTGAGATCACGTTGTTGAGGCGCTGCATTATAAAGTACTGGAATCGCGCCAGTGTCGCCTCATAATTGGATATTCTCAAGACGAGTCCAGAGGCCGCATAGACTCGGCGAGCTAGAGAATCAATCTTCCTCCCCTCCTTGCTGTGGGGCATGGTGTGATCCCTCAACTCCCTGCCCTGGGAAGACTCCACCACAATCAAGTTTGGTTTAGGATGACACAGGAGGAATGGGATGTCCTCCTCCCGAACCTGGTACATGGCTTCGTACCTCCTCGATGTTGGTTGAGGATGGGCGGGCAGGTCCCATGGCTGGGTCATTGCTTGCCGCAGGCTGGTAATGAGTGGCAATACTATAGACGTCGACTGCTGTCCACGGACGACATTGTAAAATTTATCAGTGCTGGGGCCGGGCCATTGCATGGCATCGATTTCCAGCGACTGGACCAGGCACGACATCAGCTCCGCGAAGGAGATGTGCGATTCATCGGGGGATCCAGGGCCCTGAGAGGTCACCGCAACATCTGGAGAAGTCGAGTCGACGTTGGATTCGTCTGAATCCATCCCATGGTATGGGCGAGCACTGGAGGAAGACTCTCCAGATGACAGGGACCGACTGCTTTCCTTAGTCGGTATTGCTGGAGCATGCCTCGGAGCCAAAGATGTCAGGCGGTCTCGAGGAGCTGGTGGAGAGGGATGGTCTCTAGGAGCTGGATAACGTCCAACAGAGTGGTAGTCCCCCCATCCGTGATAGAATGAAGATTGGGGATGGTACCAGTCGTCAGATCTCCTGTCAGACAAACGGCTTCTCCGACTCCTAGGAGGAGACATCTCCATCTCCACATCCAGTCTTGCTGGGGCATAGGTGTGGGAGACCTAGCTCTGGGCGGGGAGTCTTGAATCTCCCCATCGGAGATCGATTCCCGATGTGGAACTTGCAGAGGCTCCATTGTTGGCTCGCCCACGTGCTGAGGGGACCTGGAGGGGTAACCCTCATAATCGCTTGAAGCATTGGGCCCAGTGGTGCCGGTACCGCGACAGCCGTCGGGACCGAGGGGGCCGACAAACCTGAGTCTCGATGCTTGGGATGCTCGGGGTTCTTCAATTTGTGAGGCTGCTTCACGGCCTTATCTTTTTTGGCCTTTTTGTGCTCAGATGGTTTTTCAGAGCCGCTATGCTTCCGCTTTTCACACCATTTTTTTGGCGGGGAAGCAGGCCAATCGCCCATAGTGGAGGCACCTTCATCCAAAGGGCGTGAGGGCGGAGCTCCAGAAGAAAAGGCCGGAGGCGCAGAGGAGGCTGGACGCGCAGTTGCAGCCGAGGTCAAAGCAGGGCAAGTAATCAGTGGATCCGATTGCAGAAGTGAGAGGTCCCACAAGAGCCTATGTAGGCGATTCTCGTGGTTCTTTCTAGCCTGCTTCGAGGCCAGACAATGGCTGCACTTGTCTGTCCTATGACCTTCCCCCAAACAGAGAAGGCATAAATCATGCGGGTCTGCTGGAGACATTTCTGACCTGCACTCCACGCACTTGCGGAAAGCTGCTCGTTGTGACATCATAGAAAAGAAAAAAGAAGAAGATAGTGCAGAGGAAGAATATAATATTTTTGGTTGTTGTTTTTTTTAGGAAGAGAGTAGAAGAAAGAGCAACGAGGACTATCAGAGGGGATATACAACTTGGAATATAACTTGCAAAAAGGAGAAGGAAGAATCACAAAATGTGGAAGAGAACGAGAAACGGTCAGAGTGAGAGTGAAAGCGGCACAAGGCACAACGAACGGTGGTTGCAAAGACTGGAAAATGGCAGACACTCCGCTCCATATATACTGCTAGGGGGGAAGGGGAGCGGAGTTTTCCCACCAAACCGTTAGCTATCAATCTCCCGGCCATAGGCACTGCGCAGGCGCAGCACCCCATACGTGTGATGCACAGAGGCCACGACGAAGAATCATCTTTTACTGGGCCAGTGTCGGTGTGCCATCTACCCCATAACCCAACAATCTCTGGGCTGACAGAGATTGTCTCAGTTCTGATGTTGAAGTCTTCCAGACTGTTGGGGACTTTAACATTCATGCTAAGGACATCTGTCAGAGGCAACTGAGGATTTCATGGACTCCATGGGATTGTCCCAACATGTTATTAGCCTAAAGCATGAAGCCAGGCACACTCTGGATTTGTTTTTTTCAGCCAGGCTGAAAAATAGGAATAGTGACCAGAAAATGGGAGACTCTGAATGGGTCCCTTTATCATGGTCAGACCACTGCTTGATGAGCTTTAGGCTAACAGTGATTTTTCCTCCTGCAGGGATAGGACCATCAGACCATTCAGATGGTCTGATCCTGGAAGCTGATAGATCCAGTTGGTTTCCAGAGGGTTCTGGGAGAATTTATGGCTGATATGGCTGGCTGTCCGATCAAACCCATGGCCGATATCTGGAATACAGAGATGTCCCAGGCAGTTGACATGCTAACTCTTGGGCACTCTCCCTGTCATAGAGCATGTACAGCTCCATAGGATACCCCAGAGCTGAAAGCAACAAGACAAAACAGGAGATTGTTTGAGTGCTGATGGAGAAAAACTCCTAGTGCATATAATTAATCCCTAGTATTTGGCTACAGTCGAGTATACGTGGAGGTACCTTTCTTTGCCTCCCGACATTGCTCTGTAGGATTGCCTGGGGCCCACTCCATGCTGGCCCCATGGACATCTTGAAGCAATGTGAGGCCCACCTGCAATATATTTGCTAGGCACATCCAGGATAAAACTTCTTATAGCCACTGGGACAGACTTCAGTGTCATTACAGTTGCATCAGGTGAGATATTCAGGGCACAGTCCAGTCAAGTTCTCTTGGATGAGTTCCAGTTAGTACAACTTGAAGATGTTGACAAGGTGCTTGGATTGGTTTATAAAACCACATCCATACTAGGTCCTTGCTCCTCTTGGCTTATAAAAGCCAAAAAGAAAAAATCCAAAATCCATACTGGTGTAATTCCTTCATTAGATCATCCAAAACAAAATCATGGAAAAATGTGAGAGATCTCTAGAGCTTATACATGTGTTTACCATCTTTAGTTGGCCTAATACAGATAATGTACTAATATGGATTCTGGAATTAAAAATGTATTTGACACTAAATACCTCATCTTCATGCTCCTCTTCTTCATCAAAATTTTGCTTTGAAACCATTTCATTCCTTGTTTCTGGATCTCCTTCATTATTCATATACACATTCCTCCCATAATGGAGATTGTTCTGCTTCTGGAGAGCAGTATTAAAGGTCTTCTGCTGCTGTGCCTATATTAACAAGACATAAACTGAGTTTTAAAAAAGGACTAAGAAGAAATGCACACAGTGACCAAAGAAACACAATGCAGCATGTCACAATTCTCTTCAGCTGGAGCCAGGAAGCAAGAACTCAGCATTTTTCAGTTGAGCAGAACCAGATGTGACTATGGGAAATGTCTGTCTTCAAACAAAAGTAGCTTAATAGGTGTAAAAATGGGGTGGGGATGGGTACTTCAAATAAATCCTCAGCAAATGGGAGCTGGATACAGAATTATTCTTTCACTCACTGCTCTTCCCCCATCACTTCTCCCTAGCCAGACTCCTTCTAGTCTTGGAACCCAACAGAGTAACACAATTTAAGGAAGGACAAGAGAGAAGAAAAATGTGGTGGGCAGATGAATGACTCAGCAGCCTTCCCACTCATTGCTTTGCCACATGAAAATCCGCACTCGCCCGTAGCACTGTACAGCCATTCAGCAGAACCTACATTGGAAAACAAGATCTGCCAGAGACGGGCATAATTAGAAAAAGACAAAGGAGAAAAGGAAAGGCAAACCCATCCATACACCCCACTCTATTCCATACAGCATGTAGTGTTTGCAATATATTAATATCACATATTAGTTTTTCTGAATGATTTCATATATCCACTGATGAAGGTGAGATTCATGACCCCATTCCCCATAACCTAAATTCAAAAGTGACATGGGCATGCCACACCAATATGATCCATGAGGTACCTGCATGTTTAATATGGTGAGGAAAATGTTTATTCAACTTAGGCATGCAAACTGAGTTATTGCATCAGATGCATGCTAAAAGGGCTTTCATTGTGCAACAACCACAGAACAAAAGAACAAAAATACAATGTTAGTTGAGAAATACTTAATAAAATATGCTTAGATCTCAATAGATGTACCTGTTTCATTGCAGTTTCTCCAATTTTATCAGAATGTTTCCGAATACTCTCCAGGAAGTCCTTAAGATCTGACATGGAAATTTCTTTTATTTCTTCACGGAGTTTTGGTAGATTTTCAGTCATTATCTGACAAAATCGATACTGACTAACTCTTGGAAAGTATGTATTTTCTAGCTGTTCCATAGTTTTTAAAGCTGAATAATATCTGGAGGGGAAAAAGGTAAACATTTTCTATGCAAACACCAAACAGAATGTAGGCAGTCCTCAAGTTACAAACATCAACCTAGTTACAACCTAGATTGTGATACAATTTTGCTTGGACTACATTCAGCCTTCTCTAAACTGGCATTCCATATACCTCCCACTGTTCTCAGTCAGCACTGTCATTAGATTGTCAGCAGAGACGGCCTCATAGAAAGACAGGTAGGAGCAGAAAGAAGCAAATGAGGCAGAAGGATGAACAACAGACACAGCAAGGGAGAAAGTGTGAAGATGGAGCAGTAGATGAACCTCTTGGAACTCTGCATTTCTCCCTTCTGCTACCCAGGGAGCAAACTATCTTCAGGTTCACTGCTTCTCAACAAATTGCACACTTCTGAACAGTCATTTTTTCTGGATGTGAGACCCAAGCTCAGAATGCTTTCTTAGCACTATGTTGCCAGGCCAAGGGTAGAGGTCTTTCTTAAAGGATCATCAAATGCTCCCTGAGTTTATATATAGGAAAGTATGGAGGAAACAGTACTCTGGAAACAACATCCATTCCAGATGTTCTTATATATTTACATTTAATTCCAGTTAGTAAAAGAATCAGCAATGTTACTTTCAATATAATCATTGAAAAGTTATCAACTTTTCTACCCACATTCTGCTTTATTTAAATGGTACAGCAGGGTCAAATGTAATGATCCTGTCTTTCAGAATGCTCAATTAGCTTCAGGCCCACATACTACTCCTTTGCCCTTCTCCTGCCGCCACTTTTCACTGGCTTGGTGCGGTGATCCTGATTTGCTTAAACCAAAACACTCTGTCACACCCAAAACAAGAAACTCTGGCTTAGTGCCAATTTATTAACCTGGCACAATAAAAATATGGCATAAGATCTTGATTAATTAAGTGAAGCAAGCCTGTGTTTGCCCTTTGGACATAACAGGGAACTCTGTTGTAACCAAACAGGATAACAGCACTGAAGACAGTACAGGACAGAAAGAGGAAAAGTGTTAAGGAAAAATATACTGACCCAACCCTCCTTCCTGGCTTGTTTAATCAAGTTCAACAAACCAAGAATCTTACATCCCAAAGGCTTAGGGTATTTTTCATCTCATGTTCCAGGGCACAGACTGCAATATGGAAACAGGCTCCTGGGCTGCCCTGGAAAGGTCTTTGTACAAGTTAAACTGAGGTGTGGAAGAAAAGAATAGGCAAGCTTATAACCAAGAAAGTGGAGAAACAAGCAATGAGAAAAATAATAATTTATTTGTACAGAACTGGTTGATTAAGGAGAAAAAGTGGGGAAAGGAATACTACAATGAAGAAGTCTGCATATGCTCAATTACACTATGATTTCTTCCGAAGCATTTTGGCCATGAATTCACTCATTGAACTTATGCTAGTCTGTTGTGCTATGCGTCAGCTATAAAATGGGATTCAACATCCTCTAAAAAGGTATATGTGCAATATAATGCATATATACAAATAGAACTTCACAGAAACCCTGAGACAGAAGCCCAATCTAGATTGTCTAGAACAGGGGTCTCAAACTCGCAGCCCACGGGCCAATTGCCAGGGCAGGTGGGGCACGGGCAGGGGCCCTGCGGCCTTCAAAGCACCGGCAGCGCCTGGGCCGGCCTCCAGGAGCGACGCGGGATGAGCGGCCCACCACCACCACGGTGGTGGAATACTTGATGCAGCCCAGCCTCACCCAGACTGCCCCCAGGTAAGTTGAGTTTGAGACCCCTGGTCTAGAGTGTAGAACCCTTGCAGAAACAAATATCCTTGGTTTCATTTTCAATTTATTTTCTCAGTATAATTGTTTAGGTCTTTTGTAATGGAAATTCAAATCCATTAGGAACGTGGTTAGAGTGACCAATTACATCAAACACAGAGCCTCTGTTTCACAAAAGTGCACTTCATCTCAGAAAGATCATCATCTTAACACTAGCCTACAATTCCCATAATTATGGTGAGTATAACTGTGTTTCATTTGGGAAGCATATGCTCTAAAACCCAAGATTTCACTCAAGCAGGAAAGGAAGTTTACAGCTGTCTTAGTAGCTGAGCTCATGTCTTTTAATTTCTATCAGCTGGATGATGTATTACAGCCCCTTTTTCCCAAGGAACTACAGGAATCTACTGGTGATGCTGTCACATACTACACTCGTATGTATTGCAATAAATTTTTTGCTGATTGAGATCCCCAACACACTGACTGCATCCTGAGATTAACCATGTGTAAGTTCCAAGGATGTTAAACAGGGGTTGGTAACACTGCACTCTCCAGATGCTTTAGACTACAGCTCCAATAAGGCTCAACCAGAGCAGCTAATAGTCAGGGATTGCAGAATTTATAGTATAAAACCTCTGGAGTCACTAGGCAACCTAACCCAACATGAATTTGGAAATACCTTTGTGGTTTTGTCTATTTTGCTATTTTCTCTTTGTTGTTCTTCTTATTGGACAATTTGTGTAAGCACTATTGTTTAGCCACGTGTGTGTTTGTAGGTGGCAAGATTGAGAAGAAACAGCTACTCAGACATCCAATTGCAATCCCAGGTTTTCCTGGTTGGGACTCCTGCCAGAACCAAACAAAAGGAGGAAAATAGTCCTTAGACACTGAACAGTCTTTGAATTCTGACTGTTTACAGTAAAGATTACAGATAGATTTTATATATTTGCCATGTAGTATTTACAGTTTGCCTCACTGTTGTAGTACATTTCAGTCTAGATTGTGTCAACTGCACCATTGTCCAGGGAACCACACTGCTACACTGTCAGATATGGTTTCCAGGCCCACCTACTCATGCACAGGAGTATCTCCATTTTCATCCCTGGAATATTGGTGGGCATCTAAAACAACAGTATAGTCAAGTGGCTAGAATGCAGAATGAATATACATAATGCATAGCAGCTTAACACTTCCCCCCATTTTTTGATCGATGATACAGAAGAGAACATCAGCATTAGTATAGCCATGCAAGAGAGAGGGAGGGAAAGAGAAGCAGAGAGGACCATCTTTAAGAAGCAAAAGAAGAAAATTAAGAGACTCAAATTAGCATTTAGATAAGTTATCTTCCTGTCCAAGAAACTACTCACCAAAATTATTATTACAGCAAGAATATTTGCCAAATCAATATATAGATACACATCAAATTGCTAGATCTTTATTGCACACATCTCAACAAGTGCTCTTATTTTAGGGATTGCATTAAAGACTAGACAGTTCAACAACAAACATTAATCACATATAAGAGATAGAGAGAGCTTTAATTCTCTTTTTATTTTTAAAGTAGTATATATTTGTTTAGAATGTACTTTGAAAGCTCAGAAGTACAATCTTAAGCATGTTTATTCAAAAGTAACCATTGCTGGTTGCAGTATGATTTAATCCCATGTAAGCATAAACAGAACTGAAGCCAAAGGAAAATATGAACAATGAATATTTCTTCACCTTTTTATGTCTCCAGTATTCACTGTCCAGAAATCAAATTATAAATGCCATTATAAGCCAAGCCTAAATATTTTCATCGTACTTCATACAGTGAAAATAAAGCTCATTTTTTCAAGGTACTCATTAAGTCCCTGAAAATGCTTTATTTTCCTCACAACATCTGTTCATTTGTAATGACAGACATGAAACAAAGACATGAAAAGAATACAATGACCAGACCAAGATTCATTATATGTCTTGACCAGTCTTCCAGTCTTTACCATTTCATCAGTAATTGTAGAAGACAAGCGGTTGAATCCATTCATTAAAAAAGTTATATGTTTGTTAAAAAGAGTTTCACTTACCTTTTTACATTCATCTGCTCTTTTAATTTGCTGTACATCTCCAGTACTGTATAAAAATATTAAAACTCATAAATGCTACTTATAGAAAGTATAAACATTTTGAAATATATTTATCTTCTACGGATTAAGTTTTACAAACAATTTCACTGTCTTAGGAAGGTCTGACAAGGATAAAAGGAAGTGATCAACATGTAAAGCAATGCTGGAAGAAGCAAGGGTGAAGGTCAGTAATAATCAGGAAAATGAGGCAAAAGCATCAACTTCAGGCTTACTCCACACAACCTTACTAACACTTTCTCAGTTTTGCAATTAAGAGAAACCCTAAACACTTTCAGGCATCCCTATTTATTGTTGGGGTTTGGTCATAGCACAGGGCATGCCAACAGTACCACCTACTGTAATCCTTGCAAGTTACAGCAAATATAGAACAAAAGGTCAGGAGTAGTCTTATAGGCAGTACACTGTAACAGAAGAAGACTGGGATATTCTAAAGGGAAATGTTTCTAATCTGCAATGTTTCAGTAGCAAATCAAAACTATATAAAAATAAACATATGGGAAAGCATTACATGTGAAGACTTCGGAGCTTCACTTTGATTCTTCTAATTTCAGCTATGAGCAAATAGTGACTAAATGACATTTAATTGTGTGATTACATCTTATATCTATTAAGCCATTATCTTCATCCACAGCTTCTCGTTAATGTCTTGTATATACAATGAGACTAGAACTAATAAAACAGAACAAAACAGAAAGATCCCATTTGAGTCCACAATTATTATTTCTTTAAGAATATGACCCAGGGTGCCTCCAGATGAGGCTTTTATCATGCAATGACCCTGCCTCATTCATGGAATTTTACAGGGATCTAGTCAATTACATCTTTCACTTGAACCCAGCCATGTTTGCCCACATCATCTTCTGTCCTTTTTACCCCCACAAAAAAATCAGCAAAAGAGGAACAGACAGAATAGCTGCGCCATGTCTTGACTGATAGCAACAAGAGCCCTCCATCTGGAAGCAGCCACATTTCTTCTGAAATGAACATGTATCTAACTTCACTATGATTATGTACTCCACGTATTTGTAACTTACCTGGAAGACACAACTGAAGTTTTTCAACGACTGTTGTAATATTCCTTTGTTGAAGTCTACACTGGATTATTTCCTCCGTTTGTGCAATCACCTTGCATATTTTCAAACAGAGTACAGTTAAGTTATGCACTCACTGTTTCTGGTAAGTATTCACTAAGCATTTAGGAAGCACCATTTTCTCACCTCTTTCCCAGCATCTTGAAGCCTTCGGTTGGTATCAGTAACTTGGACCTTAAAAATAATTTCACCTTTGTTAGAGAAATATGCATATATTGCCCTGATGCAACTGTTCACCCTTGTAATCAGATCATGCTTCATGAGAAACTTGGAACAAAGAAATGCAAATCCAAATTAACTCTACAGCTTGAACTTGAACTTTTGATCACCAAAGGCTTTTTGTTAACTTCAATTAGTTATGACAGTTCTATCTAACAGATTCTGTGGCAAACTTCTCAAATTTACTTGGGATTTTTGAACTTTATTTGTTTCTGTAGGTCTGTCAAACAATTCAAATCAATGACCCAATTGACCACTCGTCCCTTTTTGATAACCTCAATGAGCTCTATGTGCCATTCATTGTCTGCAAAAAACAGTGATTGCATTTTATGGTAATTAAACATTCATACTTTGCTGAATGCAAACACTGGGTGGTTGATTAACATCAAACGTGGAAATCTCCAAGCCACAGCAACATTTTAATGCTGCAGGTGCAGGCAGAGCTCGACCTCAGACTTTCCCACATATTAAGTGACTCATTAGGTCATCATAATAAGGGAGCACATTCTAGTTTATTAAAAAACTCATTAATTTCTGAACAAAGATGCTCAATGACCTCATTGATGCTGTATTTGGTCTCTTGTTATCTGAATATCCTTTATATAATGCTGCTCTAATCATAACCTCTGGTGAACTACGTTCATTCTGTTTGGGGTGCATATTTTTCTTGCAAATGTGTAAAGGGAGCTAAAGGGACTAGTTCATAATAAGTTTTTAAAGAATCCCAGCAATTCCAATTGCTCTTTGAGGAAATAAGGAAACATGTCTGAGGAGGAAAATTCCTTGTTTGAGTACTTGTTTGCAAAAATATTTAGAGTTGCCATGATTTATGAAGTTGTATAATTACTGTATTATTAATTAAAATTAAATGCACGGCACATTTAAAAATAATAATTCTGTCCTTACCATTAGAAAGTTTTGAATCCATTGCAGAGAGACAAATTTGTCAGTGCATTATTTTAACTAATACAGCATATATTATATTATACTAATCAAATTAATATGAAATCATGAAAATTGCATGTAAAGCACAACACTTTTTCACAATTTCCAAATAATTACAAATTGTAGCAATTTACCTTTAATTTTTCTGCATCAGCTCTTACTTTAAGAAGTTCTGTAATAGCATCCACAAAGCCTTGATGATGAAAATTGCACATCTTTTCAATCTCTCTGTCATGGTTACGAATGCATGCATCTAGTTTTTCTATAAACTTTTGGTGTGCATTTGGTTGGTCATCATATACAGATCTGTCAAGCACATATAAATAATAAAATTGAAATAACAGTTTGCATGCATTAGGATTTTACTAAAACAAAGTGTTCAATTTTAAAACAAAAGAAAACTCAAATTGCTAACTTATTATGAGTTAATAAGTTGAATATCAATGTTGTCACTGGACAATAAGAATTGCCACTGGACAATGAAAAATAATCTAAGAACTGAAGATCAAATAAGGCTTAATTTAATTGCTTCAGGTCACATCTCAGTTCCATTATTTCTGTTGTAACACGTAAGTACTAGTCTTACGCTCCTCTTTTCCTACCATATCAAACAGAGCTTCCCTAAAAAAAACCATATTAAAATAAAAACGACAATTGCACAAAATATATAATCCTTAAGTGTACTGTCACATTATATTATTCTGTATGCCTAAAATCTAGCCAAGCATCCCCCTAGTGGAGAATGATTGCCAATTGTTCAAATATTTAGATTTTCAAAACTGAGTATCTTGCAAGGGAAACCTAGCTAGATAAACAGAAGTAAAATAAAAGTCAATACTGTTAACATAAATACGCATGCAGAATTAACAGAGATACAATTAAGGTTCAGCATTTATTTCTTAATTTTTATATTCCATTTTTCTCCCTAAAGAAAGCTCCAAAAGCAGGTGATACAGTTCATAAAGTAGCTACATCGACAGCAGATAACCAATAACATTATGCTTATTGTGTTTGAAGTAGGTATTTTTCTTATCATGCAACTATGAAATCTCATTTAGGCAACCAAGAACTTTCTATCCCATCCAGAAACCTGCCATCAAATTATTCTCCAAATTTATATTTTCAGCCAAACTTGCCCTAAGTCATTCAAGTGACAAGATATGCTTTTTCTTCTTAGTGTGGGCATTGGGAAGAGAAACAAAAGCCAGGAGGGTAGTGGTGAAAAAAACAAAAGGAAATATAGCTAAAAACATGAGAAAACCAAAGAGGGTTTTTCTGGAAAGAGCAACACAATCAACATTGACAATATACATACATGCACAGAAATATTTGAGTGAAGCCGTTAAGAAACCAAAATACAAACTCACTCCAAACAGTGACAACTTCACAGTATATAATCCTCATTAGTTACCAAGTCAAGGCTACTCTCCACTTAAGAATGTGTTTATGAAACCATCAGAGATACCTTGACAAATATAGTACTATAAATTAGACAGGGCACAATCTAGTCAGAGTTGGGCATTTTGAAGTCATATGGATTTCAATGGGAGAGGTTTAAACATGTGCTTAATTTGTTAAAGTTTAAAGTTGACTTGTTTATAATTAATTCACCATAGTCTCACCTCACAAATCATGGAAAGCAATGCTTAAATGCAGGGACCCAGCTTGTTGATTCATGCGCATGAAGGGAGGGACAAAACTGGATGCATGCTGCCCCTTATTAAGCAAGGGTATTTGGTTGAGCATGACATGTGAACTGGGTCATTGTGTAATGATAATGCATTTGCTGTGCACTGGAGAAGAGCCATATTTTATAGGCAGAGAGCCAAGACTGAGCAATAGGAGGAGATAAATTAGATTCCTGACAGGAAAAATAATCATTTCAGTATGGATAAACTTCATCCAAATGTTCAGTACAAATGTATCATTTAACAGTCATTTCAAAGATCCTTTTGTTTCCAAAATGATAGCTTAAGCAAAGGCCAATGTAAAATATATACAAAAGCACGCACCATATCACAGGCCATTTATTATACAAATATAAAGCTAGCACAACACAAAGCTTCAAACACAGCACTTTTTCCATACTACACATGGAAACTGTGCCACCTTGTGGGAGATATGGTAATTATTTCTCACTACGAGCCAAGAAATGATATCTAAAATATCTATTAATTCACATTTAATCTGTCACCAAATGGAATTATTTGCATATCCTCTCTAAACTATGATAATCTGAGATAATTTTATTTTAAATTTTAAATTTTCCAAACACAAAAAAGAAAATACACTTAATTTAACTCTAATTATTAACAAAAGGTCATCCACACACACCCTTACCTAATAACCAAACAAACAAACAAAAGAAGGTAGAATCTCTTTGCTGCTTGGATGTCTTCTCTTTAATTCTTTATAACAAAATATATTTAATCTCTTTTCCATAATCAGAAAAAAGAATTGGAAAATATTATTTTATATATAAAAAATCAGGCCATATTTTGTAGAAATCAGGTATTCTGACATACTACTGCCTTGGCTATTTGCCACGTGCCAAAGTTTCAGTATTACAAGTTCTACAGTTTTCCAGCTTTTAGCTATTACTCTGTAGGTTACTCATATTACTCTCATCAGCATGAACACAACTTTTTTTTTACTTTCCCCATACTGTTAATGCTTGCCATCTCTGAAACTGTAATATCCCAAGGCGCAACACAGTAAGACATGTCTACCACATACCAGTATTTAAGCCATTTTGATTATACTTTCTGCAACATTTTGCACTGTTTATATTCAATATCCTTGGGAAACTCACTGGCATAATGTCCCATTGGTGGTGTAACTATTTAAGGGCGCCATCCAATGTGGCTGAAGGATCACAGGAGTTTGAACTCAGAGAATTAAAGTCATCCAATGGAGGGTTGGAGAAGTGTGGAGGCAAGGACTGAACCTGTGCTCCCCTTGGCCTGCAAAATACTCAGAAAGTCTCTTTCTGCCCTCTACGTGTTTTCCCTTGCTTATGATGAGGAGGGACTGAGGCCCCACCAGGGTTCCTCATATCACAGTGGAGCCTTACTCCTCCACTCCCCATCCCAAGAATCCCACCCCCTCAATACTTGCGACTTCAGAGCTGGAGCCAGTGCAGTAAGAACTTGTGCCACCTTCAAGGATGTGGGGAGGGCACTCCAAAGTCAGAGGCCCAGGTCCAATCTCAGCACAGTCTTCTGAGGTCAAAGCTGGGACTCCCCATCTTCCTAAGGCTTATGAAGAGCTGCTCAAAATCATGTTTAGTGGATTGTAATAAACACAGTCATGGAAACTGATAAATGCTGTCAGTGATTTTCTTCAGTAACAGAGAGTGAACATTTCATTTAAGAGGCTAGGGCAAGCTGGGAGTCGAAAGGCATTTTTCTCTCTAAGCATGTGTAGGATTGTGCTCACTTGAACTGTTCAACCTCAAGTCATTCATGAGAAGCCACATCAGTAACATTTTTTAAAAGAAGTTTTATTTTTAATCCTCTTTGTACATTGCTTTTGATATTGGCATGGATACAATGCATAAAAATGAATGATCATAATTAGCATATCTAGAATGCAGTGTTTTAAAAACACAAGTGTCTGATTAACAATTTTCAATTTTGTTACTTTCATGTTTGCCAATTTATTAATATGAAAACTTAATTTATATATTCTTCTGTCACATACTTAACTCTAACATGCAACAGAGTTTTTGAAACTGAACTCTTAAATATTTTGCTCATCTTACTTGCTTTCCATTTCCCTCCATATGAACAGCTTCCCAAAAGATAAGAAAAGCAAACAACAGGATTTGTATGGATACACATTGCTTATTTCATCTGAGGTTGCAATCATGAGCAGAAAAAGGCTTAAGTGAAATAAACAAGATGTATAAACTAGACATCCTTTTTTGGGTGGGTTGTCAGCAACAGAATCTAACATTAGTACATACTGTGTCAAAGAGAGAACAGCAGATGCAAACATGAACACAATACACAATTCTCAGAACAAGAGAGCTAATGGTCAGTTATAGTGTAATAATGCCTGTCATGCAACATGTTGCATTTATTTCAAAATGTTGTTATTAAAAGTTATATAATTATTTATTTATATGAAATTCTATATAGAAGAAGCACAATTGTTATATGTAATACTGCTTACTTTTTATTTCTTACTTAATATGATTTCTTATATTACATATGATTTCTTAAGACTTTTTAGTCTTAATTTTTATTTAGCTTCATAAATAAAATGTGAACACTAGAGGGCGTCACTGATTCACATATGCTACTACTTTCTAAATAAAATGAAAGCTAGAATCAAATGTATTAAAATCTACCTAGGTTTTATGTCCCTTACCATACTGAACTAAGAAGAAGCTCATTTTGCAAACGAAGTGTTCATTCCTCTTATAACATGGAACAAACTACTTGATTTCCACGGCCAAGCTACAAAACATTAAGAACTGCCCAGAAGTAGAAAGAAGTTCCAGCTGACTGTTGCCGAAACAGTAAGCCACTACTCAGATTGAGTCAGGATATCCAAATCCATTTTCAAATCTTTCTGACCATTCTTGCCTTAGTACCACCTCTGCTTTGTTGATCTAACGTTAACTAAGAAGGAGTTTCTAAGGAGGATAGGTAAGCAGAGGGAGCAACTCTCAATCCAGAAGATGCTCTGCAGGGAATAGACCTATACCGGTGGTGTACCCATCTGGTCAGAGATCATCCTGTTTCTGTAATGGCTTGCTCAAATACTTGATTCGGAAAGGACATTATTGTTGATGATAACTGCACATGATGGAAGGAATAAGTGAGGTGAGTTCCTTTTTGCTTTCTATATGTTTTGACTAACCAGGTTGGAAAATAGGCTGGACAGGAGTCAGGGTAATTTAAGTGTTTCAGAGGGAGGGGAAGCAAAAGCTTTACCTGCTGATTGGTTGGGATTATTTGGAAACTCACAGCAGGTACAGGCTACACCAGACACTGGATCAGACAGTTTCAGTCCTGTTCTGAATGGGTTTGAGTATTGCAATGTCCTCCACACCACAGTTAAACAAAAGATTATATACCCAAATATGGAATAACAAGAGTTATTAACAAGTCTTCTCCAGCACCACAATTCAAAGGCCTCAGTTCTTCAGCGCTTAGCCTTCCTTATGGTCCAAATTTCACAGCCATACATTGCAATTGGGAAAACCATAACCTTGACTATACGAACTTTTGTTGACAGCATGATGTCTCTGCTTTTCAGCATGCTGTCTAGGTTTGCCATAGCTTTCCTCCCCAGGAGCAAGCATCTTTTAATTTCTTGGCTGCAATCCCCATCTGCGGTGGAGTCCAGGAAAATAAAATCTGTCACTACCTCCATTTCTTCCCCATCTATTGCCAGGAAGTGATAGGACTATAACCAAATCATTTAAAAAATTTACACATAATTTTGGGATGGACTTCTACCAAAATCTAAATTCCAATGTAACACAGGACCATAAAATGCCCCAAAAGGAAATGAATCATAGGACCATAAAATGCCCCAACCTGCCCTGGATCAGTTTGTACTTGTACAGTATGTTAACACTGAGCAGGACCAAAAATAGCACCTCAACAAGAAAAATTAATAGATTTGTCCCAGACTCTTTTAGGTTTTGCAACAGCACTCAAATCTGCTTCCCTGACTTGGTTTTTGCTGGAAAAAATCTTACCCAAACTTCTTAACATAGCCAGGACAAAAATATCTCACAAAGAAACATTTGTGGGAAATGTTCTGCTCCAAGCACTTTGTACACCCAAAGAGAAAACTATGAATAGTACTTTTAAGATCTTGTCACCTGCAAAGTAGTAAATACTGTCCAAGAAGGACACTTGTAAATAGTTGTACAGTGTAAGAATTACAAGTGTAAGACACTGTACATCTACTTCTAAGTTCTGCCATGGATGTAATTGCAATGCAAGGTCTGAGATAAACAACATGTAAAAGTACGTATCAAATTATGCATTATAAGCTATTTCATTTGTAGACAAACAACTTTAGGAAAATTAGAAGTTCTCGTGTCACTTCAAAAAAATCAGATCAGAGAAAATCCATCAATAGAGTGTAAGGATGAAAAAAATGGATTTAGGCACAGCAGATAACTGCTCAAAAAACGTATACCAATAAAATTCTCTAGCATTCTATGAGTGTTGATAAAATAATGTTCCTGCTTCATTTTAATACATTAAAGTTATGATAAGGGTTAAAGAAGATGATAAAACCATCTTAAGATTTGTATTTTAGAGGGAAATATATCCATCAGTCATAGTATTAAGCATTACTAGATGCTCAAAAAGTTTTCAGATTAAGATAACAGCCTTCCCATATATGCAACTTCTACTCCAATACCAAATTTAACAAATTATGGAGTTCCTTCTATGCCTGCCCCATAAAATACAATTAGAATTTGATTATGAATTATGCATACAAGGGGAAGTTTTCAAACATTCAGACAAAACTCAGTGAAAACCCAAGATGTAGCATCTGAAATTTTTGCCATCCAAATCTTAGTTAGCATATCTCCAGTTTGACAATGTAACATAAAATTATTGGAGCAATTTCTCAGGAAGCCTGGCCAGAGTTTCCTCTCTGACAACCTACCAACATATATTTGCTCCTAATCACCAGACCAATGATAATTTTCCTGTAATCTGTGTCATTTTTGAATATACTCCCTTAGAATCCTTTATAAAATGATACCCAGGTGTTTCCTGCAATTCAACAGCAGATTTAATATGGACATACTTTCAATCCCTAAGCAGACTTTTTACTTACAGACATGATCTGTGATTGAACTCTTCCATCCCTGATTTAAAACCTGTCAGTATTTTATTTAGAAGATTACGGCATGTCAAAAGAATGGCATTTGCTTAAATTCTGCAAACAGGGAAAGATAATTTATTAATCTTATTTTTTGCCTTTATACTTGACTTGTCACACTTTCCTGTATGTGCAGTTTTTGTGAATTGTTCTCACTAATAGTATCCTGTTTCTAAAGCAGGAAAGGGCTGAGTACAGTTTGTTAGTTAACATTACTTCCTATAACCAGGGTCAATATTCTGTAGTAGTGACACTAGAGCAGTTATTGTTCAGTCTGGATAAGCTATGTATCACACTGATGATTGTTAATGGACATCCTTTGTAGTGTAACGTCAACTGATAATCAGTAAACCCAGATTTGCAATGGACTTCCTCCTTCCTGTTTTTACAGTACTAAGCAAGGAGATGCCCCTTCCTGCTAAGCTTTTGTGTTTCTTAACAATGTATACAATAAGGTTTGCGCGTGTGCACACACACACACACACTTTTTTAAAAGTTTGCCAGTTTGAACAAAATATTGAATGTCACATTCAACTTATTATTCAAACACTCTGTTATCAAAATGCTCCTAAACATTTTCTTTCCCACTTCATACTAGTCTCAAATTTGTATCCAGTGGTGTCTGTCTGACAGAGCACTTCACTGGAAGAATGGACTCTTCCTCACCCCCTCCAGTTGTGAGGAAGTGGCGTAGGGGAGAGAAGATGAGAAAGTCCCATTGCATGACAGGAGGTTTCTTCATGTGACGCACTAAGCCACTCTGTAATAAACATATATAAATGAACATACAAATAAACTATGTAATATGGATTGTTCACAGAACAACCCATCGCATGCTGACAGATGATCAGGCTCACCCTTGTTCTTTCTCCTTGGTTCCCCCTGCTAGTGCATTTCACTGCAAAATCCATTTTGGTTTCCTTTCCTGTCAGACTGCAACCCATTTTCAGTTGCATCCATTTCTCAAAAAGCACAGTTAGGGTTGTATTTGCAATTATTTTTTCAGCCTCTGAGAACTGGACACCTATATTCATTTTTTCCAGTTTTACACAAGTGGGCTTTTATGACTGTCTGATATATGCAGTCTTGTCTAATCAATTTCTTTGTATGCTTCAGCTGTTAACAGGCACAATCAAGTGGAATAAGCAACATACCTAAAAATAGAAAAGACAAGATTGCATATAAGCTAATGCATGCAGAGTTACTAGAGACCAATTGTTAAGCTGACAATTGAAAAGAACCAGTAAAGGGCAGGGGGGAATTGACAAAGGTGGTGCACCAACATCTCCCCATTACTAATGCAATCGTCTAACTTTTAAGTGTTAAACTTACAGTTCTCAGAGTCTTCCATCTTTTCAAAACTTCCCTGAGCCACCACTACTCCAGAAAAAAGATATGTTAATCCCCTCCATGCACCTTTTCAAAGCACTTATTGTTGCAGACTGAGAGTTCTAAACAAAAAGACACATATTTATGCAAATATAATGGGTGGTTAATGATAAGATCAATATAACTCTATCCACCTCGAGCTTTTGTTTTTAATTCAACATTAACATTACTTTAGGGTCAGTGGGACCCACCTAGTAAGCTCTTGACTAGACGAGACTACATAACTTTAATCCAACATACTTTCTGCCCTTTTTATTAAACTCTTGAATGAAGCAGAAGAGGAAGAGAAATTGATAAAGCAGATGGATCCTAGGTCAAGAGGAAAAGAGAGGGTGGTACAAGGCCAGCAGAAATGTACAGGCAGCTGTGAGTGTAAGACAAAAGTAGACATTAATTTGGATGGAGGGGTAAGTTGAATATCCTCCCAATCCCAATGGGTAACTGACCCATTGATAAATTTCAAATTATTTTTCTTCATGGAGATCACCAATCACACACAGATAAAGACTAAATAATAAGATCTTTGACAGGTATGCAGCCTGCAGCTAATTCTTACTGCTGCTAAGTGTGTTCCCAGAAGGAATCCTGCACTTCCATTTTTTCCCTCTAGAACAGTTTGTTTTGTTTTGGTGGAAAGAAAAAAGAAGGGGAAAGCACTGGGAAAAAAAGAAGAGGGTTACTAGTGGCCAATTAATGGAACTCACATAACATTCTATGAATGAGGCAGGATGAATGCACAGCAAATGTCTTATCTGGATGCATCCTAAGTTTTGACCAGCAATCTAAGTTGCAATCCAAATGCACAGAGAACATTCACATTCCTTTAACCAGATTTTCTCAGACGTCTGTCCTCCCCACAGTCCACTTAAAAATTGCAGAACTCCAAATAAACTTTTTCGTTAAATCAATGAATAATCATTACCAAATGAATATTTGCCTATACTGCCTGCAGTGCCATCAAAATCAATGTCATATCATGACAAGTGTCATATCATGACAGTCACAGGTATTTCAGCTGTTCAAGGAAAAACAACATTCATTGGAGTTAGATCAGCAAAGAAATAAATACATACTGTGACAATCCAGTGAGTAAAACAACAGCTCATTCCCTTTCTGGGTAAGACAATGCAAACACCACAAATCAATACTATAATACTGAGAGAAAGGAAATATTTATTGTCACTGTAGTCATAGGGCCTAATAAGATTTCTGAATAGATCTGGAATAATTATAACATTTATACAATTTGATTTCAAAAGAGCAATCTTAGCACAAAGCATGTTTCCCCAACTCACATTATCAATTTCTTATGGCAACTTCTGGTTGCTTTGTACTGAAATTCTTCTACCTGCTTCCTAAGTGACACAACCAATATTATAAGCCTCAAATATCATCATCATTCAGGTATTAAAAACAGCATTATTTGATTAAGCACTTCAACAAATTCATACTTTTAATTAACATCCAGCAAAAGGAAGCTTAACCCATCTTGCTAGCTCCCTTCCAGTGCAAACGAGAGGCAACCAGTAAGCAAAAAGGCTATGGGGAAAAGATTTCCTGTATCAGGAACAGAGCAAGCAGCTGCAGTACCCACTATTGTCCTACAGAATAGCCAAAACATGGCACTAGCTTGTGCACAGGTCCATGAATGTTGTGACAAGGTTGAATGGATGTACAACTTTTCTTCTATTTCATAGAAACGTTTTAATGTATCATACATGCAGCACTGCCTTCTTCCAACAAAACCCTCCCCTTCCCTACTGCAAGATCTCTGACATCTGCAGAAGACTTGTTCTCTCACTATGTTTCAGGCACTGGAAGTGGTTAGAAGCTGGAAGAAAGTGTCACAAAGCACCCCTGAAGGTTAGCTTTAAGGATGGAAAAGCTAGGCAGCTACCAAACTAAGCTTGCCAGTTCAATGTTTATTTAGTATATTGTCTGCAATGAGCTACAACAGGGGAAAAACATTAAGTATCTACCTTTTTTCCGGTTTACTACAGGCTGCTTGCATGTGAAAGATGAAAAAAGGCTATTATCAATCAGCTTCTTCTGATTTGCCAATCTTCTGATTTATCATTTGTTCTAGATGACAATCAGTAAGACACACAGTTTCTACTTTTCTAGCTTTTGCAATTCTGCACAGCCCACACAACTTGACAATATTGCACAACTGATCAGGGATGGGCACACTGAAGGAGTTATTTGTTCAGTATTTAATCCAGGCCCACTAGAAGTAGTGATGGCTACCAAGGTGGATGGCTTTAAAAAGGAATTGCACGAATTCATGGAAGAAAAGGCCATCAACAGCCACTAGTCTTGATGGATATAGGCTTCTGGTATCGGAGAGAGTATGCCTCTGTACACCAGTTGCTGGGGAACTTGGGCAGGAGAAAGCTGTTGTAATGTTGTACTGCTTGAGCGATCCAGTGGGTGGCTGTTTTACCACTGCATGAACCATGAACTGGATCATTCATTGGTCTGATCCAGCATGGCTTTTCTGATGTTCTTATGGCCAGCCCTGCCTAAAGCCAAAAGCCAAAAGCCAAAAGCCTCCCTCTCAAAAAAAAAAAAAACACACACACACTCGTTTGCCCTTCCATGAGTTTTTTGAACTGAGGAGGCCAAAAGTGTCACTTGTGCTATGTTTTGGTGACACTTGGAAATATAAAAACAGATTTCAACACTTCTGAATGTTTCCAGGCTCAGTAAAAACTTAATTACAGGGGAGAGATTAATCATGACACTTGCCAAGGTGAACATGAAGATGCTCAGGGACTGGGATACATTAGAAATTATTTAACTTTATATTTCAAACAGAATTTACAGAGTTAGTACCCCTGAAACTGAATGCAATCTGCAGTCAGCCCATACATATCTGATCTTTCAGTGTGATTCATGAAACCCACAAATGCGTTCAAAATCATTCATACACTTGAAAATGTGTGAAAAAATGTGTACTTGTGAAATATGTACACTAATGCATTAATTAATGGAAGAAGAATGAGTACAATTCACAAATATATTGATGGAAGGTATGCACAAAAATACACACCTTTTCTTTTCATGCAAAATGCCTACCCAAAGATTGTGATCTGATATGAACACACATCAAGAGAAGCTTCAAACTTCAACAGCTCAAGTGCTGTTTGCACACATTTTTATTTGTGGTGGGGAAGGCTATTTTCTACTTCAAGATGATGAATATGCCACTGGGTTGACTATTATAATATTAACTGAGAAGCCCTGAAATGTGCTTGTATAAATAGGAGACTCAGGACTCCCTGAGGTGGGGAAAATGCAAAGATTTAATTGCATCTTTGCAACTGGCTTGGACTGGTTTGGAAAACAGGCATTTACTGACTACCTCATAACACAGAATGAGACTTTATCAAGTCTTTATCAAGTCTGACTTTATCAAGTTCATTTGACCCTTTTATTGGGGTAGTAAACATTTTAGCTTACTTACTAGCTTCACATCCTTCTAGTAGAAGACTTTACAGCAAGCTAAGTTTCTAGAAGCATACTAAAATACATGTAACTACCCTGTAGTCACTTGCTGACTAAAACAAGGGTAGAATTGGAATTTGCACTCTTTTGCTGACAAAGAACTAAATTATACTATTTGTATTTTGTCATCAAGTTCTAAAATCAATTTATTGGAATAAGTTAACAAGATCAAGGTTAAGATCAAGGTTTGGCTACTACAGATGAAACTACAGTAAAATCATGCACTATTCAGTCCAAAGATGTACAGCATGCTTAGTCAGAACATTTTCAAGCTGTTTGTGGTCAGCACAAACTATGTTATACTTTATCTCCAATGCTATTAGAGGAAAAGCAAGTACAGAGATTTAGAGTCTAGATATAACAACTTTAAGCTGTACCAAATATCACAGAGGATTTTGAAAAATTACCAATACACACAGTTAGTTATCATATCAACAGGTTGACAGAAGTGAATATAATCTACCTCATTATCCAAATATTCAAAACTTTCTGAGGTTTTAAAAAATTAAAATTAATTTAACAGCGACATTAAAACCTTCCTCTCCTATACCAATACCAGTCTGCACAATAATATCTAGTAGATAGGCCTTTGGGTGGTGGACTTGAAAAAGCTCTATTTTTCAGGCCTTCTTATGAACTGCATTAATTCCTCGTTCTTCCATTCTGAAGTTCATGGCTCTTGCGTTATTACAGCAGTCCACTCAAATGTAAATGTGTTTAGGCAGTATAGTCTAATAATGTGTTTGTAGCTAGTGTTTCCATTCTGTTGTGGGTACTTGCTGCCCTGGTTCCCTCCATGTGCATGCTGATGCCTGCTACACAGTGTGTGCAAGGCAGATAGTTTACCCTGTGCACCCTGTGTCACAGCAAAATTGGGCTTCTGCTAGGCTACCAAGCAGCCCAGATCTGCTGGTTGTGCAAGGAGAGTTCTCTTTGCTTATCCATTTCCTAGCAGAATTAGTTGATTCTGCAGGAAAATAGGCATGTAAGAAAGACACTGCTATTGATCCAGGTCACAGGGATGAAGAGTGTGTAAGATGAGAGGAAAACATTGTCTATAAGCAAGTAACTTGGATCATGATTGAGGGTGTTAAAAATGCCCACCTCTGGGATCAGGGGTAGGGTGTAAATGTGTATAGAAGTACATGTATGGCAGGAGTATACAATTAGGAGGAACCTGAAACTGTCCCCCAGATCTACAAGATTGTCCACTTACAGTACAGGATTGCATACTCCACCTGAACAAAAGCTTAGAAGGAAAGGACATGAACTTCTCCTCTGAATGCTGGTTGCCAAATGAAAAGATTCTGTCTCAGTTGTACTGCTAGCTACACCAGCTTGGTATATTGTCTCAAAGACAAACTTAAACAGAGGAACATAAATTATATTCCTCTATACTGCACATTTATACAGTTTTCTTCTCATATATTTCTAACCATTTATTATTTCTGATGGTTCTCTCAGTTTCACAGAAGAAAGCAATGCTGCACTGCTGAGATCTGAAGAGATTCTAGAGCTTAATTTAGCTTAGTCCATTCAAATAAACTTCAAAAGAAAATGTTAGCACTACAGCCACCTCATTCTCTTTGGGGTTAAGCCCATTAGGCATAAAGTGGCCAGAGAACACTTCTGAAGTTCTCCCCATTGTAGTGGGAGCCTCAGATGACACAGTCGGCACACTGGCTATTGAGAATATAGTGAATGGTTTACTGCAGGGGTGGGCAACCTGCAGTGCAAGGACCTTATGACATGCCAGACAACCCTTGTTTAATTTCAAAAGCCCTCCACATATGATCAGTTCAGACTTCTGCCAAGAATGATCTCTTCTTTCCCTGGCAGCCCTCTGCATGGCAAGGGAGAGAGAGAAAGAGGTAGCAAATCCACCCACTTTGGACTGTGGTCCTGCCCATGGCAGGCTGTGGCCCACCCACTGCTGATATGCAGCCCACAGAAGATTAACCAAAAAGGAATGTGACCCTTGACAGAAAAAAGGTGGCCCACCCCAGTTTACTAGATGCTGTACATAAGAAAAGGGTGGTGAAAATATAAACTAGTAATGCTTCCCCAGTGCCTGTCATAATTGGTCAGCCTGGTACAAACTAATCTTCTGTCCAAGTAACTGATGCACGTGTGCGTGCGTGCGAGAGATGTTTCTTTGCTAGACCCAGAAACAGTGCCTATAGCACTTTTCAAATTAACTAAATATCTCAACTTCACCAACAGCAACATATGTCTTTTCTTAAATTCAAAGCTTCTCCTTTGAAGTTACACTGTTAATCTGAGAATTACAGCACATTAAGAATCAACACATAATCTGCATAAAGGAATACTGCAAGCATGCACATGTATTTGAACAAGAAAATACATCAATCCATTTGTTTGGCTCAAATTTCAGCTTAAAAAAAACAGAGTAGAACATGACTTAAATTACTATAAATTGATTCTAAATCATTCAGAAAATATACAGTTTTATCATTCTAACTTTAAAATGTGAGCTTCAAAGAGTGTTGGGTTGTGGGATAAGGGCAGCCTTGAATTTAAGCACCAGCTGGGTAGCCATTGGCAACATGACACTGCATGCAAAGGAGCAAATTGGCTGGTGGAGGAGGGATCAGAGCACAGTTGTCTGGCCCTCCACTATCAATAGTCTAGCAACTTTTCTGGGCTTCTTTACAAGGCTATATAAGGGAGACAACAACTTCTACAACTATTCTAGTAGAGAGGAATAGGAGAAAACAATCTCAAATGCTTACCAAAACTTAACTGGGAGGAAAGATGAAGGCCCTGAAATTGGCTCTCCAAAGAAACCAGCCATTACCCAAGCTTACCGAGAGTCAAGGTCAAGTGTCATATAGCTTCTGTTGTATTAGATACCTGCCTTATTTCCCTATACAAATGTGTGAAGTAATAAATTTAAGCAATGCTGTGCATATGAGATACCTGAACCTGTGACAGACCTAGGGTCAAAGGATTAATGTGGGTGGGAATTATATATTTTTCAACCCACCCTTAATGCTACCATTAACAATGGATTGGACTAATGTTGCAAAGTTGGCTTAAACTAAATGCCATTTCCAATAGAGTTGCAATGCCTCTTAATGGAAACAGCATTCTAGTTTTCACAATCAACAACCTTTTACAAGATACTTTCAATACAATCCCATAAATGTCTAATCAGAAATACATCCAGTGTGGTAAGTCTTACTCCCAGTGTTACATCTTACTGAATTAGAAAACTGTTTATGTTTGAATGGCATATATTGATCTGGTAAAAGCTGATTGGACTAAAATTAAACAACTAAATGTTTTGCCCAAGTCCCAAATACATTTTTATTTAAGTACCTTTTATCATGCTACAGTGGTAAATATACAACTTTACAACATACTGGTGAAAACCAACAGGCTAAACTTTAACATCTATGTTAAAGGATTTATACGGGTTTGTAAATGATGCTAAAAATCCAGTAAAGATTAATGTGAACAGCCATTCAAATTAACACTAACTAAAAGTGTGTTGCACATAAGTTACCATTTCCATTGTAACAAAAACAATCAGGAATATGTAGCACCTTGAAGACTAACACATTTATTCTGATGTAAACCTTTCTAGGCACTGACTACTTCATCACCTGCACCTGCTTATCCCAGATGCATGAAAGCTTCTGCTAGAATAAAACTGTTCGCCTTTAAGGTGCCATAAAACTCTTCATTGCTAAAAGATGATAGTTATTCTATATATTCCTGGGCCAGGAAACTTGTAGGCCTCCTGATATTGTTGGACTGCAGCTTCCATCACCCCTCCCCATCAGCTACAGTGACTAAGGCTAATGGGATTTGTGGTCAAACAACATCTCAATGGCCACAAGTTGCTCACCCTTGATATACACAGTATTATTAAGATACTTGGTTTCAGCAAGCATTATTTACTGCTTCAAAATCCAATATAATCTCAGAGGGCTGTTGAAAGATTTATAAGTAGCACAATACATTGTTGCACCTACTAGCTATGGCACAAACCTGAACTAGGCAGAAATTGGAAGACTGGGCTTGTCATCACATTGGGTAAGAAGTTATTTCATAGACATCAGCGGGAAAGCTGCGATACTTGGCAAGCTTATAGGCCTGACTTCTGTATAGCAACTGTAATGGTTTGATCTTTTACAAGCAATACCCAGTATGCACATGACATGCCTGTATGCAGAACACTTTCCTCTTGCAGAAGAGAACAGATGTACACACATGGTCATTCCATTCAGTATATATGCACCCCACATCTTGTGCACAATCCTACAGAAACTTTGCCTAAACAAGCTATTGAAAGAAATTGCTATCTCAAAGCACCACTATTATGAACTTTACACAGCTGTTGATCTCACATAAACACTTCCTACTGCACATGTCAGTCTGGAGTTGGCAGCAAGGAACTGAACTCATGGCTTTTCAGATTGTTATAAGAAACCTGTTAAGAAAAACATATAATGCAAAAATATCATGAAAGATATTCAAAGAAATTATTAATATGTTTTATAGATTTAAGTCATTTTAGGTATACTCATTGTACAATGCAATTCCTCACAGTGAGGTTTGAAATGCTACTTAGGATTGTTACTAGCTTCAGTGTGCCACTCAGAGAAAGAACTCGGGGACCAGAGTGTAGGTTCATCATTACCTGCCATGAAGTAAAGCATTACAATTATGTTCTGATAGGTTTAACAGCCTCTCCAAACACCTACTCTAGTCATCATGCAAGCACTGAAGATGGATCATAATTACTTCTACATGAATATAATATTAGAATCAGAAGGCCTCTAGACAGATGGCATAATAATATGATAGCATCAAAATGTCAAGAAATATACATCAATGAGCAATGCAATTGCATCTCTTGAAAAATTATTTCATCATACAAGAAAGAGGTGTGCCATAAGGAGCAGAAAAGGGAGGAGAATCACTATTATTGGTGTCCACTATCCTAAAGTTATTCCACCTTGCAAAAAGCACCCAGTGTCTTTGCAGAGACATGTCCACTTAAGTAATTAGGAATGAAAGCAACAAACTTGCTCCACTTCCTTTGCACAGGATACCATTATAAAGCATACCTTTATAATCTGGATATTAATGTTTTAAAAGAGCAGCCCCATTTCCAAGTAAACTAGCAAAACCCCCATTTTTAAAGGAAGCTGATTCACGAGTTCAGCAACAACATGCATACCCAGACACACCCACCAGCTTTGACAGGTCCCAGAATACAAACAGCCATATTAAGTTATGCAATAACACCCCCAACCCCATGCTCCTTCTCATTGAGTGTATAATTATATCATACAAGGCAAGGGGACAACCAGAGATTAAGTTAAGTCTTACAAGCACCAAGGAAAATAAAACAATGGAAGAAGGGACCAAAAGAAATCATGAAAACTTCGTTAAAGTAGTACCATTGCATGCATGCATGCATGCATGCATGCATGCATGCATATATATATATATATATATATATATATATATATATATATATAAAGTATTGTGGTCACTATTGATCCCAAAGGCATCCTCAGCAGGATCCCTGCCTATTATCTACGCAAACAGGTAGGGGCAGGTGTGTGTGTGTGTGTGTGTGTGTGTACACGTTCAGTTTATGAGTCACCCAATAGCTGAAACTCGCCAGGCGAAATACAGAACAAAAACAAATACAATGATGCTAATGATAAAACACTTCAGAAGAATTTGTTTTTTAAAAAATAAACGCGTTACAATTTCCCTCTTAACAGCTCCATGATTTCCAAACACAGGGGATTTGTACAAACACAGACATGTATTTTTTTCGTCAATTTTAGAGAGCCAAGAACGGGGCTTCTTGGGCTACCGATTAGTCGGATCAGCCTATTTTCGAAGGCCAGGGGAGCTGTCAAATGAGGAGGGGAGGGCGCTTTCTTTCATTGGAAGAACTTGTGAAGGGTGGAGGTGAAAAGTCAGGGCGGAAGAAGAACCACAAGGCAATTGCGGGGAGAGGAAGGAAAATGGACCACCGAGAGCAGCCCAAGCCGGCGGGAAGGAGCAGGAAACTCCCCAGAAGGCTTGAGGAACTCTCCCTGCCCTCGACCGATCATGGAAAAGTACGCTTTTCCTCGGAGGCTGCTATCCCCACAGTCAATGTGGCGTGTGTGGCTTGGGAAGAGCTGTCATTGCTCTCCAGGCAGAGAAAGGAGGAGCACGCGGGGCTCACTCCATGTGCAACGCCCAGGGAGAGCCTCTTCTCGCCCGCCCGCCCATTCACCTCAAGGTGGGTCCCACACAGGCCGTCTCCGTGCTCTCAATCTCCTGCAGAATCCGCTCATGTTCCGGTAGGCTTTCCGCCATCTTGCACTGGAGGGAAGCGGGCAGCACAAGCAAAGGGAAAAAGCAAAGACGGGATAGAGGGAGGGCCAAGGGGGCGGAGCTAGCTGCTGCGGAGCAGAGTCGAGCAAATCAGCGAGCAGGACGAGCGCCTTCGACCTTCAGGAGTTCCGCCTCCTGCAGGGCTCCTGGCTGGCTGCGTTTGCACTTCGTAGTAGCAGTGTTGTGGGGGCAAGATTTTCTTTGCAGAGTGCCAAGAAGGCGCTAGAAGAAAGGGTAGGGGAGTAGTGAGTACCAGGGGGCGTACAAGCTCAGTCTTTTGGCTAATTTAGAGCAAGGCCTGTTCATTTCTATGGGATATTCCCCCAAACAGGGCAGCAAGGCACACCTAACTCCAAAGTGGTTTTCAGTAGATTTAGGGATGGCTGGTTCGGCAAAACATTGGGCTTTTTATTATAATTATTATTGCTATTGCATTTCTATCCCGCCTTTCCCCCTTTTTCTGAGGATATCAAGACTGCTTACATTGTTTACCTCCACTTCCTGTTTATCCTAACAGCCCTGAGAATTGGGCTAAGAATCTATGGCTGGCCCAAAGTCACCTGGTGGACTAGATGTCTAAATGGAGACTAGAACTGGAATCTTTCAGATCCATGATCTAACACTCCAACCACCACACCAGCTTACTGCTCAGTAACCCTGCCAGTCTCCCTATTGTTATAGCCCAATATTATTGAATTCAATGGGACATAATAGGCCAAATCACGTATGACTGTAAAGGTCTGTTTAGCAGACTGTCTTTTCATTTACCTCTAGAGTAGAAACACTGGAGCCAGTCTTTTCTCCAACCGCATCCCAGAGTCTTTTACTCTACTCTGCACAGTAACTAAAAATGAAAAACAAATCGCTCCTATACAGAGTTCTGCCCACTTAAGGTCAAGGAAGCAGGGAAGCAATAGATCTAAAAACACTTATCTTTACACAGGACCAATCCACGTGTGTGTACGGTAGCGTGTTCGAAAGACTTGGAAGTCAAATTGCTCAAGTTCTTCCTCTGAATCCAGTGGTGTGGGGTGATGCAAAGGTACTATACTGCATACCCTCAAAAGGCCTTTCCCTTTTTAATACTATCTTCACAAATTGCAGAATACAAAGCTGACAGTGAAAACACTTATTTGAGCTGTCTCACATTAAGCACTAAGGATGCAAACCTATACATCTTTAAACAGAAAAAAGTTCTGCAACTTCCAGACTTCCCCAGTTAGCCTTACTACATGGTGAAAGCTGGGAATTACAGGATTTTCTGTCTAAACACAGAGAGGAATAGGAACACTGCATCTCATACTGAAGATCTTAGTTAAACTTTCACATGTGCTTACCTAGAAGACTACTAGGTAAACACATTTACTAGCATTTTTAGGATCCTCTGCAACACAGATTTAAGGTATGCATTTGTTACATTAGCTAATTAGGGCTAACACACACCTTAAAGCATGTCACCTGTCTGCTTGTTATGATCCATAACGATGGTGAAGTTTCACATGATTTTATACATTTCACTACACAATATTAAGTTTTTGATGAAGCTCAATCACACATACAGCTGCAGCACATGCAATCATTATATTTGTTTGTGTTTGTATCTCTTCCACAGGAGCTCCAAGCAGTGTATATGCTTAAAGATAGCCATTAGGCAAAGTGACACAGGCAGAAGGTACAACGGAGGGGAAGAGCAGTGAAGCACTGGAGGTTGTCCTACATTCCTTAAACTAGTTTACTGCCTTTGGATGTGGTTAAGATGTCCTGTCACCAGTTCCAGATCAAAGCAAGTGGAGGCCCTGAGCTAGGCGGCCTTGGGAGGCCCAAACTTAATAGCATCTGAGAATGAGAAACAAAATCTCTTTCTCTTCTTTACCTACTCAGTAAAAGTAGAACATTGCTGAAATTTTAGCATTGATAAAAAGATTGTTTATAAATTTATAACTTCTAATAAGTTTACAAAAGCATGGAACTAATGAAGCTGTTCACATGGAACATTCATAGGGGAATCATAACTAAATTATAAGATTACACTGTGTATAAAGTCAGAACACTTTCTTTGAAGCGTTTTAAAATGCAAACTTACCAATTACATCATTAAAATCAGTAAGTCACAGTTTATCATATTCTATGCAGAGAATGATTAGATCAGACAACCAATCTTGGGACTTTGTTGACCACAGATCATTTTTATTTATTTTATTTATTTATTTATAAAAACATTTTTATGCCGCCCCATTCGCCGAAGCCTCGGGGCGGCTTACAACAATAAATTAAAACCACATAAATTAAAATATACATATTAGAATAATAATAATAATTTAAAATGCAATATACACACAATATAAACCAGGACCCATTATTTTTATCTATTATTAAAAGCTCTTCTACCTCCTCCGGGACAGACATCCCTTGTAGTCTTTCACGTAGGTATGCCCCTGATTTTCATTGTTACAAGTGAAATAAAATTAATGGTAATTGTTTTAAAAATTGGCAGGAAGTCAACCCCCACCCCCCAATTATGAGACCCTGGGCTGCAGCCCACTCTGCACATATGTAAATCCGGCACTGCCTGTCCTCAGAAGTACAGTTTTTGCCAGACTGCAGAGGAGCACGCAGAAGCAAAGGAGATGCTATCTTGTCTTTCACCTCAGACAGCAAAATGACTTGGGATAGCTCTACTTATTGTATCCTAGCAAGATATTGTGAAGTAGGTTCAGAGATAGTGACTGACCTACAGTGACTGATCCCTTTTTCAACCAATCCAGGTGAGGCAGTGGCTGTGCTGAACCGGTGCCTGGCTGAGGTAATGGACTGGATGAGGGCCAGTAAACTGAAGCTCAATCCAGACAAGACAGAGATCCTGCTGGTGGGTGGTTCGAACTCCTGGGTAGGTGACTTGGATCTTGTCCTGAATGGGGTTGCACTCCCTCTAAAGGACAGGGTCTGCAGCTTGGGAGTGCTCCTCGACCTGGAGCTGGCTTTGGAAGCTCAAGTGTCAGCGGTGGCAAGGAGCGCTTTCCTTTAGCTTCGGCTAATCCATCAGCTGCGTCCCTACCTGGAGAACGACTGCCTAGCAACAGTGATGCATGCATTGGTTACTTCCCGGTCGGATTTCTGTAACGCGCTCTACGTGGGGCTGCCCTTGAAGATAGTCCAGATACTTCAGATGGTGCAAAATAGAGCAGCCAGGTTGCTGACAAGGACTGGGCGTTATTCTCATATAACCCCAGTCCTCTACCAGCTTCACTGGCTTCCCGTCAAAGTCCGGGCTCAATTCAAGGTGCAGGTAATCACTTATAAAGCCCTTAACAACTTGGGACACAGATACCTAAAGGAATGCCTGTGGCCATTTTTGCCCTCCCACCCCTTGAGATTGGCAGCAGAGGCTCTCCTCTAGGAGCCTTCCTTGAGAGATATTAGGGAGCAAAGTACCCGGAGGAGGGCTTTCTCTGCGGTAGGGCCCAGCCTATGGAATGTGCTCCCCAGAGAGGTCTGCCTGGAGCCGTCATTATTTGTTTTTCGGCGCCAGGCCAAGACCTTTTTATTAAAACAGTATTTTAATAATGTTTAATATTTATATATTTTAATTGTGCAGCCAGTGTGTTTCCAGGTTTTAATTGTAATTGTTTTATTTATTTATTTATTTATTTCTGTGAGCCGTCCCAAGGCTATGTAGCAAGGGGACGGCATATAAAAACTTTAAATAAATAAATAGTGAATTTCATGGCCAAGTAAAGATTTTATTCTGAGTCTCCCTCAGCCTAGTATGACTTTCTCTAGCCACAACCTTATACTAGCTCCTCGTAATCAGGAACCTCTACTGGCACAAAAACAAAACAAAAAAAGTTAACCACCCCTGATCATATGTAAAATGCCTTAACTCATTGTTGGGCCAAGATTCCACATCAGTTTTGGCCTCCTTTCAGAAATTAAGCCTCAGCGGTTGAGCTTTATAACCTCCTGGGTGCGGGGATAAATCGTTTTGTGAAAGAAATGTTGAGGTTGCTGTCTAAAAAGGTACTGCATTTGCTCCTTATCCCTAAACAACAAACAGAACATAGCTGATGGTTATAATTCCAGAATTTACCAGCTCTTAAATTTTGTCAGGATCTCAACCATCTTAGTGGATTTTACCCCTCCACAATCAATTGCCATGCTGCTTGGCTGACAGAATACTCTAACTTTCCGTATGAATTAGGAGCACAAATGACAAGGAAGCAAGAAACCTAAAACACAATCAGTGGCATCTAATAGCAGGGGTAGGTGGGCAGAACATCTGGGCAATGTTGCAGAATGGCACTGATGGAACTCCTTATGAGGAAGATGCTTCAGCAGATGATTTAACAGTGCACTTATGAGGGAACATCCTACCAAGGAGAAAATCAAGTATCTTTCCTTTAAAAGATACTTTGAAAGGGAGTGCTAATATAGTATTTCCTTCTATTAAAACAAAGCACCCCTTCCATTTTGGAGTTGTTTATGTGGTTTATTTATTCTATCCCGCTCTTCCTCTGAAAAGTTCAAGGGGATGCAGTCCCCTCCATTTTACCTCTCACAACAACACAGATATGCTGAGAGCATATGACTAGCCCAGGAAGTGTTGTGGCTGAAAGGGAATGCTAACTTTGGTCTCCTAATCTAAGCTCAATGCTCTGATTACTCCAGTACTTTGCTTCCCTTTCAAAAGCAACTCTTATCTCAGAATAGCAAACAAATATATTTTATAGTCACTTCCCATTTAGGAAAAAATGCTGTACTTCAAAATAGGTTTTATAGTGTTTACTTCCTTTTAGAATGTTGCTTTACTACACAAAGATTATATAGCACAAGTGAGATATGCAATAAAAAGTTGCTATGTGGAGTTTTCTTTTGTCAGTGTACCAACCTGCCAGCTATGCCCCTTTTTTAGGGTACTCCATTCCTTTTCCCTTCCCCTAATTTTCCTTCCCACCCACCCCTTAACAGTTGGTCAGCATTCCATGCCTAAGTAAGCTCAGGCTTCATTGAGCTATTTAGGTTTTTCTCTTTCTGCATCTATCTCTGTACTTGCATGTCTGCCTGCATATATATTTGCACCCCCAACCAATCACCTGGCACCCCATGCAGCCTTCAGGGTTGCCCACCCCACCTTATAGCAAACGATGAAAAACCGGGAGATTCCCCAAGCCTTCTGATGTCTGCCTCTTGTACACAGATGGTCCATTTCGACCACATAAAAATCCCCACTTACAAGGCTGACCTAAGAGATTTGCCGGCTGAGGTGGAGCAGCACATATTGCCCCTACTGTTCACCTCAGCACAGTACCCCATGCCAAACAAGTTATTTTGACACCTGAGACACAAATCCCCCTACTGTCTGGCAGTAAACTAAACTAACACAAAAACTATACTAAATTAAATAAGTTAGTTCAACAACATCCAAAATCAGCTGCCTCAGATACCATCTCACTCTGCCTGATGGTGCCAGCTCTGCACAACACTCAGAGAATTGACTTGCTATTGGTGTATGTATATGCATGTGTGCCTAAGTGTAAATATAGTATATGCATGTGTGCCTAAGTGTAAATTTCCAGTTTATGTACAGCGATTGTGAGCTGATATCCTTGGAAGGAGGGATCCAGCTGACCCATCCTTCCCTAACCTACAGTTTGACCTGAGTCTCCATCCAGACGAGATATGGGTTAACCATAGGTAGAGAGGAAAAACTGAAGAAGTCCTAAATTTGCAGCAGTCAGAGGGAAGCAGGCAGTGTTGTCAGAACCCTTTCTTAATTCCACAACAATGTTCTACATGATAAGACATTAAAATAGATATAAAAGTGCTTCTTACAGTATGCTGTAATGATTATAATGTTTGAAGCATGCATGCATGTTAAGAAAAATGTATTACTTCAAAATGAAAATACATAGTTTGTTTGGTATATCCTCTTTGCAAACTGACACTCTCAGTACAACCAAGCTATTTTAAAATATTCTTGTCATTTCCTAAAAATAAACTTGAACATGATACCTAGTGATCTAATATATAATAGGACTATGGAAATAAAAATAGATTTTCCTTTTTGTCAATTGTTGAATTTTAATGTAAACTAAGTTAATCTGCCATGTCACACTTTGCATATCACTTTATAGCTGTTGACTAGCAGTCTTCAATAGTCAAAGCTGTACCTGTATGTATATAAAATGCAATCCCCACACACTTCCCCTCTCCTTCAACTCTTTCTCAAACATAACAAAAGTGAGGTATTCATTCAAATAAACCAAATAATAATATATCATCAGCAAAGCCCATGCTATGTAGCAAAGCTGGTCCGGGAAAACATAGCTCCACTATTTTTAAAGGAGCAGAGCAGTTATTTATGAATAGCACCATAACATCTTGAACCTAAATGCTTTTCTCAAAATTAAAACGGTTCTGTGAAATCAAGTTGTACATATTTCAACTTTAAGATGTCAATCAGTACCAGTTCCTTTAGGAACCAGACTACCTCTACTGAAGCCAGAAAGAGCAGCTTTCAGTGTTATGGCAAATGCAGCAGAACTAAGAACATTCTACAATATGATACTTACCCTAATGTGATTCCCAGAGGCAGCTCTAAGTATTTAATCTCACCAAGGACTGTTTCGTATACATTATCTTTGTTTTCTTCCACATAGAAGCCTGCTGCATTTGGTCTGCTATTAGCGGCCATGGTCAAATATTAAACTATGCTGGCTCCAAGGGAGGATCATCTCTTTTTATTTATCATCGGAATGAAAGATGATCTTGCTAGCAAAATCAGCAATGAGGAAATCACAGTGGATTGACTGTGTGAGTGCTGAAGACTTTCTGACCTCAAGTGAGACACAGCTGTTGTTTCCTTGTAGTCTAGTAACCTATTGCATATAACACTGGACTCGCCTCCTTGAAGTCAGATCTGTTTCATGTAATGCAAAATAGATAAGTGAAACTACTGGAGGTATATACTTAATCTATCACACACAAGACACACACACCCATGATATCTCGGTGAAGCAGGGTTTAATTTAAAGAATGATGCTCTTAGCTTCCACATCCAGTTCTGAATATCTGCCCCCACTGCCCTAGCCAAAGGAGATAAAGTCACATTTTCCATGTTCAGCTTTTTCCTGTTGCCTTAAGAAAAGTCCACACAAACTGAGGAAACAGATTACTTTGGGGAAATACTGCAAAATGTAATAAGGTCAGCATGGCATGTGTTGCTCTGGTACTTTTTCATAGTGATCTCATCATCTTGCTAATAATGATATTAAAGCTAAGGTGTCATGAGCAGGAGTGTTGCCAAATGGAGCAGTCCTACATTTTGAAGTAAGTGCTGATTACCATCTAGTGCTGATTACCATCTAATGAGAGAGTCCCCTGTTAAACCAGAATCTGGACTCTGAAATTATCCAATTGCACTACTGTTGGTGGGGGATGGAGGGATAGAAACTGAGGATAAATATTTTCCTGCCACTTCTCTTCCCAGCTGTCCCTTAGCTCTCCAACCTCTCAGAATGTCTTTGACCTCCCTTTATTTTGCTTGACACAACAGCCTACTAATTTACCCATGTATGCATTTGTGTCAAGCTAGGTATTTAACTCTTTTATATACCATTCTATAGTAAAAACTGTCAGAATGGTGTATGCATTTTTACATGACACCAGTGCTTGTTGTGTCATCAAAATCCGGGTGTCAGTTGTGTGAAAGTTAGACAACCCTCAAAATCCATAGTTTACTTTAGGGCTATTTGAGTAACACTCAAACAGCCCTGCTGACTGGGTTTGAATGACATGCAAGCACATTAAGCAAGGCATTCCAAACGTCATACAAAAATGGTGCCCACAGATCCCTGAGACAACACAAGGGCCCCCACAGTTAAATTAACCTACAGTAGATGTGAACTGAACCAGGTCACACTTTGGAATTCTACAAGACACAGTGAAAGACATTTGTAATAATATAAACACTGTCTTGAAAAAACAGAAACTGCCATGCTAGATTGTTTGGGAAATAGATCCTAAAATTGCTGGAAAAACTACTGCTTTTCCTCTATGACCTAATTATTGAATTTTATTTCAAAATGCAAATATTTTATGTAAGTTTGATTTAAAATGATTAGGATTATCAATGAGGAACAGCTGTATATTCATAGTGAAAGCAACCTAATGTAACTTGTAATTTGATTAATAAAAGTTTCAGCTAATTGTTAGAAGGAAAACCCATCTATAAAGTTTTCTTGTTCATTCCCTTTCAAGTGGCCTCAAGAAAATAAGTATGCCTTTAACTTTCAACAGTTAAAAATGATCCTCTCTGATTAATCAATTGAGGGCACAAGTCAATGCCTTCTGAGAGAAAAATGAAGTCCTGTAACTTACAGCTTTTCCAACTAGCTATGGTGGGGAATGGTGGGAGCTGTAGTGCCTTTTTCTGTCTAAACACATGGATTGCATTCTTAGCACTGCAGTCCTGTGCATGCTTACTTAGAATTAAGTCCCATTGAATTTATTAGGTTTTAGTTCCAAGCAAAACATCACTAAGGCTGTAAATATGCAACTGTTTCATCTACCAATTAAGAACAGAGGTTGTGATGGATCTTTTTATGGGCATGGGAGCATTTATAAGGTATGCAGTGACTGTAATAATGCAAACGAAAGACCAAAATTGGCAGAATCAGATTGAATTGGGCAACAGTTGAATAACTCCCATGCTTCTAAGTGCCCTTTTCTCCTACAGTACTCAACGTCAAGGAAGTAGGTATCTTAAACTTGTAGACTTTAGAAAGATCAGATTTTTAGATTAATCTTTGCTACAAACTCAGTCACTGGCAATAGGCTACATTATCAAATCTGAATTTGAATAAGCAAAGGAATGGCTATTTTGAGGTAGATAGAGATTCCTTAAGCTATTACCCTAACACAGCATGCTTGTGACTGACTCATCCAGCCACTGGATGTCACACAAACACAGATGAAAGGATATCTTGAGAAGGAACAATTGCAATCTTGGAACTATATACATAAGAAAAGGGTTAAGTATTAACTTCAAGCTTATTGGAAAAACCTAACAAAGTTTGGTTATTATAAAATCATTAACCTTGACAAAATAATAACTAAAGGCTTGAATCAGTAATGACATGCAAGACTCAGACATACAGGTGAGTTTTGTCCTGGCCCTATGCCAGTCCTTGCCTCCAAGGAAACATACATTAGTGGAAAGAGATGTGCATGCATGACCTATGGGGTGAGGACATTAAGGAGAACATGCTAGCCAAAGTCAGGTTTATCCTCCTGTAGCATGCAATTCTTTCACTTATCTGACCTAATCTCATCTTTCTGAATACTTATAATAGAAGACTGGGGAATCTGTGGTACTCCATATTATGTTAGACTATAATTCCCATCAGCCCAGCCAGCATGGCCAATAATAGGTGATTAAGTAATCTAATAACATCCAGAGCCCTACAGGCTCCCCAGACATGTTTCAGTATGTGGTTTCCTGAGGGGATTATCCCCAGTCTGGCCTTCAATTCTTGTTGTATAACATGTCAGCTCCTTGGCAAGGGCTGCCCCAACACAGCACTCCCGGCACCTTTTGGTTCACCTTGGCATGGAATGGCTCCTGAGCCTCTCTGACTCAGTATTTTTCAAGAACTACTGTGTATTTAAAGCCTACAAGAGTGGACAGGAAGTTACTTGTCACTATTCTGAAAACTATTTACATGGGCATCTCAAAAAGTTTGTTGTGATACACATGAAGACACATGACATGATCATATTTATTTAATAGCTGGGAAGCATTTGAAAGAGCAAATATTTTTAAAACTTCACTACTGCAATTTGCAGCATAACACAACGTGTGTCAGCTTAGTTAAACCACGCAAACAGGAAAGAAGAGGAGGGTAGGGCAGTTATTCAGATTGCAGGAAGATCTTCGGTCAGTCTCTCTCTCTCTCTCTCTCTCTCTCTCATACATAAATGCAGAGAGAGAGAGAGAGAGAGAGAGACACCAACCTATCCCATAAGGTATTTCAGAGATAAAATGTAGTTGCCTGCATGTACACCATCCTGATCTTGCAGAAGGTAGCTCATCAGTGTAAGGTATAAATTGTGACTAATATATGTGAATAGAGGCAAAGCACCCTTTCCTCTGTTGCTCTGGTCCATTTGCCCCAGTACAGTGTAGGAAGTTGGTACTCAGAATTACCATTTTTTCCATCTGGCTCATGGCCTTTGCATATTTCACAATTCCACACCCCCACGGTCAAAGCTGTTGAAATCATGCTGTTCCTGTATTAGCATTGTGTTAGTGAAATGTCATGTGACTGTGAAGAATTGTTGATCTAGTAGAATGGTGATAAACAGGCAAAATCACCAGTGCATCGAGAAAGGCAGCCACTGAATTTACCAGGAGACTATGGTCCAGTCATTTTTTTTCTGGGCTAAGCTACATTACAGGGTTGTGGAAAAGATAAAATTGAATTGGGGGCTGGGTGGGGGGAACAATGCAATGTTACAATTTTACTGTGGATATCCTTCACATTCGCACTATACAACACTTCTCTTTCAGGTACTTTGCTGTGCAGCATCTGTAGTTATTCTGCCCCATCTCATGCCGTACCCTTGATTCTTATCAGTGTGTGGACTGTCTGTCAACTATGAAAGTCACATTCTTCTGCAGAAGATGTTCCATAGCAGAACTGGTTGTGGAAACAAACTCTGGGCCTAGGACCTGACAAACTTTGATACAAATTTAAACCTAGCTGCAATCTTCTAATGAGTTTCTTCCAACTGTTTGGCAACATTTGTGGACCTGCTTAAATTGTGATCCATCTATATCAATAGCAGACATGTTCTAATTCCTAACATTTTGGAAGTGAAATGGAGCCACCCCAAAATAACAATGGTTTCTGTATACTTGGAGGTCACCATAGGTGTGCAGAAGTATGCAAATTCATAAGAGTTCTGTTAAGGTTTTTAAAAATTGTATCACAAGGTCACATGAACTTCCAAAATTTATGGAAAGGCTGAGTTGTCAGGTGCGCAGGCAGAGGACTACTGGAGTTTATCCGGATAAGAGAAGGACTTGGCCTATGAAAGTCTCCCAAGAGGTTGTGCTATTGGGACTGGATAGGTGCCTGAAGTGAGGTTAAAAATAAACCCTTCCTAGTGCACCATCCAAGGTAGCTGCTCATAATGCTCCATACTCAGAGGGTTACAGGCATCCAATGGAGGGTGGGAGGAGCATCCCTCATCCTCCAAAACATTTAAGCTGGCAGATCCAGCCCTCCTAGGTATTTTAGCCCTACTCAGGAGAATAAGTCTGCCAATAAGGTTCCTAAGCCAGCTTAGACAGGTTCTAGAGGCCACAGGACTATATCCCTATAGTGTTGTTATACAGGGATACGTCCTGGGGATGGTCAAACTGTGGCATTTTGCATAACAAGCTTCTTTGCATGTAGCTACCAACCATCAATTTTCTCCAAAAATAGATTTGTCATATTACAGTGGTACCTCGGCTCACGAACGCCTAAGTTCACCACCAAATCGGGTTGTGAACAAAAATTTCATAAAAATTTTGACTTAGGTCGCGAACTCCACATTGGGTGGTGACCGCAATCTTGGCCATCTCCCCCCGCCAGCATGATCATGCCCGTCTCCCCCCCCCAGTGCGCCCACGTTCATGCCCGTCTCTCCCCGCCCCCCAGCACACCAGGATGATGGGCATGTGCAGGGATGACGGGCACGATCTCGGTCGTGTTTGGGGGGCGGGGAGATGGCCATGCTAGTGCTCGGGGTGGAGGGGGGGGGAGATGGCCATGATCTTTCGTTGTTCTTCGTCCCTTTGCTTCACATTTTTCTGATTAAAAAAAAAAATAGTTACAGAACGGATTAACCTTATTTACATTGAACCTTATGGGGAAATTTAACTTGGCTCATGACCAATTTGGGTCATGACCGGAGTCCTGGAACAGATTAAGTTCATCAGCCAAGGCACCACTGCATTTCTAATATACATCGGTTTTGCAGGAAACAATATCAGCTGTCTTTGAAAGCTTTTGAGCACATTTCAAAGTGCTGGTGCTTGCCTTTGAAGTTCTGCATTACTCTGGACATGGGCCCCTGCACCAGTCTGCCCGTGCTTTCTCATACTCAGCAGAGGCTCTCCTCTGGTACTTCTGCAATTTAAGGTGGGGTTGGTAGTAACTGAGGAGAGGGTTTCTTGGTGGTCATGCCACCCCATTGACTGAGCAACCTCCTATTGGCCTCTCATAGTTTATGCAAGAATTTAAGCAAGCAGATTACAGTTTGCGTTAGATTTGAAAAAGAAAGCTTTCAAGTTACAATGGCAAGCAAACACCAGAGCCTCTGCCCCTCAAATCAATTGCTTCCCCTTCTGTGTTTTTAGAAAAGTACTATTAGCAGCATCAGTGGATGTCACATATAGAATTGTCTGGCTAAATGAGCAAACAAGCTTCCTGAGTTCTTCTGCAGTAGCTTACCATGTAATGCCAGCCACACAGAGCCAGTTAAAGATTGGCATATAATCTTCTGACAATAATCCACCTGTAATCCTCCTGAGAAGGATCACAAAAGAAATGGATAAGAAATAAATGGTGTCAAGGTAATTGTATCTCTCATTGCCTGTTAACATCCAGTATTAGCCATTCTTAATGCCTCAATTGGCAGAGTCCTACAGGTAACTTGTAGAACTGCCAATGGCATTTAAAGAAAATAGCTAGATTCTGTGTTGCTTGTCTTTCACACAACATTTCCAAAAGTCTTTCTAAAAGACAGACAGATCCAGATACTTCAAAGTGTCAAGATAATCAGGGACCATTCAGTATATTATAAAAAACAAACCCAAGTTTGCTACCAAGGTTACACAAGCCAGGGAACTGTAACCAGTGCTGGCCCTTTGATGGGCTTTTATGGGATATCCCTGCTTGTCACATTTTATGGGATACTCATATTTGCCTGCTTTACACCAGGGCTGCAGAACTTCAGTCTCCAGCGCCAAATCAAAATCATCCAGTCCAACCTTCTCCTGATGAAGGAAATCTACTGTTTTGTTCCCAATAGGTGGCTACCCAGCTGTTGTTTAAAAGCGCTAACAAAGGAGGATCCAAGGCAGCCTGCTTCACTGTCAGACACCTAATATTGTCAGAAAGTTCTTTCCCAGAGTCTAGATCAACTTACAAGAA